>NW_004524708.1:4782589-4819912 GCF_000260255.1 Octodon degus
AGAGAGAGAGAGAGAGAGAGAGAGAGAGAGAGAGAGAGAGAGAGCCAGCCTCCAGCCAGTTGGACAGCACCCACTGACACTGCAGGCACACCTTCCCCACTGATTCCATCTTTCATTCACTTGACACTCAAAAACAACCATCACAATGAGATACTTTTGCTTTTTGTCTTTCCATACATAGTCTTTAAAATAGGTACTTTGCCATTACAGTGCTTCACAATTCAGACCAGCCACATTGTGAGCATGTACCTCTTCCTCTACTAAATCCAACTGTGGAAACTTCTTCACCTCTGTAGAGACTGGCATCTCGAAGACCCCAACATTTCTGGGGTCCTGCTAGTTCTTGTGATCATTAATTTTATACATCTTGATGACTGAACAGCAGAATTGTCAGATATTTATTCAAACATTTCAGGTGTTTAGGAAGATGCTTTTAGGGGCAATTGTCATTTTCAAGTTGATAGATTCAACATGTGCAAAAGCATCACCAAACTACCTTGGGACACAATAGAACAAAAGGCTCAATATCAAGAAATTCTCCCTTTCTCTCACTGTCTGTGAACTGGGCCATAAGTATTTCTACATCAGACTTTCACTCCAACTAGAATTTGTACCGTCAGATTTATTCATTTTTCAGGATTCAGACTTAGACTGGAGTTATGTCACTGGCCCTCCTGGATCTCTGGCTTGCAGACTACACCTCTTGGGACTTCTTAGCCTCTTCAGTTATTTGATCCAATTCCTATAATTTGCCTCTGTGGCACCCAGATGAAAACCATTGCCCACAGAATGAGCTTGGGGAGCTGCAGTACTGAAACCTGCCCATGAGGATACCGGATGGGAGATTCGATCTCCATTGTCCAGGGGCAGCATTCAGAGATACTAGGGGTCAGAACCCAGAAAGGGATTAGTAGTCAGTATGGAATGTAATCTAAGTAAGGAAAAGGTGGCATCAAGAACCACTGACAGAAGAAAGGAACCAGAAAGCCCCAAATTGGAAATCAGAAGAACTGTGGCAGAAATGAATCTGAAAAGTGACAGGAAGATGTCTGGCTCATGAAAGTTGAGCAACTTAACTTCTGTGGCTGTGGGAGAGCTTTGTAGTTGGCTAAACTAGGTTGGACTGAGCATGTTAGAAGGTTACTGCCTGCCATAGTATCTTTGTCACAGAGGCATTTCCTTCAACATTTAACTTTGGATGGCTACTGTCTGCCTTCAGCCTTCTCTTTCCCTCTAGTGATCCTCATATAAAGTACATAAGATTATGGAGGTCAGCTCCTGGGCTATGCCACACTTTCCTGCACTGTGATGTCCAGAATCCCAGAAGAACCTTCATATTTTATCTTCTGTCTATCTTCTCAGCATCCTTATACATTTTCCTGGTCCTCACAATGCATGTGACATTTTATGCTCTTTACACTAGAAGGCTTTCTCTCTCATCTGTGTCTCTGTACTGGCTGTCTTCTTGCCTGGAAGTCACCACTCTTCCCATCCACTTAATCTTTTTATTTCACTTCTAATAAACAGCATAGTCATCTCCTTTTCTAAGAATCTTCCTTGCTACTTTCTCTTATCTCCATTCCAAGCTGAGTTAGATAGTGACATCTTATATTCTCAAAATTATATTCAGCATCTTTGTCATAGCACTTATCTTACTACATTTTAATGAATTATTTACGTGTTTGCCTCCTTGTCAGATCACAAGGTACTTAAAGGCATTTGTATATTCTCAGGACACATTGCTAGGTTGGGCCTGAGTGGGCTTCAGAAAGATTAAGGCAGTGACCAGTCCATGGTCTACACAGCTTCTCTAGAAACTGTCGGAGGGGACTGGGGCCCAAACTGTATTTGCCTACTCTGACCTTCTTGGTTCAGACTGACTCCTGAATGACTGCATGGCTGAGTCACCTTAGGCTGGGACCTACCATCCTGGGGAGAGCAACTTACTAGTGTGTGTGTGCAGGAAAAGGCAGTGCAGCCAGAGATGTTCATTGGGCTGCCTCCGATAGAAAAGCAGAAGAAACAATTAAATTACAGTGAATAAGTAAATTATAGCATGTCACTGAGTTTGAGTTGAAGCAGTCTTAAAAACCATGATTATGAAGTCAATGGAATGACCTGAAAAAGGAAAGAGTCAGCACTTTTATTCATTCCTAAGATAAAAACCCAATTTTGTTTAACATTCTTCCCCTATGTCTTCATTCTTTAATTCAACAAATATTTATTGAAAACCCACAATACACATGGATCTGTTCATTACCAAGAGGTCCAGATTTTAGTAAAGATTCTAGGGGAAATGGGAGAAGGCCTATATTACTCATTAAATGACATATAATTTAGGATATCTTAATTCATTATTTTTCCCCTTAAAAATTTCTTTTAAATACTCTTAAAACCTTTTCTTTTCTTGCTAGACTAAACTCATGCTGTTAATCAGCTTTTTGCTACTGTGACAAAATACCTGAGACAATAAACTTACAAGGAGAAAAGGTTTATTCTGGCTCACCTACTCTTTTCTGACTTTCAGTCCATGGTGCTTAGCTCTGTTGATTTGGACCTGTAATGTGGCAGTGCATCATGGCAGGAGTATATGACAGAAGTCAGCTCGCCTCATGTTCTCTGAGAATCAGAGAGAAGAAATGGCTACAATTCCAGTATCCCCTGGAAGCCATGCCCCAAATGATCCAACTTCCTCTCACTGTGTGGCATCTCTTAAAGGTCCTGCCACCTCCTTATAGCACCACGGGCTGGAGACAAGTCTTCCACACACAGGCCCTTGGGATGCCTTCAAGATCCCAGCAACAGTGCTCATTTTACTCCCTGCCCACCTTTGCACCTTTTCAGACCCGCTGTCCTAAGTGGGCCAGTTGAGCAATTTGTCTGCCATGCTCAAGTCTCTCCAGCCTTGTGTTCTCATGCTCATCTCTTCTCTCCATAAACACAGGGCAACTTTACAGTTATTTTTCTTAGAAGAGAGTGGGGGATTTGTATGTAACAAGTAACATGTTCTTGCCACAGTGAATGCTCTTTCCTGTCACAGAGGTGGCGGTTGGGCAAGACGTGTAGCTGGCGGTGCTGGAGCTTGGAAGCTGACCTGCTGTACACTCAGTGTGGTGCTGTGACCACAGTGAACTTCGGAGGCCATGCTGCTGCCATTAGGGCAGGCGAAGTGTTTCTTGTGAGCCTTCAGGAGCTCCTGAAGCCATGTTATTGTTGCCTTTGAGGGGGCTTTTATGGAACCTATGCCATGGCTGTTTTCTCCCTGCCAGCTGGGAGAAAGTTGCTGGAAGAAAAGGGAACAGCAAGGGAGCAAGCAAGAGAGAAAGAGGCACCTGGCCTAGTTCTAGGTATGGCCCAACGCTACTTAAATAATTCATATATTTAAAATAACAAAATAAATATTTTATGGGTCTTTAAATTTCAGCAACAAGCTGCACTCTTGAAACCCACAGATTAAAAGCTAGATTTTAGTTAGATATATGGTTGCACAATAAACTGTTGCTATTAATGGGTGTACATAATTCAGATCCAAAGAGTTTTGCATGCAGGGTCTTAGAAATGAAGCAGAAAGGCCCATGCTTGCTCTTAGGGGGTACCAAGAAGGAGGGGGCCTCTCCCCTTCTCTCATGAGGCTCCTTAAACAATGATGTCTTGGTTAAAAAAGGGTGGGACACTTGTTCCTGCACATCGTTGTTTCTGTGAGGGAAAACCAGGGCTCGTGCCTGTCTTGGGTGCACCTGGAAAGTTGTGTTAATAAAGTTTGGTGGTGGGGGATGGGTAGTTACAGAGCAGAACAATAGGGTTGGTGGGAGTTGCATAATTTTTCTGTTTGTTTCTACCTCCCCAGAGGGTTTTGGAGATAATGTAAAGCACTGGCAGCAGCAATGTGACTAGAATATTGCCATCCAAGAGTTGCTTATTCTCATTCTGTCTGTTTAAAAATATAATGCCTATTGATTCTTTTCTGTACAATTATAGAGGTAATGTATGACCATTATATAAAATTTGGAAAATATGGAAAAGTGTAGAGGGAAAGAAAAAGCATCCATAATTGATCACACAATAATAACCGCTGCCATTACTTTGCAGGAGAGAGATAAGCCCTAATTTCTATGCTTGAGTCTTTTTCCCTTCCCTTTGTTCTGTGATTAGCTCTCCTCCGGTTCCTTTGTTTCCCAGGTTAAGAAAGTTCTGAAGGAGGGTGCGCTCTTCTGCCACTTTTGCATTTCCTTCATCTGTGCCGCAGTCTCAGTTTTGGAATTAATTACAAAGATTTCTCTTCCTTTATCAAAGACAAGTTAAAATGTTCCCTACTTGAGGTTTCTACACAATGATCCTGAGGGACTACTGGATTAGATTCAGTAGTGCTTCTCACCCCTGACATGCATACTGCAGGTCAGACATCTCCTCAGTATAAGGAGCTTCTCTGTGGCCTGTAAGATGCTTGCCAGCATCTCCACCCTCCACCATGCGGTAGTGATAGCAGAAGTGCCCCTTGTGTCCCACATAAGAGGGGCTAAAGTGCCCCTAGTTGAGCATCACAGCTTTAAAAATTAAAACTCATGAACAATAGAGTTTTGCACTATTATTTGTTCATACTTTAGTACATAAAATATCATGAAGATAAACATTTTTCAGCTATAATGGCACATGCTTCTAACCCTACCACTTGGGAATCTGAGGCTGGAGGGTCACGTTTAAGTCCAGCCTGCACTTCATAGTAAGATCATGTCTCAATTATCAGCCACACATTGCCATCTGCTGATACCTGCGAGCCTGTCTGTAGTATTTTGAGACAAAATACTGCCTGCTTCTTCTCTGCCTTCCAGATTTCATAAGAATGACTCACAGTAGCCAGATCTAATCAAAGACCTGCTGGCAAGGACAGCTTGGAAAATGTAGTTTTTAAGCTTCTAGCTTGGCAGTACTGTGAGCTACTATGTCCAGACTTGGGACTGAGACAATTGAGAAGGTATTGTGATGCAGCAGGGGATCACTTATTGTATTCTTTAATAGTTTTAGACTTGAGAAGGGGACCTTCTCAGTGACATTATATATTGATGAAATAACTTCAAGATTCTTTGAGTTAACTGATTTCTACGTCTTAAAGACTAAAAAGTGAAGCCTGCACAATGTGTGAGGTGAAGTTTCCTGTTGACAGGAAACAAACCTCCTCTGCACAGAAATATCTAGGAGCTTAGGATGGTGCTGAATAGAAAACTTCATATCCTATGCATATCCGTTTGGTTCTGTATCATGAGGTTCTCCCTTCGTATCCTTTATTCCCAATATTCAAGTATCATGTTTGAAAAATAAACTTAATAAACTTCAAAATGTATTACTGCTAGTAACAATATTCTAAAAGCGTTTTGCTGCATATCTTTCAAAACGTCATTTCAAAGGCTTTACATTATTTAGCCATGTGGATTTAACATTCATGCATAAACCTATGTCTTTGTCTTTAGTTAATTCTTCAGGATAGGTTTCTGGAATTGGGTTACTCATCCAAAACTGAGAATTAATTGGTTTACCAAATGTTTGTGTTGATTAACCAGGGACAGATGAGACTTTTCACTCTCTGCTACTTTGTGAAATTCAGATCAAACTGCTTATTTTAAAACCATAAAAAAACAAAGCAACTTTGTCTCTTTTTTATAGGCCAGGGTGATTCTGCTGTTGCATAGTTTTGCATTTCTTTGGTTTTACTAATGAGGCTGAATTCTGTGCTTTTAGTTAAAACCTGAACATCTTTAAAAGTTGTATAGATAATATAAGCTTAAGGTATAAAACTAAAAATAAACACAATGACATATGGTAAAAAAACAAGACTGTTTTCTTCTGTTCTAGCCAATCAGTTACCTCTCATGCTCAGAAATAGTTACCTATTTTTAGTGTATATTCTGGAGATGTTGCACATATATGTAAAATAAAATATGTAAGTGCTCATATAACATATATACACAATAAATTCATAATTTTTAGAAAGATAATATACTATGCATGCCATTATGAGACTTTAAAAAATCAATTTAAATTACAGAACCTTTCATGTATTATCACAAAGTGATATTTGCCTGTTAAACATACACTGTTCTATTTAACCAGCCCATGATTAATGGTTATATGTAGTTATTTTTGGTTGTTACCAATCATACTGTCATCAGTAACTTTATATGCATTAATTTAAAAACCATACATGTATGTTTCTAGGCTAAATTCCTAGAATTAGAAGTGCTTAGGTGTAGCTGCTGTTATGGTTCTAGTCACGAATGTCCCACAAAGTCTCATGTGTTTAAGCCGGGACTTTCAGAAGGTGATTGTATCATGGGGAGTGCGGGGGTCTGTGCTCATCAGTGAACTGATCAGCAGCTTCCTCTGCTTCCTTTGGTGGCGGCCGCATCCCGCGGGCTCTGACCACATCTCATGAGAGCCAGACTGTTTCATGACCAAGGCCCTACCAGGGCTTTTCACCAGTGTGAAGGACCCCTGGAGCCTCCACCCCATCCTCGGTTGCTTGGTGTGAATTCCACTGCTGTGGATTTCTGTAGAACTTGCTCCTCTCCCACTCTGCAGCCCTGCAAGCACCCTTCCCACACTCTGCCCCAGCTAGGTCTGCTTAGGGCAGCCTGGTCAATTGCAGGTTTAAGAGTGAAATAAATGGTGGCTGTTGGTGTTTCTTATTTGTTTGTTTTTAATATTTCCAACCCTTTTATCATTTGGCACCTCTATATCAACTTGTACTTTTGTGTCCCAAAAGCAAGGAAAGAGAGGCAAATATTTTACATCAGCTTTTAAGATATTTCTATCAAAAAGCAACACATTATTTCTGCTTACATCTCACTGGACAGAGCAAGTCATGTGGCTGTACCATCTTTAAAGAGGCTACAATATGTGATGAATCCCCCACACAGGAGGAGACCAGAAATCTTAGTATGCAGCATGAACGTCCACAGAGTTTGGATTTTCTTATAACATCTATGAATGAACCACTATATTTTGAAAGGAAGAAAATTCCAATTTCATTGTCTTTGGCAGTGCTAAGGATCAAACCCAGGGCCTTCCACATGCTAGGGAAGCATTCTACCACTGAGATACACTCCATTTGTTCTTTGGGTATCAAAGTTCTTTCTCACACTGATTATGAAACAGTCTAATTTCTCTGTGTTTATTGACTCTAATAAATTTATTATCTTCTATTTCAGTTTTTTAGGAGGCGTTTTGCTTTTGTGGCTTGCACTATGTAATTCAGGCTGGCCTTCATTTCACCATGCAGCCCAAGCTGGCCTTGAACTCACAGTGATCCTCCTGGCTCAACCTCCCTCATGCTGGAATTACAGGAAGGTGTTACCATGCCCAGGTAGTTCCAGTTTTTAAAGAGTCTTTGTATATGTTGTTTTGAGATGTGATCTTACTATGTTGGCCTTACTGGCCCTGAACTTCAGAGTTCAAGTTCTCAAGTGTTGTGGCCTATAACCACATACCACTATGTCTGCTTTTTAATACTTTTTACATCTCCTATTATTTAAAAATAATTTTCAAGCTTTAAAAAAGCTATAGTAGATTCCATCCTGCTCTATTCTAATTAATTTCTATTTTTTTTCCTCATTGAAAAGGACATAGTAGATAAGGATAGTAATACCTGACATGGTGGTGCATGCCCACAATGCCAGAACTTGGGAGGCTGAGGCAAGAGAACTGCCACAAGTTCAGGCAAGCCTGGGCTTCAAGTTAGCCTGATCTGCACAGTAAGACTTTGTCTCAAAAATAACAACAGACAAGTAATAATTACGGTCTGATCATCATTAAGAGTTCATGGCATAGTAAGCAGTTAAGAACAACAAAAGTTTCTAATTACTTGCATTGCTTGAGTTCATTAAGAAGACATATGTCATGGTGGTGCAATGAATGCCTTCCTTGAGCTGCAAAGGTAGCAGTCCTGTGTAGCACCACTTGCTGGTTCCCTTTCCTCCAGGAGGAATAGACTTGCTTCCATTCAAAAAAAAAAAAAAAGTCAAACGTTGTGGTGCCCACTTGTAATCCCAGCCCTCGGGAGACAAAGGGAAGATGGTTGCCACGAGTTTGAGGCCATCCTGTGCTACCTAGGGAGATCAGGGCCAATAGTGGCTGCTTTGAAGCCACTACGTTGTGAATTTGCATTACACAGCACATGCAATCATCAAACGTAATCAATTACTGTAAAATTGTGAAGTCATAGTCATGTGACCCCATAAAAGACACTTAACCAAATCAAATGTCCATTATTTATCAAGGACTCTTAGTGATGAGAAGAGTCCTTCAGTCTGGTCACTAATCTCCATCTAGAATTATCCAACAACACTATACAAGCCACAGACCACTATAGACATCCACTCACATCAACATCTGCAGGGGAAAACCCACCAATCTTAAATGATAGTATTCTGGAAGTCTAAGCTAATATACCAAAATATGAAATTTAAATGATTGGTAGTATCATGAAGGAGATAAAATACACAATATTCACAGATTATATGGTTGTCTACCTTAAAAAACTTAAGAAATTATTATACTATGGAAAAGGATAAGTGTCACATTTTGTTTTCTTTTGGTAGGGATTGAACTCAAGACAATGTGCTTGCCAGGCAGGTGCTTATTCAACTGAGCTGTCTCCCCAGCCCCTGTTTTGTCTTTAAATGCACTCATACACTTATCAAAAATTGGCATGTGACTTTCCACTGTCACAACCATCTCTAGGTCACTGCATTAGATTCCAAATGAACCAGACAAACGTTTGGCATTACTGTTCATAAGAATCAGCTGAGGTTGCTGGGTGGCATAGCAGAGCACCTAGCGGCTCAGACTCTGAAGCTACATAGCCTGGACTCAGACACTAGCTCCTGCCCACTGCACTCCATGGCTGTAGGCAAGACATCAAAACTTTTAGGCTTCAGTTTCCTCAAATGGTAGTGTACTAATCATACCTTACTTATATTGTTATGATAAAAATTAAATACTTTTATACATGTGCTGTTCTAAAAGTAGTAACAGCTACTAACAATAATTAGCATTACTATTAGTCATTAATATTGGTCAGGGTTGCCCAGAAAAACAGAACTACTAGGAAGTATTATATATAAAAACCTGAATTATGGAGAAAAGGCAGGTAGGATTACAGTGAATGAGAAATTCCACCCCTGAAGCAAGAGAGACCTAGGAAAGCCAATGCTATAATTTGATCTGAGTTCAAAGGCTTGAGAACCAGGGTAGCTGATAGTATAAATACTAATCTGAAAGGCAGGGAGAGATGGTATGAGATGTCCCAGCCTAACAGTGAGACTCCCAGGGGTGAATTTCTTCTATCTCTGACTTTTGTTCTATTCAAGACTTAAATAGATTGAATGATACCCACACTGCGGAGCACAATCTACATAACCGAATCCACAGATTGAAATCTTTCTCTCATTCAGAAATGCTCTCTCAGGCATACGCAGGAATAGTATTTATTGTGAGTACCCTATGGTCCTGTCAGAATAGACACACACAAGTAACCATTCTAGCCATTGTTATTCAAATAAATTATTAAGCTACCATTCTTGTATGACTCAAGGAAGAAGTGAGTACTTAATTCTTTTTGATAGCAGACACCAATGACTCCACAATTAAAATAAATATGGATATGCAAATATCTAATAAAATTTAAAAATATATACAACTTATTATGATAGTTTTCCATCACCATTATATAAATACCTGAGATAAATAAGCCTATAAAGAGAAAGAGATTACTCTGGGAAGGCTGGGAAGTACAAAGAGAGGAAGATGCCAGACCCGCAATCTCCTTTACAAACATCCCCTCAGTGACCTAAGACCTCGCACCCTCTCAGCAGGCTTCACCCCTTTGAGAGCTACACTGGGGACCACGTCTTAACACATGAGCCTTTGTGGTCATTCTGATCCAAATGAGCTCCAGTATTAGTTATCTTTCACACTGCTGGACACAACACCCAACACCCACACTTTAAGGAGAGATTTAATTTGGCTCATGGCTCAGGGTCTATGGTCAGTGGGCTTCAAGGCAGAAACATCACGGTAGAAGGGCATTTCAGAGGAGGGCTGCTCACCTAGCAGCCAGAAAGCAGAGAGGGGATGCAGAGCCAGAGAAAGTGATAGGTCCCCCACACCACCTCCTCAAAGCAGGCCCATTTCTTCACAACCCGGTTAGCTATGAACTGATCGGGGGAACTGATTGTTGAGGTTCTGTGTCTCAACCCAGAGTCACAGAATTCCTGTGAGGGAAGGAGGCAGATGTGGAGGAGGAGGCTGGGGAGGAACTGATTTGGACCACACAGAGGATTCCGGTTGCCTGTGACATTCTTGCTGCTTGATCAGGCAGTTTCAGCCTTAAAAAAGATCACACTTGAAAATTCACTCTGAAGTCAGCCCTGCATGTACTCCCCAAACTCAGCGTCGGGCAGCAGGATATGGTTTTTAAGAATATTTAGGCTGCAAAGAATACATCCATAAATGAATAAATGAATAAACATAAAGCACAGAGATAGAACATTTGCCAGAGGGAACTCCTGAGAGCCATGTCCTCATCTCCTCTCTAACCTTCAAGGACAAAACCTCCCACATGCCAGTGCTGAGCTAAGTGACAGTCTTGAGAGCCTGCAACCACTTGGCCTAGTAACACGTGTGATGTTTAGCTGGGTGTGGTGGTGCAGACTTGTAATCCTGCTGACTTGGGAGGCCAAGATCTCAAGTTTGAGGCTACTCTGGGCAATGCAGCAGGACCCTGTCTCAAAAATAAAATGAAAAAGGCTAGGGACATAGCTCAGAGGCAGAATACCTCTAGGTTTCTAGGTTTTATTGCCAGTACCATATAAGGAGAGAGAGAAAACCTTAGAAATTACTTAGCTGAGACCTGGAGAGAGTTATTTAGCCTGTCTGTGCCTCAGTTTCCTCAACAGATTGGAGAAAAATAGCTCCTACATCTGGGAATATGAGTTGGTTTTATTTTTTTATGTTTATTTTTGTTAGACAGATATTTATTGAATATCAGAATCCGAGTGAGTGCCTAGACCCAGTGCCCCTACCCTCTGTGGAGAATCCATGGTGTGGATTCTGAGTCTGTGTGCATACTCAGAAAAACCTCCTTCTGGAGGGTTTTCCGGGAAGGTAGGTGAAGCTCTGAGGACAGCTGCTACATACAAAGGATCTGCTGGGACGCACAAAACAGTCCAGAGTGGGATGGCGCATCTCACAGGTGCATTTATTCATGCTGCAGAGTAAACACTGCTCATGTAGGTGTACAGTGACATTCTGTACTCCCATCTAACACAACTTGCTTAAATTTACAGGCCGACTGATGCTTCATCTCATGTGTACTTGAGAGCTGGTTAATTGTGACCCTGAGCAGGCGCAGGACTTGAACCTTTTAAGGCTTTGTTTCTTTTATCAGCACTTCTGATTGTATAAATAATGAAGCCCATCAACCCCATTCTTATCCAAATCTCCTGGTAGACTTGAGTAGAGTAAGGATTCATGGGGACCCAGACGTTTTAAATTAAGCTTTGAAGCATCTCCACAGGATCAACTGCCTAGGCCTCTATGAGTTGGTTTTCAGTGAGCGTCTATCTGTCTGTCTGTCTGTCTGTCTGTCTGTCTGTCTGTCTGTCTGTCTGTCTGTCTGCCTGCCTGTCTGTCTGTCTGTCTGTCTGTCTGTCTGTCTGTCTGTCTATCTATCTATCTATCTATCTATCTATCTATCTATCTATCTATCATCTATCTATCTATCAGATTCCATCTTTGGTGAGAAAGAGAAGCAGAGAAGTGGGTGAAAGCAAAAAAATCCTTTATTGCCAGGAGTGTGAGGGTGGCTGAAAGAAGCCTGAGACCCTCCAGGTGGAGAAAGAAGTTGGAGTTTTTATGGAATTGGGCTGTAGGTGGAGGATTGGGGGAAGGTTGGCAAGTGCAAAAATAAAAAAAGAAAATTTCCGGTTAACCCAGGGAGAGCGAACGTATTCTTTCGCCATGCTGACTTGCTGCCATGACGACCTGGTAGACTGCTGCATGGGTCAGGACCCCTATCTATCTATCTATCTATCTATCTATCTATCTATCTATCTATCTATCCATCCATCCATCCATCTACCTACCTACCTACCTATCCACCTATCTACTTACCTATCACCTACCCTCTATCTATCACCTGTCTCTCATCTTACAACACCATCAGGCATAATGTAAGCACTTTTAGTGGCATTAGTTGTTATTATGCTATATGATGTTCCTGTCAGCAGTTATTATCTGTTTCCAGCTCCTCTTATTACCTATTGCCTGTAACCAGAATGTTTCTCATCCTTACCCATCTGTCCTTGTCAGCCCTACTGCAAGGCTACACGCGCTCTCAGAATCCTGCGGCTTCCTGACCTAATGCTCAGCATCCTCAGTTGATTCTCCCATCACTTTCCACCTCCACCAGCGCTTCCAAAGCATTGGTCTTCTCTAGTGATTTTTCTCTTATTTTATGAGTTTTCTTTTTCTAAATAGAAACAATTCTTTAATATAAAATTTAAAAAAATCTATATTTTTCTTGTAGATAATATTTATTTTATTATTTTTAAAAAGAATAAAAGATAGTTAAAACATTAGAAATAATATAGAATTTCACTAAACAAAATGATAGGAATTCAACAGTTGTTGTTATATTACTTATTGCTTTCTTCAAATTAGTTGTTCAGGTTACCAGATGAAAAATTGGCCAAAACAGCATTAAAAGTTTAAAAAGGAGAGGTAAAAAATTAATCATTAATTGCTCCTCTTAATAGCCCAGCAGAAATAATCAACAGTATAACTATCCAAGCTATCTTGTATATATACACATATATATACATATATATATATATATTTTTTTTTTCCCTTTCTTCTTTCTTTTCTCCTTTCTTTCATCCCAGTTGTTCCTTTCCTTTGAACAGTTTCTTTCCCTTTCATGTTATCTATTGTACCTTTTAGATTTTCTTTCTTCTTTCAGGTTCTTACACTAGGGAGACAATATGTTGTTTACACATGCAGGTCTGATTTATTTCACTTATGAGCAGGGTCTCTAGTTGCATCTATTTACCTTTAAAGACTCAAGTTTATCTTTCTTCATAGCTGAATAATATTCCATTGCATAAAAAGTACCACATCTTTTTTTATCCTTTCCTCAGTTGATGGGCATTTGGGTTTGAATTTTCTAATCTCACTTCTTGGGCTTGACATTCAAGAGTTTACATCATCCTTTACTGTGGAGACACACAGAGAAATGCACACATACTCAGACATGTATACACACATAGAGTTTGCTTGTGTCTTGCCTGGATGGTAACTTACCCTGTGGAACACCTGAGTAAAACTCAGACATCTGCTCTCTTCTGCAAAGGTCAGGGTTTTAGGGAAGAGGGTGCAGTTTTAGGGAGGAGAATTGGCTTCCACTTGTCGCTATTGGTAATTTTACCTTCTTTGCCCTGGTAACATCCTGCTCCCCTGCCTACAGAACAGGAACCAGCCTGGTGGAGGCCGCATGGAGGGTGACGGGAAGTGCCACAGCCCACTTCCTGCTCTCAGAAACCGACGTGCCAGACATGCCAGGAGCCACTGTTCTGACCAGTGTGTGAGGAAGACCTCCAGGAAAGGTTTCTTTCTGTCTGTCTGTCTGTCTGTCTGTCTGTCTGTCTGTCTGTCTTTCTTTCTTTCTTTTTTTTTTGTTGTTGTTTGTTTGTTTTAAAGTAGTACAAAGAGGACAGCTTTCCTTCTTGCCTCTGAACTCAGTGCCTCTAGATGAGGTGCTGAAACTGCTCTTTTGTCAACAGTGGCTCCAGGCACTGAGGGTAGAGAGCAAAGGCAGGAGCCCAGGGCTGCTGCAGGATGAAGGAGTTGTCTGACCTTTGGGCTCCTGTGTGTGACTTCCTGCCCCCTGCAGGTATGCTCTTCCCACCTTCTGCAGCCTGAGCTCTTCGATGGTTGTGGCTCAGTGTGACTGCTACTAAGTGTGGGGATTGTTCTCATACTTTGGGGGCTGGGACTCTGTAGTCCACCACTATGTACTTTTTAATTTTTATTTTTTTTCTGTGTTTCTCCATTGGCACAGAATTTCTATGCTAGATTATGAAAAGCTAGTCATAGACAGCGTATTGAGTTTCTAGTTCTAAGTTCCTTTCATACCCTTCTCCTTCCTGTCTGCATAAACAAACCTGCACCTGCTCTTCATTGCTCAGGTCAAGCCCAGGCACTCCAGAAAGCCTTCTTTTCTAACCTCAGGTGGGATTGCAACTCTCTTTCTGTGCACTATTATTTCTTTAGGAATGCTTTGCTTTTTGCCTGTATATCATCCTTTATTGGGCCAAATACTGATCTATCTATCTATCTATCTATCTATCTATCTATCTATCTATCATCTATAATCTATTTTTCATCTATCTAAGTTAATCTCTATGACAACTAGCTCACCCAGTGTTCTTACTGACATTTTACAGGTGGAGAGATTGAAGCATAGAAAGGCTAAGTGATTTCCCTGAATTGCGCAGCTAAATCATGGTAGAAGTTGTATTTGGTACTAGGTCTGTGTCACTCCAAAGCTATAGTCTTAACATCATGCTGTATATGGCACTAATCAATCAATGAACGTATGCACCCTCATGAGCCACTGGAAGGTGCGGATTGTGCTGAATCCACTCACAGTC
This sequence comes from Octodon degus, assembly GCF_000260255.1. NCBI lineage: Eukaryota > Metazoa > Chordata > Mammalia > Rodentia > Octodontidae > Octodon > Octodon degus. The sequence goes on from NW_004524708.1 coordinate 4,797,292, forward strand.
ACCTGGACTATTCCCAGTCCATGGCATATAGGTGACTCACAGAATAGGAATGCAGACCTCAGAAAGATTCTCTGTGAGTGTTTTGGGATCAGAACTTTTGGAAAGAAGGGAAGAGCACTTTGAAAACATTTTCTCAGATTCTGAGTTTTATCTATTTGCAGTACATCTGCCTAAAGGGCAATTATATTGACTATGTTTTCTTATTTTCTGTATTGCTGATGCTGTGATATCAGGGGCCTTTACCAACCCAGAGAAAGACTACCTCTCCTAGAGCTAACTAGTTCCTAGAGATAGTAACAGTTTACCCGTGGGCATTCCTTTCATATGCAAGACAAGCAAGCTCAAATTGATAGCCTTAACACCCTACCTAACTCATGTATAAACTAATATTTCCCTGTCCTGTATCATCCCATGGCAAGGTACCAGGCAACTAAAGACTACGCTTGTATCCCAAAGCCAGTGGACTTATTCAAACAAACCAGTCCTAAGGTGTCCTGCCTTGCTTTCTCCAGGAAAACCCCAGTGAAGACTGTGAGGTTGGCTTTTAGTCCTCTCTAAAATCTGCCCCATCTCCAGAGTCTAGAGCTGTCCTGTGGTTCAGGCATACAGGCCCTCCTACACATCACGCACCTCTTGGGACCTCTGGGTATACTAACCTTTTTCCTTCCAAGTCTTGCTCTCCTTTCCTCTTGTAGGTGCACTAGTCTGACCACCATGTCCACACTGGCATTCTCCTAGCACAGCACAAGGAAGAGAAGGGAACAGAGCAGGACAGGGCAGAAGGAGAGGTCCCTCGGTGGCGTGATCTCAGTGAAACTCTCAGCTGGCCCCACAGGGAGTTCTGAAGATGTATGAGCATTTGGAGCTCTGACCAGGTGAGGAAAGCAATTCAGGCTCAGCCTTTCTGACACCAGGCACATTGGATATAGGCTGTTTTGGAAGAGGGGGTGGCCCAGGCTAAGGGATTTACTTAAGCTGAGCTGCCACCTGAAGAGGGTGACAGTAAAAGACAGTGCTCCCAGCATGCAGAGGAGTAAGACCTTCATCCCTGAGGGGACATGGTGGTGTCTATGCCTCTGCCTCCTGACCTGTTCACTCTAGAACACGCTGCCCCACCCATGCTATTACCTGTACTGTATTTGAGCTGCTGGTCCTCTCTCTCTCAGATGGAGACTTGGAGCTGGCTCTGTAGAGCAGGTTTTCTTTATGCCCAGGAGGATGGTACCTCCCACACTGGGAGCTGAAGAACTCATTTGCTTATGTGTCTGCTACACGTTGGGACAATGCTAGGCTTGTTCTCTTCCTCTTCATGAGACAATGTTCTTTGGGGCAGCAGGATACTTGGCTCTAATGTCCGTCCAGCTTCTCAGAATCAGGTGCTCTTGAGTAGGACCTCCCCTTCTCACCCTAGAAACCTGTCCATGCTGCCTTCTCTCACCTCCACTGAGCAGGAGGCCCTGCCTCCATCTCTGCATGCATTTCCTTGACCCTGGCTCACGGAGATTGAGCACAGCTCACTGATCTCACACAGCCTCTGCTTCTCTACACAGCAGAGAAGAAAGTGCTGACCTCTGTCAAGGCACTCACTGGGTATGAGAGAAGGGACTGATGTTAGAGTGAATCCATTCTTCTCTGCATAGTCCATGCTTTTGCTTACAAGTTTCCTTCCTCTAGAGAAATTATATTCAGCTTGGATTACTCTCTTCCAGGGTGGCCTTCAAACTAAGCCTCAAGATTGAGGCCAGCAGCCACACTGTAGGGGGGAAGAACAAGTCTCTTCCTTGTAAGCTGTAGGGTTGGTGGGCTTGCCTGGGCCTCGGGGATGGCTCACAGAAGAATCAACCCAGACAGTCCACACAGTGGTGCATGAGGTCATCTGGGAGGCAAGAGGCAGCCAGCTCATGTCTCAAGGTGGAAAGGTGTGATCAGCAGCCCAGAGGAGACAGACCAGGGTGGAACCAGGGAACCAATCTGGGACAGCAAGGGCAGCTCCAGCAACTGGTTGTCCCTCTTGCTGGGGCCCATCTAGAATGCTGGTGGCAGAAGGAGTCACTGTTTTGCAGTGGGACAGCCTTTGCAGCAGGAGGAAAGGATAGTTGGGGGATAGGCAGCATTGTCCTCTGCCTTTGGCAATGACCTTCATGTTACTATGTCACCATCAAGACCCGGGAGAGGACTCTGTTCTGTGGAAGTTACTGGGCCAATGGTGCAGTGCTGAAGCTGAAACTCCAACGTTATCTGCTCTCAACAACCCCAAAGTGGGAGAGTGAGCACCCAAACTCCTGTGTTGGGGGAATCTATAGAATGTTTTCACTCTAGAGACTTCCAAACCTATGCTGAAGTAAACGATACAACAACCTTCACGCACACATTGCCATTTCAATAGCTACCTGCATGAGGCCAAAGCTGTTTCCTATCCACTCTCACATACTGGCTTCCAACATTTCATTTTGGATGCTTAGTGCATCTCCAAGTGATAAAATTTTTTAAAAATAAATAAGTGATAGTAATTCCTTAGTTTCATCAAATATTCAGTGAGTGTTCACATTTTTCCTGATTATCTTATAAATATGTGTCTTTGAATATTTTTTGAATCAGGATTCAAACAAGATTATTACGTGTTACTGCAGGCTCACACCCTAGCAGAGGTGGAATGTGGGGGAGTGAATGCTCATGCAGGAGGTACCAGAGAGGACCAGGCCTCCCAGATTTTTTTCTGTGGGGTCCATGGTGCTCTGAAGACTGGCTTTGGACACCCTGCAGAGTCAAGCTGAGCAAGTTAACCTCTCCACATTTCAGTTCCTCTTCTGCTTAACTCACAAGGTTTCTGGGAATATTCAATGTGTTGCTCAGCACAAAGGCCAACTATAGCAAGTCCTTAGTCGCTCTACATGTAATTGGGGTAAACACCAAGAAGGTGGCATGTAATTTAGATCTTTGAGCATGCAGCCTTGTTTAGGGAAAGAAGCAATGTGCATTTTCAGGCAGAGAAGACAACAGCTTTTCTTAACTGCAGATGACCCAGCACTTCCACTTCTGGCTGGGTAAATCCAAAGGTGAGGAAAGTGGTGCACCTAGTGTATGGGACATATGGTGGGAAGGCACAGGGTGGAGTCACAGGACATGAGATAGGGTAGGTGGGCCACAGCCAGGCCACCCCCAAAGGTCTTGTGAGTAGCACTAAAGTGTGAGCACTTAGGGCTCAGGCACGGAGGTGGGCAGAAGTGTGCAGTCATGTCATTGGACTCCAAGGGGTTAGCATGGAGGGAGGATATCAGATCCAGAGCCCTGTGAGGGTCTGGCAGTGTCCAAGGCCTGCCAGGAGGGCTAGAGGGGAAGCACTGGGTGGCTAGCCAGACAGGATTTATTGGAAAAACAATATTCACAGGTAAGGAGAAAGGGGGAGCTAAGAGGCACATGAGGCTTCTGGCTTGGCCACCAGGTAGAAGAGGATGCTGCTAATTGAGATTTCATCCCCAGGAGTCTGCGCTGGGTTCCTGATGAGGCTAATGAGTGGCACTTGTGCTGTGTGTAATCAGCGCTGTCTGCAGGATGCCTGGGGAGGACAGCTCGCTATACCTTCAGGGGAGACTTAGAAGGAAGGCTGAGCAGGACAGAGGCTGGCACTGGGAGTGTCTCTCCCACGGGCTCTCCCATCCTGTTCTGTTAGAAACTATGGTGGCACCTTGTACCGAGCTGATTCCAGGAGGGGCTGTTGGCCTTTTCAAAGGCCAAATCATAAACACAGTTTGGATGGCAAGTGAATAAAATCCAGACACATTGATGTAAAATGTTTCTGCTCACTGGAGAATTTGATTTTGACAGAGACAAAGGACCTTGCAAACTTTTGTTTTTTCCTGTACTGGGGTTTGAACCCATAGCCTTCATACTGAGCTACATCTCCAGCTTTAATGTTTTAAAAATATTTTTAATTTTGAGACAGGGTCTAAGTTTCCCAGGCTGGGCTTGAACTTGGAATCCTCTTGCCGCCGTCTCCCACAGTGGTGGGATTACAGGCATGCACCACCACCCGGGGAAGCTGTGACTTACACACATAGCCCTTGAGCATCCAGGGAGGCTGACTGCACACCCCTCCCCCGGTCATCTCATGCTCCTGCATGTCCCCACTTCCCATCAGCTGATTTGATCAAGGTGGGTGCATACAAAGCAAAAGATTTTTCTTGAGATAAGTACTGATTTTGTAAATGATTCAAACTTTCAAAGGTGGAGTGTCCATTTTCAGAAGGGAGAGGTTCCCTGTCATTAAAGGCTGGCCATCCACGTAAGCAGGCATGTTTGTGAGCAGCTGACATCTTGAGAGAGAGAGGGGGGAGGAAAGTGATTGGACAGAGCATGGTGGCAAGTGCTTTTTGCTGTGGGCTGAGTATCCACGATCTCTTCACCTTTGATACATTACTGTCATTTTATTCAGGTCCACATATCAGGGTTCTTCCATTGTCTTTGTCAGAGGTGGCTTCAGGGCTAGTTTATAAACTGAGCTCTGATTCCTTGACCTGGCCTCTAGGAACTGGAAGAGTTTATGTGCTCTCCCCTTAAACCTGAGGGACTGTGAGCACATGGACTGCTAAGCTGCGATGTCCGGCTGGGCATGAAGACACACACTTGCAATCCATTCCAGTTACTTGGTAGGCTGAGGCAGGAGGCAGAGACCAAGTTCAAGGTCTGCCTGAGCAATTTAGAGGGAGCCTGTCTGAAACATAAAATGACTAAGAGATTAGGATAGATCTTGGTTGGAGAGCACTCCTAGGAGTGAACCCCAGAACCACACCTAAAACATCCTGACATCTGAGGGCCTTCTACTGAAGAGGCTGTCCTTTCCCCTTTGTGTGTTCTTGGCCTCTTTGTTTAAAGTGAACTGAGTGTAAATGAATGGGTTTATTTTTGTGCCCTCTGCACTGTGGCTGTTCTATGTCCATCTTTACAACCATAGCAGGCTGTTTTATTACTAGAGCTTTGTAATGCAATTTGCAGCAGATAGGGTGCTGCTTCTAGCTTGAGCTACCTGGAGTCTTTGTGATTCTGTTGGAACTTTAGGATTACTTTTATATTTGTGTGGACAGTATTATTGGAACGCTATGGCTATGGCTCTGAATCTGCAGATCACTTTGGGTAACATAAACGTTCTAACAATGTTAACGGTCTGATTGCATGAATATAAGGTCAATTTCCATTTATTTGTGTATGCTTTAATTTCTTTCATCATTTTATCTTTTGACACGTAGACCTTTCATTTATCTGGTTAACTTTATTCCGCAGCATTTTGGTTTTTGTAAGTATTATAAAAAATCATTTTCTTTACATCTTCTTCAGGTAGTTTATTGTTGCTCGATGGAAATCTACAGGGGCTTGTGTGCTTTCCTAACCTGCAAAGTACTACATTGGAAAGTTTAAGATGGGTGAACTGTATGGTTGAGAATTGAAGAGGATGGCAAAGGAAAGGTGCATGCTGGGAGAGCAGACGTGGGGGCGGGGGGCGCTGGCCCTGCCTGTGCGGTAGCACTGCCCTGCGTGTGGTGGCAGTTACATAACGTTCAAAACTTCTAAGGTGATATATTCCTAGAATCTTTTGGGTCTTTTTATGTCTCCTTTCTTCCTCGCATCCATTTTTCTCCCTTTTGACAGGGTTTGCTCTTTAAATTTTTATTTTGAAGTGATTTCAATACTTACAATGTAGTATAAATGATATGATGTATACCTGTGTGATAATCATCCAGTTTAGGTAATAAAATTAATTGGGGTGAAGAGGCTTGGAGGTTTTCCTTTCTCTGTTAAGTTTTCAGGCCTCCACAATATTTAGATTTAGTTTTGCCTAGTTTTTCGTACTATGAAAAGATAAAACAAAATTTCATAACAAAATAATAATAATAGTTAATACACAGACCAGAAAGATTCTTATAAGGGAGAAACAAACAGATAATAGTACAAAACTTTCTTTTCAGCAAACTAAGATAAGCTAGTGCTATAAGTGAAACCTGTTAGCACATGTATAAAATATTTTGGAAGTAACAAGTTGTCTTTCTCCTTCTGCTTGCTATGGTTTGAATTTGGTTTTGCTTCCTCCAAGGTTCCTGGGCCGAAACCCTCATTCCTAGTGTGAAGGCTAAAAGATGGTGAGACCTACAAGAGAAATGGGCATTGCTCAGGGGATTGGGCTATGGCTGCCCTCTCTGGGATGAATGCTGGTCTTCCAGAGAGGGTGAGATCCCCCAAGAGCAGGCTGCCATGAAGGAATGAGCCTGCCCTCTCCTCTTGCCATGTCACCTCGCCTCTTGCCTGTGTTTCTCATGTGTGTGGTCTTGTCAGCCAGGAACCCTCATCAACATTAAAGTCCACTTCCCAGACCATGAGCCCAAACAAACTTTTCTCCTTAATATGATATCTTGCCTCAGGCATCTTATTAGAGCAACATAAAATGAGCAAGGATGCCTTTCTCAAATGTGAGCTGAGTGCTCCAAATCTAGTTATTGGATCCTAGGAAATATTATTTTCTCAAAATATTATTTAAACATTTTAATTCAGGGACCAGGAAAAGCGGATCTGGTCTATTATGCCACCTAAATACTCTGCATTTAACTCCAAGAGCTGGATTTCCTTTCTGCAGCTGATGCAGGTAAAAGGCAGAGATACTACTTATGAGCTCTGCTCAGAACTCTGTGACCTAATCAGGACTTCCAATCACCCATGAAGTGCTCAAAGCTCCGTGTCCATGGGAATGAGAAGACCTCAGTGTTCTGTGTAAAACTGAGTCATTGCAAATAACATACTCTTTTTTTTTTGTTTGTTTTTGAGTGAGTAAATAGCCACACAAAGGGCCAGGGATATAACTCAGTAGTCTGAGTGTCTGCCTAGGCAAGCACAAGGTCTTGAGTTCAATCTCTGGTATCACATGCTGTGCTGGCCCTGCCCTGGGCCAACAGAGCCTAGCTGAACCAGTGTGGTGGTGCACTATGAATTTGAGCTGCATAGTTAGGCTATGTACCAAATAAATTTTAAAAAATCAAAGATAACAGGGGCCAGGGAGATGGCTCAGTAGAATAAGTGCTTGCCTGGCAAGCACAAGGGCCTTAGTTCAATCCCTGGTTTGGTGAAAAAAAAAATAAAAGATAAATTTGGTGGAATAGGTTCATAGATTCTTGCAAGATAGAAATGGTGTTTTATATTAATATAGAGATAATCTCTGAAAATGATCCTTAAAACAGACCATTGCAAAAATGTGTGCTCATTTACTTTCTTTCCTCCATCCCATCTTCCCTTCCTCCCTCTTTCTCCAGCCTTGAATTTGCTACTATCCTAGGCTGGCCTCAAACTTGTAAACCGCTCGCATCAGCTTCCTAAGTGCTGGGACTGTAAGCCTGTGCCTCTACACACTTTGTAGGTTCTTTTTTTAACTTAATTTTATTTTTTTCCATAATTTTATTGATAGACAAATAGAAATGAGACAGTTTACAATCAAATTGGTAGGACAGTTTAAATAATTAACACATTGCATGCTGTCTTCCTCGTGTTTATTTGCTGTATATATCATGCAGACATGATATCCTATTTACAAACATTATTACAACAAATCCCTCTATTCATTAAGAGAATGTAAGTATATATCTCTCCTAACCACTTTGAATACACAGATAAAAAATAGACATTCATTTGTATATCCCCTTTTTTGTTTAGTTCCGTCATTTGAATATTATAGGTGTGTTAAATCAGCAAAATATTCTAGAAGAGTCCAGTAGTCCTTAATAGTATTGGGTCTTCCGCTTGACTGGCAGTGTCTGAAATTGTTGACCTGAGTCCCCTACAGCTCAACATAACAACATGGCTTTACTTCTTGTACTTTGTTTTTATATTTTTCTACTGGATGCTTAAGACCAAGATAAAGCAAGACCTATAGGAAGAAACAACATTGTGAAGATGGCCATACTCCCAAAATTGCGGTACAGATTTAATGCAATCCCTGTCAAACTACCACCAGCATACCTCACAGAGCTAGAGAAATCATTCCTAAAATTTATTTGGAACCAGAAAAGACCTAGAATAGCAAAGGGGATCATGGGCAATAAAGACAAGGCAGGAGGCATTACAATTCCTGACTTGAAATTATACTACAAGGCTGCTGTGATAAAATCAGCATGGTACTGACAACAAAATAGATCTGAGGAACAATGGAATAGATTAGAAGATGCTGAAGCCCCTACAAACACACTCAGCCACCTTATCTTTGACAAAGGGACCAAACATACTCACTGGAAGGAAGATAGCCTCTTTAACAAATGGTGTTGGAAAAACTGGCTCTCTACGTGCTGAAAACTAAAACTTGACCCAGGTCTATCACCATGCACTAAGCTAAAGTCAAAATTGATTAAAGATCTAAACATTAAAACAGAAACACTAAATCTCCTGGAAGAGAAAGTAGGGGGAACTCTTGAAGACATAGGGTAGGCAAAGAGTTTATGAACAAAAATCAAATCACATGGGAAACACTTGAAAGAATTCACAACTGGGACCTGCTCTTATTGAGAAGTTTTTTCATGTCAAAAGAAATTACCAACAAAGTGAAAAGGCAACCCACAAATTTGGAAAAAAAATCATGGCAAATAAGCACTCAGACAAAGGTCTGCTCTCTAGAATCTATAAAGAACTAAAAAACACTAGGGCCCCAAAATTTGAAGACCCAATCCAGAAATGGGCATCTGAGATGAACGCACACTTTGTGAGTTCTTAACATCACTATTGTGCAACTTTGGTACAGTAATTAGATACTCCCAGTGCTGTCTGAAATACTTGAAAAGCCCTTCCGGAACTGTGTGGAGGGGTCTGCTGTGTTCCGGCACAGAGAGCATGTGGTTGTGGCATAACATGCTCCATGGAGAAAAGGCAGGGGGAAGTAGCCCTGAGCATCGCCCTTCGTGCCCCTGGACTCGTCAGTAACTCTGGATGGCTTTGCAGTGCCAGGCTTCATGGCCTACCATCCCACACTTGACTTTCACATGTCTTGCCTCAGCTCTTAATGGTGCTGTCATGTGCTTTTGATGCCTGTCGGGAAGGTTGTAAGGTTCTGCCAACACCAACCTTCACTGCTTTTCCTGGAGCAAACACAGAACCTGCTCTTTGGCTCTCAGGGCCCAAGTGCAAATAACTTTGTCCCAGGAAAGACACTGGGCCTGGAACAATAGGCAAAAGGGCTGGGAGGGACAGCTCCCTTCTGGCTCCTTATAGACTGTCCTTGATAGTAGGAAAAGCCCATAGACCTTTGCCCAGTCTGTGTGTACATCTGAATGTGAAATGGGCTGTCCTGAGCCAGCACAGGCTTCCTCCAAAGCTTTGGATGAATGGCTTTTCTTAAAACTAAGCTTGCATTTTCCCGAGGCTCTGCCAATGGTGTAGGGCTGAAGTCCTAAAAGCTTTCTGAGTACCAGTTCTGAGCATTTAGCTTTGCTCGCCATCCTTTGTAAACAGCAGTGGAGGCAGAGTGTACTTTAAGGACAAAGCAGTGAGAAATCCTTTGAAACCTGAGGCCCTTTCGAGTGTTAGGGTGGGGGCCGGGCAGAGCCATCCACAGAGTTGAGAGTCATCAACCCTGTGCCCTGTGGCCCTCACAGCTGAGTTCCTGCTGCTCAGGCTCCTGCCTGGCCAGCTGCTGTCTGTGGCCCAAACATGTCCTTATCTCCTCTGAGAGGAGGAGCTTTCCTGCAGACTAGGCATGCACCCTGCACCTTTCCCTCTCCTGTCTCTAGGAACAGCATAGGCAGCTGCCTTAGGTACTTTCCTGGTATGTGAGGCCCATGAGGGCAAGGCTGTACCCCATTCCTAGTATGGTGCTTGGCATACGTGGTTGATCTGAAATCAGTGCCTATCACCTGCTATGAGCCTCTCATAATCTAATAGAATGACCTGCTATTATTATTATTATTATTATTATTATTATTATTATTATTAAGGGTTGCTATATTTAGGAAGTTATAAGACTTGGATTTGAGCTCAGTGTTACATTTGGAAGGTTCTTGTCATATTTTGAACTTCTTGAAACTAGAAAGGACAGTTATATCAGCTTTATGACAGAGTAGAGACTACACAATGTAACCCCAGTCCATTTGAATGGGGCTCTGAGGTCCTCGCTGGTGCCCACATCTGCTGCCAGCTCTAGTTTGGCAGAAAATCAAGCAGAAGGTAGGCTGGCCAGGACCTGAGTGAAATCCAGGAACATTCTTAGGGTGGTGAGTCCTGGGGCAAGCAGTGTCCCTCTAGGAATGGTGGTGGCCAGGGCATTTGTGTATCTGTCCCTTGTTTGAGACAGGTGTGGGCCTCCCGCATCAGGGACTGAGGTTTTAAAGAAAGGCTGTTCTTATCGAAGGTGGGCATGAGAGTTGCAGAGAGAGAGAGAGAGAGAGAGAGAGAGAGAGAGAGAGAGAGAGGCAGAGAGACAGATACAGAGACCCAGAGATAGAGACAGAGAGATAAAGACAGAGAGACAGAGACAGACAGAGAGACAGAGACAGAGAGAGAGAGAGATACAGAGAGAGACAGCAAGGAAGGAGAAGGAAGAGGGAGAGAAGGAGAAGCAAATGGCACCACCTCTGCTGACTGTTTCTTCAGCTCCAGCATGGACACATCACCCCCTTCCTAACACACACCATCATGGTGGCTGCACACGAGTGTGCCCGGCCCAGAGCCTCCTCTCCATTCCATGAGCTCTCTGGGCTCCCTTAGTGTGACTGGGGGTGAAATGAACCACAAACTGACCTTGAACACTACATTCGACTCTATTTTATTCTTTCCTGCTGTGTTGGCCAGGAGCCCAATGATAAGAAGAAGCTCAAACAGGGAAATCATCTAGAAAGTTGGAATCCACAGAGGGAAAATAATACAAATAACGAAGTGCCACATACGCAGTATAAATTCATAAAGTATATTGCACATTTTAGAAATACATCACCACGCTATATATTCTAAATGTCACCTAATGGGCTCAGTTTTCTGATACTCTGAATAGATCTTCCAGGTTGCCAAGTATGTTTTAAAAATGAGGATCTTCTTAATGGCCCGTAGTGGGTAACCTCAGCAGAACAGGAGAAAATTCATTATTTCTCTGGGTGCTAAGTGACTTGTACATCCAGAGGTGGTCAGGGAAAGTGAAAGGAGATAACTCTTCTCAGGCTGTGGTTTAGGCAGCCTCAGGGAGGACAGGTGTCCTGGCAAGGGGCTCTGTGTGACTGGCCCAGGGGGAAGGGGAGGACAGGGAGTCCCTGCTGAGCCAGGCCAATAGCTGGCACAGGAAAATCCTGGCCAGTAGCTGGGGATGCTGCTTATGTGCTTGCACTATGGCTTCTCCCGGGAAGGACAGGAAGGGATTTGTCATTGTCATTGCTGTAAAGATGGGCGGGCAGCCTGAGGGTGGGAGTAAACTACATTGGGCCCTGACTGCAGGACACTGCTTTTTCTGGGTTACCTTATTTAATCCTCCTGGACTCCCCAGAGGGGTGGCATTTTTAATCTGTATTTTGCTGGCAAAGAAACCAGTTCAGAGCTAAGGAATAGGCTAAAGGTCCTGCTTCTCTGGCCTGGCACTCAGCCCCACAAGACTTCCACTCTGTAGGAGAGAACTTGAGGCCTGTCCCTTTGTATTTTCTGAGGGCTGGCCTGCCGGTGGTCTGGCCTGAATTCTCCCCTGGAGACAGTGGCTGGATGATCTTCAAGAGCTCCTGGCCCTGCTGGTCATTGGTCATCAGCATCCACAGCAGCAGGAGATGCTAACTCAGCCAGCTTTGCCTGCACACATCCAGACAGCAATGGGAAGGTCTGCCCATAACTTTTTCTCATTTGAAAACTCCATTTCTTATGAAAATGCTTGGAGCTGCAAGTTCAAGGATCAAAGCAGAAGGGTGCAGAAGAGAGGGCCCAGGCCAATGCTTTGCTGAGGTCCTGCTGCCTGGGCAGGAGGCTCACAGCCAGCTGCACCCCAGTGGTTGAGATGGCCATTGTTGAGATGGGGAGGTGTCAGGCCTGGGAGATGCTGGGAGGTCAGAGCCCTTGGAACACTGGGGTGGCTCCATCCCCAGACTGTACTGGAGAGGCTGGAAGGGCTGGAGATAAGGCAGCACCTAGATTCCTGCTCTCAGGGCCAAACTGAAGAGTCTAAGGGCCATCAGTTGCATGGGATAGAATGATTCATGAGAGTTGAAGTGAGATGGAGGGAAAGGAGGAGGGAGTGAGAGAGGGAAAAGGAGAAGGGATGAGAGAGGATAAAGGAGGCACGGTGAGAGGAATTCTGAAGCTACCATGTTGGCACTCCTGTTCTTACCAGTAGGATTTAGCTGTGTGCGGTCAGCACACATCCACATGGATAAAGAAGGGAAGGGTGAGAGGTGCCTCTCCCAACTCAGTGGGGCCACTAGCCTCCCTACCTGGGGAAGGCTCACAGTCCTAGATGACTTCCCAGAGGTGCAATTCCAAGTCACACAGCCCTGTTTCCTCCATGCATTACCTGCGCTGAAGCCTGCTTATGTACAGACTTCACTGCAAGGTCTGAGAATTCCTGGAAAGATGGCTTCCAAGATGAGCCAGGTGAAAGCAGAACTCCACAGGCCCATTGGGCTCATCCAAGATCCCAGCCTATTCCAAATCCCAAGTCCACTTAGAACTAAAGCCCAGTTCTTAGTTCAGGTGAGTGTAACGCCTCTTTACCTGGGGGCCTCATTCTTCCCTTGGGGGGACAGTTTGCCAAGGACAACTGCTCCTCAGCCCTGAGGCCCTGGTGCCAACTTCTTTTCCTCTATGGCACCCACTTGGAGTTCTGTCCCTTTTTTGCTGTTACTTATGCTGGGCTCTGTGTCCTGGGATAAGACACTTTTATCTTAGGGGACAGAATGAAACCTTACCTATAATGATGTTATCAATAACATTTATAGACGACTCCTGGATGCCTGGTACTGCTTTAAAGGTACTTCATGTCATCTTATTCATTTAAGCCTCAGGACTGTGACAATCCTCAGTTTATAGCTGGCAAAATTGTCCTGGGTCACTGAGCTGACGTGTGGTAGTGGTAAAATTCAAATCCCAGTAATCTAACGCCAAAGCCCGACTTCTAAGGGCTTGATTGTTTCCCTGGGCACCAGTCCTGTGCAAATGCAGCCTAGGCCATGGGTTAGAGCTTGTGGCATTCCTGAAGCTTGGGCAGCCAGCCAAAGGTAACAGTGGGACCATAAGAACACAGGTGCTGGGGTGAGAATGATAAGCTTTGGATGCAATAACTTTATGTCTTTGGGCTTTAGATCAACTCATGTTTTTTAAGCCTCAGTGCTCCTGTCTATCAAATGGGCTTAGCAATTGCTATGCTCCAGGGCTGTTGTGAGGAACAATAATCAGTAAACGCAGTGTCCAGGACAGTTGCTATTACCAGCAAACAGAGCAAGGTTCTTCACAGACACAAGCTGTGTGGAAAGTCACGTTCTCAGGCTCTGTTTGGTTCTGCTTGCAACAAGGCAACTGCTGGAGAAAGGATTCTCCTTCTCAGTGCTAATGATCACTTACTGCTGGGTCAAAAGACCCAGGAAGGAGCCCCGGCTGATAGCCTCTTCTCTATAGCACCTTGCAAAACAAATCCAGGTCCCTGGAGCAGCTTCTTGCATCCCAGGCAACAGGACCTCAAGAGGAGTTAGGAATAATGTGGAAATAAGGCAGGCCTGTCCCAAAGGGGGCACAGCTCCATGTAGTCAGTGGGGGTGCTACACAGATGACCACCTTGTGTCAGATGACCACCATACTCTTACAGAGAACCCTCACTTGGCTAGGTATTTGACCAGTGATACACCAGCAGATATGATATGAGCAGATCCTTGATTGGGACATGCAAATCACATCACACAGCAGCTGCAGACCACATTGAGGAGACCCATCCACCCTGGCTACAATTGCCATATGTGACTGGGGCCATCAGCTGCAAACCACTCCCAGGATGACTTCCCATAGTCATCAATACACAGTGCATTCCCCCCTACAATTAGAGGAGTACTGGGGTTCCCTTCACATATTCCTCTGTGCCTATTGTCTCAGTTACTCTTCTGTCATTGCTGGGACAAATACCTGATACTCAAAATTAGTGAAGGAAATGTTTATTCAGCTCACAGTTACTGGAGGTTTCAGTCCATACTTAGCTGGCTCCAAGGCAGAGCAGCACAAGGCAGAAGGGAACACTTCAAGGCAGCAGCAAAGAGCAAGAGAGCAAAGGGAAGGCCAACAACTCAGGCAGAGAGCTAGCTTCTCCTACTTCCTTGTATTATAATGCAAATTGTCTGCCCCAGGGCAGGTGCAGCAGGCACTCCCACAATAATCAATCACAAACTCCAGGAGCTGCCCTGTGATTGCATGAGGCTTTGGGGGCCAACTAGACACAAACCATAACATTGTGTTACATAAGCCTTCTCATCACCTAAGGCTGCAAATAGGATCATTCTACTCTAAAGGGGTTTTAAGGAGCATGTCTCTCCTGACTTCTCTGCCTGCATATCAGGGAGAGTAGTTTGCAGCCCAACCACATCCATGCCCTGTTGGACATGCCACTCTTCAAGCGCAGCATTAGGATAATCCCACACAATCCCTGCTTCTCCTCAATGTCATCCTCCAGTGCACAAGAGAAGGCACAGCAGTCCAGACATTCCTACTTCCATATGCAGAGTTAGCCAAGTGCATTTGCATATGGTTTTATAGATACAGCACCAGGATGTGCCTGGCTTTGTGACAGTTCATTTTCTGTGTGTGTATCAAAGATAGTCCTTGCACTTGAAATGCAATTCCCCATTCATCCCCAGGACTCTTGGGCAGCACCATTAAGAATGCAGAACCAGCTTGACTGTCCTCACTCGGAGGGGTTTTAAATACTCACATATCACAGCTCCGCCAAGGAACAGGGATAAATATGGCAGGTATGAAATGGGTCTAAATTGCTCTTGATGGCTCGATTCAATAATGTTGGTCTTTTCCTTACAGTGCCACATAACAATAGTCATTTTCAAAATGGGGTACTGCAGTTGTTTTTAAGAAAGAATTGACAATTTTGACCTGCAGAGTAGTAATTTGCAAAATGTCCTTTCTTTAAGTCATTCACTGGAAAATGTAGGAAGCCACCAAGTGTCGAACTTGAGGCAAAACAGCTGTAACTAATGATAGCGTTAAGTGCAGGGAGAAAGCGCAGCCTCCGCAGTGAAGCTCTGGAGCCAGAACAGAGGCCAGGGAGCAGCAGAAATGAGGGCTTCATTATAGACAATTGGGCTCAAAAGTCCCTGAATGAAGCTTAGTTTACTTCACTTTGCAGATACATTTTACACTGTTGGCTCTGCACCTTACAGCCTCAAAATGGGATTCCATCCAGAAAAGTGACTGCCGTAGAGAGTGACATCTAGAGCCACTTACCTGACATTCCCATTTAATGTTCTGCTTCATCATAGCCTCTACAGAGTGTTGGATTCTTTATGCAAATTTCTAAGAGTCCTAGGAACTTTGCTTGGAGTCGATTGAACTTGAAAATGATAGGAAAAAGGTATGTGTTCGTTACCCACTCATGCTCATTGACCTGGGTCCCCAAGTTGTGTATGCCTGAGAATGTTTTATGTCTATGCCTTAGAACCACTTCTCTACTTCTCTCTGCTTCCTGAGAGAAGTATGGGTGTGGTGCCCATTTCAGAGATTTCTCCTGTATTTCTCCACCAGAGCATACTAATCCCAAGACCAGGTCAATTAGGTCCCCATACATGATTGGTGGGTGGAAAGGATGAGGGATGAGGTTTTGCAGAGCTCAAAGTAGAAGTGGATTTTGTTAAATGCATTGCTTTTTCTGTCTTTAAATTTCCTGAAGCCTGAAGCACTAGAGAATTTCATCAAAACCTTCTCAGTGTGGCAAGAGGAGAGAGGGAGTTACTTGTTAGAGTTTGAGATGAGACAGGGAACAGAGATCAGGATAGGTTGGTGGTGTTGGTGAAAGTCCACACTGCCTGACATCTGGCAGCTTTAAGAAGGGTCAGGACAGAAGAGGGAACAGATTTGTCATCTACCCTGGGAGAGTGGCACACATTTCCTTTTTGCCTTGGAATTCTCAGTCTTCAGGAAACTTTACCCTGTCCTGTGCTTTGAAAGGGAACAGGGAGTCTTGACAGCCCATATTGGCTTTGGGTGTTAGTAGCAGCTATACAGAAGCTGGAAGCTTCTCTGCTGTTTTACAGACTCTATTTAGGGGCCCATTTGTAGCAAACTTGGGAGAGAAGGAAGTCCCAGTAAGGAATGTGATTAATTTCCTTCTTCCTCCCATAATTTGTGAATTTATCAAAGATCTATTTGAACAGACAGATACGAAGGCTGATTTATAGGAAAATGAGGCTGTAGAAGGTGTGTGCAAGGGAGCTGGACTTTTCGGTCTGTACTTTGCCTCTTGTGTTGTTGAGGTTTTATGAAAGGCTCCAGGGAAAGCCAGGGTGAGCATGGGGAGGCTTGGGAGCCTGTGAGAGTCGGGAGCAAAGCAGTAGTGTGGCCAGTGACTGGCCAGCAACCCCAAGTTCACCATGTCCAGTGTTTGCTTTTCAGGATTAGAATAAGGAGAAACACTTTAGTCAGGGTGTTATGAACATTCTAATGAAAGGACTTCATCATCTCATGGTCTTGTCAAATTAAAAAAAAAATTAAATTCCCTTTTAATGTTCTACTCCATCACAGCCTCTACAGAGTGCTGGATTTTGTCTATGATCTAGGCTAGACAATCCAAGTGTTGTTAGCTGAAAAGCTCTTTAAAAACTAGTGGCAGCAGAAGCCATACTGGTGCAGACAGCCCTTGGCCCCAGCATGTCCTCCGGTGCAGTCACCTCACTTCCATCTGTGCCATCAGCTCTGGGTAGGTATACAGCGGTCACCCTGAGCATCAATCAGGATGAGCTCAGTTACTGTGGTAACAATAGTAGTGAGTCTCACTGGCTTAGAACAGTAATATTTATTCTCTCCCACATCATATCCTCCTGCAGGCTGGCTGAGGGCTCACTCAGGCAGGAAGGGAGGCCCTTTATCTTCTTCTCCCCATGGAGTGGGGCCCTGTTCCATGTTCTATATTTTATAGTGCTCCATGCTGTCTGGTGCTTTCCTTAAAATTGCCAGTATCTCTTTCCATTGTCTTTAATTGGCCAGCATTGTTAGGAAACCCTGAATCTGCTTCCATGTGGGTCCCAGTTTCTGAAAATGCATACCTTGAAATTTTCTAAGCCTTCACCTACAGTTAGGGGAGGGTGGACTAGACTCAGCAGCATTATTTTAGTAGTATATGTATCATTCCATTGTAACACACTGACGTGAAAACAGTACCAGTTTCTCCTTTTGGGAACTACTTTAGCAAACTTTTATCAATATATAGGGTCAACCAGATGCCCCAATAACCATGTCATCTTAACATTATACATAAGGGTCATTGTGGACTCCCTAACTAGACTCAAGATTCAGGGAAGTTATCTGGAAAGTAGCTACCATGGTGCTTATTTTATGGGACTGTGTGGGATTGGGCCACATGGAGGCTTTGAACATTCGAATTTAGGTGACTTTATGTTAGGATTGCCATATATTTAGGGTTTCAGACTACTGGTCCCCACCATTGATTTTTGCAAATGGGATGAGTGTAGATTTGTACACCATCATGCATATTCCAAGTGCCACTGGTCTACAGCACACACAAGCAGATGGGGTAGCAACAAGGGTACTTGACTCTGTCCTTTCATTGTTGACTACTAGCTAGTCACTATTTCAACTTCAGTCTCTATGGCATTTATCTGGACCTATATGTCTGGTCCCTGCCTCTACATTTCCTGGGTAAGTTCAGGACTGTTGCTCTACAGTGCAATCAGTCTTTCTTGCTTGCCATCCCTGGGGTGACAGTGCACAATTTCCAGGTTGTTATTCAATTATGAGGGAAAGGAATTCCTTATGTCAATGGGGTGACTCTTCTGTCTTTGTCTGTTGACTTCTTGTTTATTTGCCACTGCAGGTGCTATATGGAAGATAGGGATGTGGCCAATATTTTCAGAGGTCCCACTGCAGTGATTATAATTTAAGAAGCTCAACAGAAGTCATGGTTGAGAGAGCTATTGTTTTTCTTTACACTGTAGAGTACCAAAGGCCACATTTCACACCAATAGCAAATGATTTATCTTCTGCACTTTCGTGCGTGTTTTAAGAATTGCATTTTGTGGTCACCACCAAGGAAGCACAATACTGACCTATAAGAAGGTCACAGGAAGCCAGTATTCATGGACAGCAACATAACACATCTCGCTGTAACCAGGATTAAGTAAATGGTACTCACGATAAACTTGGGAAGCAAAAATGTCCATGTTACTCCAATACAATAGGCACCAAAGATCAGAGACCATGTCCTTGCAAACAATAACAGTATTGTTACTTTGTTCTTGTGGCAGGGGGTACAAAATCAGCTAGAAATAATATAATATTTGATGATAAAAGACATGATGAGATACTTCCTGGAATGAAACAAGAAGGGATGGGATGGGAATTGTACAAAAAACAATTGCTTAAATTCCCATGTGCCAAAACGTACCCTTGGACTTTCACTGAAGCCATGGTAATGAGTACATCCTCTCCCAGAAGCTTGCTTTTGCCCCTCTGTTTTTCCACCTGCTCCTCCCTAACATCCTCCCTGCCCAGTCAGCCATCGACCTGCTCCCTGTCATACAAGTTAATTTCAGCTTTCTAGAATTTTATGTAAGTACCCAGGAGTGGAATGGCTCTTCATTCAGTAACTTTAGTTCCTTTCCTTAACTTTTAGTATGTTTTACTTTTGATTTCATTCAGACCATAATACGTCCTAACTCGATTTATTCCCTTTTAATGCATTCTTTGACTTGCATATTGTTTTGAAGTGTGCTTGCTTTATTTTCAAATATTTGGTGATTTTCCAGATATCTTTCTCCTACTGATTGAAAAGTTAATGCTGCCGTAATCAGAAAACACACTGTGCATGAATTCAATCCTTTAAAAGCTATTAAAACTTGTTTTATTTTCCAGCAGGTATCTTAGGAAGTGTTCTGTACTGACTTGGAAAGAATGTTAAGTCTGCTATTGTTGGATATACTGTTGGTTATGTTTAGATATTAAGTGCCCCCTAATAGCCCCCGTGCTAAGGGCTTGGCTCTTCACAGGAGGTGCTATTGGAAGTGGGACTTTAAGAGGCGGGCTTAGTTGGAGGAAATGAAGCCACTTAATGCTGGTCTCCTAGGGGAGTTTGAGACCCTGGCCTCTTCCTCTCTCTCTTGCTAGGTTTTCTCACCATAATTGACTGTGCTACCACAGCTCAAAGCAAGTTGGCCAGATAACTACAGACTGCAACCTTGGAAACCATGAGCCTCCCTTGAAGTTGTTTACCTCAGACCTTTATCATGGCAACAGAAAGCTAACACAAATATCAATTAGATTAAATTGTTTGATGATGCTGTTTGATTTACTATATACTTACCTATTTTCTGTCTGCTTGTTCTGTCCATTACCAAAGAAGATACTCTGACCAAAATTGTAGAGTTTTCTTTTTCCTTGCAGCTCTCTGCTGCATTTATTATGAAAGTTTTCTATTAGACGGGTAAGCCTCGAGGAACGATATATATTCTTTTGACGAACGAACCTCTTCTCACTATGACCTGGCTCTTTCTTACCCTTGGCCATACTCTTTGCTCTGAAATCCATTTGCGTGGTGTTAGAATGATATACCTTCCTCAGTCTTTTCACTTGCAGCCTGTTCAGGTCCTTATATTTTAAGTACATTTCTGGGAGGCATCATATATTTATTTCATCTTGCTTTTCAATCTTCAGTTACTCAGTCTCTATCTTTTAATGGGGTGGTTAAGCCTCTTGTACTTGATATGAGTAGCTGCCCAGTTGAGGTCAAATTTAACAACTTGCAACTGCACAATATTTGCTTTCAGTTGTCTCACGCGCCCTCTATTCCTCTCCTTTTTCTCTGCCTTCTTGTGGGTTGAGTACATTTTATGATCCCGTTTTCATCTACTGTGCTACCTCATCAGCTCTATGTGTTATATTATTTCAGCGGTTGCTTGAGAATTTATACTGTCCATCAATAACCTATTTCATTCTTCCCACCCTATAATTTTATTTATTTTTTATCTCCCAGCCTTGATGTTTTGTTGCCAAACACTGTAAGTCTACATATGTTAAAGCTACCTTGTAAATTACTTTAAACAATGAGTAATCTTTTAGAGAGATTTAAAACTTTCAAAAAATATTTCCCCACACTATTTCCATTTCCAGTGCTCCTCGCTTACCTGTGTAGATCCACTTTTCTCTCTGGAATCATTTTCATTCCATCTGAAAAATATTCTTTGACATTTATTGTACTGTGGGTCTGTTGGTAATGGATTCTCTCAGCCCTTATGTGTCTAACATGTTTTCATTTTGCTTTCGTTTTTCTAAGATGTGTTCACCTGCTATAGGATTCTCGGTTGACTTTTTGTTTTTGCCTCTCTTTCAGTACTATAATGAAGATGTGGCTCTCTTGCTCCCTGGCTTCTCTCCCTACGATGCAGAAGTCTACTGCTGCCTAATCCTTGTTTGTCTTTGTGTATCTTTGCTTCTCTTGGTGATTTTAAGATTTTTATCTTCATCATTTGTTTTCAGTAGTGATATGTTTTATGTTTCTTGTGCACGAAGTTCTTTGAGCTTCTTGATTTATAATTTCTTTAATTTGCAGAGGTATAGGTTATTACTTCTTAAAAATACTTTTGTTCGTGCTTTTGTCTCTTTTCATCAGGGGTTCTAATTATGTGAGTGAAACTCTCACGCAACTCACGTACAAGCTATGCATTATTTTTCAATTTTTTCCCTTCTAGATGTAATTTTTGGCTTTTTTTTTTTTTGCTTATTTGGTACAGGGTCTCACTAAACAGCTCAGACTCATAGTGATCTCATCCTCCCCAGCACTGAGATTACGGGGGTGTGCCACCATGCCCAGACTCGGTCCCAGGCTCAGTGAACCCCAGGGGCCAGGGCTGTTGTGGCATGTGGAACCAGGGATGGAACCCTGGTCCCTGTGCTTGCCAAAGCACGTGCTTAGCCAGTTGAGCTATCTCACCGGCCCAATTTTTGATATTTCTATTGAGATGTCTCAATTTGCTTATCTTCCTCCTTTTTTTCCTCCTGGCTACTTTGCTATTAAGCCCATTTAATGACTTTTTCAGTTAAGCCATTGTAGTGTCCATCTATAGTATTGTTTGGTTTCTGTGTACTTCAGTATTTAACATGATCAACATTTCCTCTAACTTTTTGAATATATGAAATATGCTCACAACATGCATTTAATATCATTTACTAATTGTACCATCTCTATTCTTCCTGCTTCTATTTTTTAAAATAGGTTTTCCTCCTTATTTTGGGTTATGTTTGCCTGCTGCTTTATTTACTTATTAATTTTATTTTAAATATTTTATTTTAAAGAGAATAGAAAAATAATAGATAAGACAATAGAAATGACACACATTTCCAAAAAATCCAAGATGATAGGTATTCAATAGTGGTTGTTTTATTGTACATTGTTGTCTTCAGTGTAGTTGCTCAGATTACCAGATATAAGCACATAAAATTGGACAAAGCAAAAATTTTAAGCATTAACTGCTAACTTCCGAAAACCAATCGAAATTAATAGTACAACCACCTTAGCTATCATGTGTATATACATATATGATTCTTTTTCCTTCCCTTTTTCCCCTTTCTTTTGTCCTTTCCCTCACCCCAATTGTTTATTCCTTTGGCACAGTTTCTTTCCCTTTTACTATATCTATTGTATCTTTAAGATTTTATTTACTCTTTCAGGTTCTTACACTAGGGAGACAATATAATGTCTATACATGATGTCTATTTATTTCACTTATGAATATAACCTTTAGTTGCATCCATTTACCTATAAAAGCCTCATGTCTATCTTACTTTATAGCTGGTAATATTTCTTTGTATAAAAATACCACATCTTTTTTTAATCCATTCTTTAGTTGATGGGCATTTGTGTTGTTTCCAAGATTTAGCTATAAGAAATTGTGCTACTATAAACATGGGTGCACATATACTTCTACGGTATGACACTTTCAATTTTTCAGGAAAAATATCCAGAAGGGGAATAGTTGGGTTGAATGGGACTTCTAATCCTAGTATTCTGAGGAATTTCCACACTTATTTCCATAGTAGTTGTATCAGTCTACACTCCTACCAATAGTGTAGAAGGAATCCTTTTTCCTCACAGCCTTTCCGCATTAGTTATTAGTTGATTTCTTTATGATAGCCATTCTTTTCAGGGTGAGATGAAGTAACAGTGGAATGTATTGCTTTAATTTATATTTCTTGAATGACCAATGCTTTTTATATATTTATTTGTCATTTATATATATTTTTATTTATGAGAGAGAGAGAGAGAGAGAGAGAGAGAGAGAGAGAGAGAGAGAGAGAAAGAGAGAGAGAGAGAGAGAGGGAGCGAGAGAGAGAGAGAGTGAGGGGGAGAAGGAGAGACAGAAAGAGACAGAGAGACACACAGAGAGAACAAAATATACATTTCAAGGACAAACCTCTA
>NW_004524708.1:4820012-4844000 GCF_000260255.1 Octodon degus
AGAGACAGAGAGAGACAGAGAGTGGTGTGTGTGTGTGGCCAGCTCAGCCCACCAGGGGGCGGGGCTGGCTGGCATGTGGTGCTGGGGGATTGAACAGCGGTCCCTGATGCTTTGCTAAGCTTGTTCTAAGTAGGTGCTTTAGACCACTGAGCCATCTCTCCAGCCCCCTGTCATTTATATTTTTTTCATCTAAGAAGCGTATATTCATCTCAGGTGCCAATTTTGCATTGGGTCTTTGAATTCTGGGGTCCAGATTTTTAATTGTTCATATATTCTGGGTAGAAGTCCTTTGTCTGAGTGACTGTTGGTGAATATTTTCCCAATTTGTGCGATTTTTTTCACTCTGTTGGTGATTTCTTTTGATGTGCAGAAACTTTTCAAAAAGATGAGATCTCAAGTGTTCTTTCTGTGAAGTATTTCCTGTGCAGTTTGGTTTATGTTCATGAATTGTCTATCTCTATGGCTTCAAGAAATCTATCTTCTTTCCTTTCCAGTAGATTTAGTATTTCTGTTTTAATGTTAATTTTTTATTTTTTGTTTTTTAGGAAAGTGTCTACAGGGTGTTCAGGTTCTCACTACTTGATCAAACTCATAGTGCTCTGTCTGTTTATGGGCTCCCAAGAACTGAGATTACAAGCATGTGCCACCATGCCCAGTCTTAATCGTTTGCAAGCACTTTAATTGTCTGAGCTATTTGGCAGGCCCTTATTTTAATTTTTAAATATTTAATCCATTTTGACTTTAGTTTAGTGCATGGTGATAGACTTGGATCTAGTTTTAGTCTTTGGCACATAGAAATCCAGCTTTTCCAGCACCATTTTTTAAAGAGGCTTTCTTTCTTCCAGTGAATGTGTTTGGCCCCATTGTCAAAGATAAGGTGGCTTAGTGTGGTTGTAGTAGTGTCTGCATCGTCTAATCTGTTCTATTGATCCTTGGGTCTGTTTGTTTGTTTATTTATTTATTTATTTATTTGACAGTCTCATGCTGATTTTATCACAGTAGCTTTGTAGTATAATTTCAAGTAAGGGATTTTGATGCCTGCTGCTTTGCCTTTGTTGGTCAGGATTACCTTTGTTATTCTAGGTCTTTTCTGGTTCTGAATGAATTTTAGAAATGTTTTCTCTACTACATCTGTGAGATATGATAATGGCATTTTGATAAGGATTGTATTAAATCTATATAATACTGTGGGAAGTATAGATATTTTCACAATGTTGGTTCTTCCTATCCATGAACAAAGAATATCTTTTAATTTTCTGAAATCATATTCAATCTCTTTTTTCAGAGTATTATACTTTTCATTGCATAGATATTTTATTTCCTTTGTTAGAGTAATTCCTAAGTATTCTATTTTTTGGATGCTATTGTGAAGGATGTTGTTTCTCTAATTTCTCTCTGAGCAAGTTTGTTGTTTACATAGAGAAATGCTATTGATTTTGGAGTGTTGACTTTGTATTCTGCTATGCTACTCAATTTAGTTATTAATTCTAGGAATCTCTTAGTGAAGTTTTTTTTTTAATTTCCATGTAGAGGATCATGAATCATCTATGATTAACAATAATTTAACTTCTTCATTTCCAATTTTTATTCCTTTTATTTCTCTCTCTTGTCTAATCACTCTGCCTAATATTTCCAGAACTATATTGAATAGGAGTGGTGATAGTGGATATACTTGTCTTGCATCTGATTTTAGAGTGAAGTTTTCAGTTTTTGCCCATTTTTAGTATGATGTTGGCTGTTGCTTTTTCATAGATGACTTTTATCAGGGTCAGGTAAAGACCACCTATTCCAATTTTTGTAGTTTTAAATCATGAATGAGTGTTAAACTTTTTCAAAAGCTTTTTCTGCATCAATTGAGATGGTTGTGTGGTTTTTGGTTTTGGATCTGTTGATGTGGCGCATTAAATTTATTGATTTATGATGCTGAAACATCTCTGAATCCCTGGAATGAAACCTATCTGGTCATGGTGTATAATCTTTCCAATGATTTGCTGTATTGTTTTTTGCTAGTATTTTCCTTTCTATTGTTTTTTAAATTTTTAAAATTTTGTTTTATTTTGAAGAGCAAAAACAATATTGTTTTAAAAACAAATAGCACAAACAAAGACAGAAGCAGGGTAACACAACAATAGATAAGTTACAGATTTTCAAAACAAAGGTAGCTAATTAACAATTCTACTGCTGTGCTTGGAATTGTGGTCATTTTTATTTCTTTCTAGAATATCTTTCTGTACTTATTGTAGAGTTGATTTGCTGGTCACAAATTCTTTAGCTATTCTTTGTCATGGAAGTATCTTATATCTTCATTAATTTTTAAAAATTTCATTTATTTATTTATTTACAGGATACAGGGTCTCGCTGTGTAGTTCAGACTTGCAGTGATCTTCCTGTCTCAGCCTCCCCAACACTGAGATTGCATGTGTGCACCACCACACCTGGTTTGGGGGCTCGCACAACATGCCAGGGATTTCAGGGCCAGCATGGCATGCAGAACCAAGGATCAAATTCAGGCAGTTGAGCTTGCCAGAAAGGCAATTAGACTGCTGAGCTATCTCTACAGCCCTATCTATTAATTTTGAAAGACAGTTTCTTAAGGTACATCTACCTTGGTTTGAAGTTGTTTTCTATCAGTACTGGAAATATTTCTCTCCGAGATCTTCTCGACATGATGGCTTGTGTGGAGAAATGTGCCGAGATTTTGATGGACCTTCTTTTATAGGTGATCTATTTTTTTTTCCCTCTCTGTTGTTAATACGTTGTTCTTGCACTGATTTCTTAAATCTTGGTTATTATATGTCTGTGTGTTAATTTGTTTTTGTTGATAATTGGGGTTCTACGAGCCTCATTTAATTGTATGTTAGATTCTTTCCACAATCTTGGGAAGTTTTCTGCTATGCCTTTTGCAAATAGACTTTTTATGTCATTTATTGTTATGGTTGTTGGCTCGTTGTCCCCCAAAGTCTTATGTAGTCATGGGGCAGCTTCTGAAATTTGTGATTGATTTTTGCTGGTGTGGCTGCTGCACCTGCCCTGGGGCAGGTAATTTGTAGTACGGTGTAAGGAGGGGAGAGAGGTTAGCTAGCTTCCCAGCTGCTGTCACTCCCTTTGTTCTCTTACTCTTTGCTGCCTCCAGGAATGGCTGCTCTCTGCCCTGTGCCACTCTGCCTTGGAGCCAGCTGAGTATGAACTGAATCATCCACTAACTGAGAGCTAAATAGACCTTGCCTTACTTCTTTGTGGGTGTAGAATATGTGTCCCGGCAAGGAGAGAAAAGTGACGGAGACATTTGTATTGACCCCTTTTTGATTTACACCTATCAGTCTTCTGTAGTTCATCCTTGTGTCACCTTATAGCTGTTGAATGATTATTTCTTGGTTCTTCATTATTTTAAAGAAATCTTTCCTTTCTGGTTGTTGGCTGTACTGATGTCTTCAAGGTCTGAAAGTCTACTTTCACTTTCATTGAAATGGCTTTGCCAGCTTTTAATGGAATTTTTGGTTTCCTGGATATATCTTTGAATGTATTTCATGTGCTCTATTTCTTTCCTATATTTTTCATTCAAGGTTTCCATCACTTTTCTGTGCTCCTCTATTTTTTTTAATCAATGTCTTCTTTAGATATGCTCAGCAGTTCTTTCATTATGATTATGATTTCTTTTCCTACTGGAGAGATTATATCTGATCTGATTTCCTCTATACCCATCTGGAATTGTTTCTTTACTCCAGTTGCTATTGTATCAGAGATTTCAGGTGTGTGGCTTCCAATTTCTTTTATGCTAATGTCTCCTGGATTTGTTCTGGGTGGACCAGAGGACTGAGATTGCATTTTTCTCTTTTGTCTTGTAATTTTCTTTCAGAAAGAACTCTCTATTCTGATTTCTGTGATAATTCTTGTGAAATTTTGTTAGTAGGTATCTATATCACTTCTATCAAGGCCAATCTAGAAAGAGTCTTTTCTTCAGAGACATTTTCTGTGTGTGGCAAATTTTTATTTTGTGTCTGTCCTGAGTTCTTGCCTTCCCAATTAACTGAGAGTGGGATGTTGGTTTCTGCTTGGCACAATCTTCTGTCCTTAGGTGTAAGAATGTGCTGAGGCTATCACCCCAGTGCCTCCTAATATTGTTACCCATGGGAGAACAAGTGGTTAAAACAGATATGATATCCTAGCTACAATAGAACAAGTGACAATAATAACATCAAGCAAAGTTTAGAAATTAAGCAACTTTGGTAACTATTGGTTTTGTACTTAAGCCATAGGAACAAAGTCTATAGTTATTTAGGAGAGAAAATTGTAAATTGGAAGTTTGTATGCAAAATGTTGCCTCTTGTTAAAGTGGATTTACCCATGTTCCTCTGGCCTGGTTCATCACAAGGCTCCAGGTACTTCACTTCATGTAGGGGGATGTGCTGGGCATCTGCATTCCTCTGGCTAGCTGGTTACCCAGTGTTCCAAGCATCTCCACACTGGTTGCTGGTCCCACGGTGCAGGAGAAAGGGGTGAGTACCCAAATTTCTACAGCCAAGTTTTGAGCACCTCCATACTGGCTGCATTCCTATAGTACAGGAGCATCTGCTTGCTAATTTTAATTATTTATTTATTTACATACTGTGAATCAAACTTGGGACTTTGTGTTTTCCAGGCAGGTACCTATATCATCTGAGCTCTATCTCCTGTTTGCTAATTTTAGGTCAGATGTCAGGCCATGGAATGTTAGGTACTTATATATGCTCTACATTTTCTTAAAACTTTGTTCTGCTATAGGTTGTACTACCGAGAAAGTTTGTACTCCTTTTGGAGCTTACTTTTAATCATTGCTAAGCAAGACCACACGTCAATATTTAGCCTAGGGCTAAATTTCCCCACAATAATGGTAGGACATTTGAGAATGTATATAACCTAAACCAACTATGGTATACTGTCCATGTTTTCTTACTGAAATTTTTTTAGGGTATCAGTTCTAATATGAACTGAGAATGAATATCCTTTACCAAGTGAAGGAAGGCATTTTATTGTGTTTTATTTTGTTTATTTTACTATGTCTGGGATATAGTGCTGCTGCTAAAATTTCCAGACTCCTGTGCTTCTTGATACCTTGTGTATGACTTACTATTTTTTCCCAAAAACTGCTTGAATCTTCATTCTTTTCTTAAATTTGGCTAGACTGTATCTGGGTGGGTACACAATTTCATCCATTTTTCTGTGCATTTGGCAAGCTCTTGCCAAGTGAAACTTATGTACATAAGTTCTTGGAACTTTGCTGGAATTGTTTTACTAATAATGATCCCCAAATTGTTTTCCTAGAAATAATGTCACTTGAATTATACACTTGGTACAAGTGTATAATATCACTTGTACCATCAGATAGAATACATTTCTCTGTTGAGAGTGAAAACATTATCATACACCTTTTCTTTCTGATCTTTTCTGTGATGTTTTAACGCTTACCTTCCAAACTTTCTCACAGTCATTTAGTTTCTACTGTCATGTTTTCAATGTCCAATAATTCATTCTTATTTCCCAATTTTCTTCTTCCTCCTATCTCTAATTACTCACCATTATTCTGTTTTCTTTGCTGAATGCAATGTCTTCTCTCTCTTGGTCAATGGCGCCTGTCTGTTTGGTGGCTTGTTCTTTGCTCTGTCTTCTGGACTTCCTCCCACCATCTGATAGTTCTTGGTCATTGGTTCACTTTGAGAGCTAGGTGGCTAATAAGATAACCAAGGTTGGAGTACTTGTATGCAGCTTCCAGACAGTTTGGGCTCTAGTGTAGGATGGTCCCTGTGAAATAGTTTCCAGGGAGTGTTGGTGCTGTCCATGGGCCTGCTGGGTTTTACAAAGACTCTTCTGTTTTAGGCTGGGCAGTGTGACTGGTGACCAGTGCTGTGGAGGTAAAGGAGAAAAAAGGTGGCCAGTGCTTAGTGTGCAAGTTTCCCTGATTCACTTTCTTCATGAGCTACTATGACTGTGCTCCCCACATGCTCCTCCACAGACAGTCTTTTCTTAATGCAGAGAAAAATCCGAATCTATTCAGAGGAAGAAGGGACAGTTTCCCAGTCAGGTGTAATTGGAGTGGGGAATCTATTTTATTTAAGAAGGAAGATCCTTTGGTAAGAATCTAGTCTGTGCTAGGGATGCACATGCTAGGGATGGGTTCTGAGTTCAAGGCGCCTCCATTCAAACTTGAGTTGCTTTATGGCTTTCCTGATTATTGGCTCAGAACTGCCTGTTCACCTCTCACTCACATGTTTTTTGCCCTCTGAAATTAGAAGGCTATTGTATTGTCTCCTCTTCTGCTGTCCTTTCAAGTTTATTTTTTAAAGCAAAATCTCTGCTTGACTTTAGTGGGGCTTGTGTTAGTTGTACATGGTCTGGTCTATCTTTTGGTCTTCAGAAGGAAATGTTCCCACTCTAGTAAACACATAGATTAAATTTAATTTATGGGTTACAGAGAAATGAATGTTTCTGGTGCCTCTAAATTTGTAGTTAGAACTGATGTCACTGTATGTACTCTGATGTATACATATATCTATGTCTTTAGGGAATTCACCTACATGACTCTGAAAAGGGATGTTTTGGGGGATGAGAGAGGATTTCTTAGGTAGGAATGGCATTGTCTCCTCCCTGAGTTACCTGACCTTGGGAAGGATCTTTATTCCAATGGCTTCTCCTTAGTAATATCCCAAAGGAGATTTCCCAGCCTGCAGGTACCCTTTGGCCTGGCATGCTTGATCCTGTGAGTGTTAGTTAGTGGGGATATAATGCCCTCATTTTTGAATTTTTTTCCCTTTTATTTTTTAAATTGGTGTCCTCTTTGCTTTCTGGTCACATTCCAATGTCCTTGCTGGCTTTCAGCCTTCTTCTTACCTACTGGCCTAAGAGGTCCAGCCATGCTAGATCATAGGCTCAATTCCAACTCAGTGGCAACCACTTATTGACCTCTACTCTGGGAAGAGCATTGCTCCCATGCAGTAAAAGGGGAGATGAACTTAGCCAGTCCCTGCTGTTCAGCACTGGTGTCCAGCAGAGAAGGCAAACACACAGGCCTGAGTGTCTTACTATGTAATAAGACCTTTCATAGCTGTAAAAATTAAATGTGCTGGACAGAGTGCAAAGAAGGAGTTATTTGGCTTTGCTTAGAGAGAGGAAGGAAAACTATGCACACTGTGAAGTGTACATTTGTTCTCAAGAGACAAAACTCATGGTCCTGTTTAAGGAACCTGATTCCTGGTTCCTAGCAAACATGTTCCCCATTAGCAAAGCAGTGAGGTTGAAGTGGCGCAGAAGAGGGAGAACAGAGTATCAAGCTATGTGAACATGAGTTGCTGTTCTTCCACCTGTCACGAGTGTAGATAGTCTCTGGAGGAAGGGCTAAGTTATCCAGACTGGGCAGAGAGGTTGAGTGGGCATAGTCCAGTAACCTGGTGGATGACATACTACAGACTTGAATTGTCTGGCATACAAATTTAGTTTGATCAGAACAACTTTGTGTATTTCAGTTAAATTTTCCTC
The DNA here is from genome assembly GCF_000260255.1 of Octodon degus. Taxonomy (NCBI): domain Eukaryota; kingdom Metazoa; phylum Chordata; class Mammalia; order Rodentia; family Octodontidae; genus Octodon; species Octodon degus. The sequence goes on from NW_004524708.1 coordinate 4,827,522, forward strand.
AATTTACCTGTAAAAAGATAATGCTTACACAAGTAAACCAAATAAGCCATGTCAATTGTTTGGCATAGTATATGATCCTTAGGGTAACTGGTTAATATCACACCAATTTTATCAGTTTATTTATCATGTTAAACAACTACTTTTCTTTCTGTTTTGATTTTTAATTTTTTTAAAGGAGTAAAAATGGTATTAAAAAAGAAAAAATTGCAAGTAGTACAGAATTTCACTTAACAAACTAATATGAATTTCATAGTATTTGTTGTAATGCATAGCGTAGTCTTTCAACCAGTTATTCATATTACCACATATATCCATGCAAAATGGGAAGAAAGAAGAAGAAAGAAAAAAGAGAGAGAAATGTATAAAAAATTAAGAAGAAAGTACAAACAACTGAATAAAGGAGACAAAACAAATTAAGCGTTATCTGCTTCTTTCTATACACTGGCAGAAATCCACCATACAATACTCCAAACCATCCTGCTTACATACATAGACATATCTATTTCCCCCACTCCCTCTCCTGTCCTTATCCTCAACTCAGTAACTATTTCCTTCTGAATAAGTTCATTCCCTTTTCCCAGTAGGTATTGTGCCCTTCAGATTCCATTTTCTCTTTCAGGGTCTCACACTAAGGAGACAACACAATGTTTGCATGTACGTATCTGATTTATGTTCTCTAGTTGCATCCATTTACTGACAAAAGACTGAAATGTATCCTGCTTTATAGTTGAATAATAGTCCATTGTGTAAAGATACCACATCTTCTTTATACATTCTTCAGTTGATGGACATCTGGGTTGTTTCCAGGATTTAGCTGTGACTAGTTGTGCTGCTATAAACATGGGTGCACATATAGCGCTGTGGTATGGTGCTTTCAGTTCTTCTGCAAAAAATACCCAGGGAGGGAAATAGTTGGCTTAAATGGGATCTCCCATCCTACCTTTTTGGGGAAACTCCACGCTGATTTCCATAGCGGTTACACCAGTCTACATTTCCACCAACAGTGGAGAAAGAGTTCTTTTACTCTACAACCTCCAGCATTTGTTATTGGCTGACTTCTTGATGTTAGCCATTATTTCTGGGATGAGGTGCAACCTCAGTGTTGTTTTAATTTGAATTTCTTGAAAGACCAATGATGTCAAACATTTTTTCATATATTTACTTGCCATTTGTATTTCTTTATTTGAAAATTCTATATAAATCTCAGGTGCCCATTTTTTGATTGGGTCTTTAAATCTTTGGAGCCTAATTTTTAAATTCTTTATATATTCTATATAGAAGGCCTTTGTTGGAGAGAGGGTTGGCTATAAATTTTTCCCAGTTTGTGGTTTTTATTATACCTGGTTGGAGATTTGCTTTGAAGTGCAGAAACTTTTCAAAAAGATGAGATCTCAGTTGTTGATTCTTTGAAGTATTTCCCATGTAGTTTGGTTTTTGTTCATAAACTCTCTACCTATCCCTACATCTTAAGGTTCCTACCTAAGTTTTTCTCCAGAAGATTTAGTATTTCTGTTTTAATATTTAAATCTTTTATCCATTTTAACTGTAGTTTGGTGCATGATGATAGGCATAGATCTAGTTTTAGTGTTTGGCATGTGGAAAGCCAGTTTTTCCAGCACCATTTATTAAAGAGTCTATCTTTCTTACAGTGAGCATATTTGGCCCCTTTATCAAAGATAAGATGGCTAAGTGTGTTTGCGGTGTTATCTGCATCTTCTAATTTGTTGCGTTGATCCTCAGGTCTGTTTCTTTTTTTTCCAGTATCACGCTGATTTTATCAGAGTAGCTTTATAGTATAATTTAACTTCAGGGATTGTGATAACTCCTGCCTTTCCTTTGTTTTCCAGGATTGCCTTTGACATTTGGATCTCTTCTGGTTCCAAAAAAATTTGAGAAAGTTTTTTCCTAGCTCTGTGAGATATACTAATGGTATTTTAATCAGCATTGCATTGAATATGTATAACAACTTTGGGAGTATGGCCATTTTCACAATGTTGGTTCTTTTATCCAGTAGCATGGAATATCTTTTCATTTTCTCAAATCCTCTTCAATCTTTTTTCTCCGAATACTATAATTTTCACTGTATAAATCTTTTACTTTCTTAGTGAGATTGATTCCTAAGTATTTCATTTCTTTGGATGCTATAAACAGCTATCCGTTTTTCTTTATGTTCTCCAAAACATTCAGTGTAAATAAAACTATATTGAGGGTCTTGTAGAGAATATGATGAGTTCAATTTGAGAAACTACATGTTTACTATGCCTGTGAGATACCCAAGTGAAGATGTGAAACAGATATATCAAGAATTTAGTTCAAGGTGTTAAAAAGAGAAATCAGACATAGCTTTGTGGTCACAGGTGGGAGAGCATTTGATAATGCAGAAGACTGGAATGATTACTTTGATGGATGCCCCCATTTCAATGTAGCAGGAAAGAAAAAAGCAGAAAAAGTGGGAAGCATCTTAGTCAGCTAAGCCTTCCATCATATAAATGCACAGACTAGATGGGCTAAACAAAAAAATTAATTTTCTTATAATTTTGGAGGCTGGGAGTCTATGATCAAGGTCTATAGGGTCAGTTTTTTGTGAGGACTCTCTTCCTGGCTTGCAGATGCCCCACATCACTATGTCTTCACATGGAATTTCCAAGAGAGATAGAGATAGAGAGAGAGAGACCATCTGCTATCAGGTCACTAATCTCATGATGAGAACCCCACCTTTATACTCTCATTTTAGCTTTTTTACCTCTATAAGGGCCCTATCTCTAAATATAGTCACCTTTGGAGGGGGAGAACAGGATATATGTATTTTTCTCTTGTGGGGAGGATTCAATCTATAGCAGAGGTGACTTGGAAAGATGAAAGCAGAGTGAAGATAACAGCATCAAGTAGATATTTTAGGGAAGAGGAGTTCATAGAAAATCAAAATCAATATCAAAAAAATTATATAAAATTAATAGTAATAATGACAGTAAAAATCACAGATACGGTGTATTGTACAGCTACTGTGGACAAGCCCTTGACACAAGTTGCTTCATCATCCTTCAGGTCACCCTATACTGTCAGCTCCATTTGGAAATTGAAGCTTGAGGAAGTTTGGTAACCTGATTAACCTTCCTTGGTGAGTGAACCAAGAGCTGCTCTCAAACCTGGGTCTCCTACCCTGGGATTTGAGTCGTCCTTCCCCTGTTCTCTGTTGCCTCCTTTGTGGGGATGATGCTGCTAAGAAGAGGTTGCTGGCACTAGCTAAGATCAAGTAGAGTGGAGGTTGCTGCCTTGGCAGATTCAAGAGGGCTGGTGGTGTTCAAGAGTAAGAAGAGCAGTCTTCAGCTAGGGGCTGCACCTGGCAAGCCTAGATCATGCTGAGGAATATGGTGCTCTGACATGCTGGCTGGGCACTCATGCAAAGACACCTCATTGTCTAGAGGATTCAGGAGCTCAGCATTCTCTGTTCTCTGGCACCAGACCTTGTGTGCATGGCATCAGAGCCTCTCTGCCTCCTTGTGTAGCTGCATACTTGGCCTTCAGCCCTACCTGGGCTCTAGCTACAGACAGCTGAGCTGACACTGCCGTTGCCATGGGCTGTCCTCCAGCCAGCATGAGTTGATGGGTCCATTTTATTCTTTCTCCCTCAGAACAGTCATTCCTGAGACCATAGTTGGAGAAGCCAGCCTCGCATGTTGTGGAGGCAGCTGGCTTAGTAAGGCAGACTCATTTTATTTATTTTCTCCCCTTGGAATCCAGCGTGTTCCATGTACTTTCTAATAAGTCAGTAGCACATATGGCTCCTGCTTCAGGCTCATTTTCCTTTGGAAATGAAGCTAAGTACACAGACCATAGAACCTCTTCCTCTGAAGAGTCTCAGTGCACATGTCCTAATTTGATTTTTGAGAATTTTAGAATGTTCTCTGCATAATTCAGATAGCCCTAAATTTATGAAATACTGTTTTTTAAAGATAAAAATAATGTTCCTTTCATTAAGTTCTAAGGATTACAGTGTTTATGTGTTTATAATAGATTTGATTTACCTCACAAATATTTTCTGGTAAAGAACCAGAAAGTAAATATTTAGGCTTTAAAGGTAGTGAGTTCCCTGTCACTACTATGCAGCATGGACAGAAGAGCACAAATCCTGGGGCCGAGAATGCAATAAGCATGACTACATCACAGAAAAACTTCTTAAAGCTTAGATGCCTTAGAGTCTAGCTCCTGGTAAGGGAAACATAACTACCAGTGGAAAGAGAGAAGGAGATTGTTGGTTGGTCAGAGAGAGGCCAAGGGCTGAAATTAGGGAAAGATACAAAGAAGATGATGTCCTCTGATTGCTAAAAGCCTCTCATCTTCCTGCGCTTCTGGAATCCAGCAGAGCAGCCAGGGCCTGCAGCCCCTCACTTTGCTCTTCTAGGGAACCTACCTCACACAAGGACCATGATTAAGGTAGGGTGGGTGTTCAGAGTCACCTTTTGAACACCCTGCTCCTGCACATAGACACAAAACATTTCCAGTATCTTCAGTCTTGTGACATTGGGAATGCAAATCCTATCACTGTTGCCCACTGATGGTGTTGATCTTGTATTCTGCCACCCCAAGCACACTGTATGCCAGTGGAATGCATCTTGGGAGATCTGTGGAGACAGGGCAGATGGGAAAACCATGTCCAGAGCTCTGCCTGCCCCTAGCTGGGTTGCAAATGCCTGTAAATAATTCTCTTTCAATATGCCCAGAATGTTCCAATTCTTGAAATTTTTCTTTCTACAGTAAGAAAATTGGAATACATCACTAGGTATAGATACACCTATTGGTATATACCTATTGATATATGTCACTTTACCAGTTTAGATATATGAGGATGGCAACTGTTAGTCATAGGATGTCAGGTTGAGAGATAATGGAATGCCTAGAAAATTAGTATCTGTGGATGACTGATATGCAGGCTTCAAACTGAGATGGGGAAGGCCCACTCTGGATGTGCATGGCAGCAATTAATAGGTTTGTTTCCTAGATGAAATAAAAGGAGAAAGAAGATGGGAATATTGGCATTTAAGAAGTGCTCCACTCTTTACTCTTGCCTTCGGACTCAGGCCCTGTTTCTTTGCCTGCCAAGGCACTCTAGAGTGAGCTTCCAAGCCTTGGCCTTTGGATTGGCGCTGGGTCTTGATCCTGCTTGATCTATGGCTTCCTACTTCTTAGAATAAACAGTCATGGGATAATCTGGCTCTCCAGTGCATAGTCATTGTGAACTCTGAAGCCTCTGATCCTATTAACCTAACTAAGGAATCCTTGTGCATAACTGAACATGTATTTTTCTATGACTTCTGTTTTGTGAGAGAACGACAACTAATACAAGGACCAAAAAAAGGAGGAAGGCAACATGAAAGGACAGTTTACAGGCATCCAGCACCTCCAGATGTCAGGCCCTTCAGCAGGTTTTTAAAATGTTATCTCATGTATGCCTGAGCCATTGAGTAAGTAATATTATTTTCATGTCCCCTAAGAACCAGAGAGGATGGAAATGCTATTAAAAGTTATATAGAAATGCAAAGGGCAGCCAGAAATAGAGATCTTAGAGATACGGCAAACCTGTGCAGTTCTTTTTTCCCCACTCTAAGATACACATCTTGTCTTAGTCACTTTTCTCATTGCTGGGACAAAATACCCACTACTTAGAGGAGGAGAGATTTGTTGCGGCTCGTGTTCCAGAAGTTTCAGTTCTGGAATTGTTGGTGGTGTGATGGTGGAAAAGCCTAATGCATGGAAGAGCTGTGCACATCAGGGCAGCCAGGAAGCAGAGGGAATGGAGGAAACTAGGAGGGAGCTAAATCTGTTCAGGCCACAGGCCCAGGGACCCAGATCTTCTGAGTAGATGCTATCTGCTTACAGCCAGTCAGCTATCAGGCTCCCATAGTCCCATAATTTTCCATGAGCCTTCCTTGCCTCTGAGTGCACAAGGCTTTGGGACAGCATCTGGACACAAACTAGACTATCTCCTTCCTTGGAAAGGCTGCAAAGAAGTGTTCATGACACAGCAGTTAGTTGCTTCCTTGGATGAAACAACACAGAACTCTGCTATCAAGTGTGGGCCAACACTGGAATCTAAGTACAAAACCCACTCTGCAGCGGTTATACTAGAACAAGAGAGAAGCTGCTTCTCTGCTCATTTCTCACATTGAGAGGTAGATGTTTGGGGCAGAGTCCTCTGATGTCCACATATCTGCTTGAAAAATTAAGGACTTAACAAAATTTGAGAGTTTGTGAGGCAACCTTGTGTCATGCGTTACTAACTTTCCAAAAGTATAAGTAAAGGAGCATTTGTTGTTAAAAAAAAGAGAGAAATATATATGTATACACAACATAGTTAGGATAGATATGCAGCTACTTTATCTTAGTTCATTGAGAAGAAAGATTTGTATTAATATTGTTTAGACAAGATATCATGTCTGTATCTTGTCCTTTGAGTAACTACTTTGAAGACAACAATATGCAAAGTATTAATTATTGAAACTGTCCTACTAATCTGCTTTGAAACTGTTTTATTGCTATTTTATGTTTTTTCATTAAAATGAATAAAAAATTTGAGAGCTCTTGATCCAAGTAACTGTTGGTAAGTCCTTCTAATTAGTAACTTTTTGCATGCATTAATGATAAGGATGGGATAAGATGTTTTATTTTATTTTTTTAGATGAAAAAGAGAAAAGCATATCAAATTTATTCAGTCAAAACTTTACATAACATGTGAACCTTCACACATGAAATCCCAAAGTCTCTGAAAAACTATTTTGTGCTTCATTTCAAAAACATTTGGACAGCAAGGTAGAAATATGAATGGAAGAAGGGCATGATGTAATGAGAACAGATTGCAAAGGGAAAAGCCCGCTAGACATGTCCATGCCCTTCTCTGTCTCTCTGTGTCACACTCCTTCCTTCAGGTGTAGGCAGACCTTTCTTGATGTAGTATCACACAAAGGATGTCAGAGACTTGCTTTGTGACCAGCACTTACAAAGGAAGGTAGAGAAGTTCAGAGTTTGACCTTCAAATTTCCATGAACTTAGGGGGAAAATAAGAAGGCAGGAGGTCAAAGAGACCCTTTCTGAGACCTGCTCATGATCTCCACGCCAAAGTTCTCTATTTGCCCAGGCTCCATACACTGAGGCACTGCTTTCTGGACCCCAACATGCTGAAACACAGTTTGCCATTCATTACCACTGGAGAGTCTAGTATCTCCTGTTGAGATAGGTGCTATGAACATGAGCAGAAATATTCAGTTCTAACATGCTCCTTTGATGCTGATAAAAAATGACCTGAGGATACATTTCCAGATATATTAGACATAGTGATAAGAGTAGCCAATCTATAGCTGCCACAAAAACATCTATGAATATCACAGAACTGATGTTGAATAGAAGGAGCTGGACAGTGATATACATGTTAAAACAAAAACTCAGGATTGGCAGTCACAGCAATAGTTGTACATGAAGAAAGGTAGTCATAATAGGAGACCAAAGAGGCCCTCAGAAGTGCTGGCTCTGCAACAGGAAGGGACCCTGTCTCATATTCATGCCCACTTGCTATGTGACTCACTTCCCTGTTTGGTACTGGATTTAATCAATTTTACCTGAGCAATGGTGCTTGTAATCTCATTGGTTGACCATAGCTTTGTCCCACCTCATGCTCACCTAAGTGAGTTCCCAAGTCTTCTCCACCACCTTAGACCCACCTCACTACGTGGTTTTCCTCTATATAAGTCCCTGGAAGAGACTGCTTCCTGGGGACAACCTGCTCGGGCCCCCCTCCTGTCCCTCTCTTGGATAGGAGCTTTCCCTCAATAAATAAATTCTGCTCATAAAAAAAGAAGTGCTGGCTCTAGTGCTTCTTGAACTAACTTTTCATTTTATACATACAATTTAGGAAGTCTTTATTGAGCTCAGTTTATGTTTAGGCTTTTCAGACCTGCTCTCCTTTGTCCTGGTCACAAAATCAATTTACCTACTCTTTTCACAGCCCAACCTTAGACCTGGGGCCAATGATAAATTCATAGAGTTCTCTGTGAGGAACAGGAAATAGTGCCACAAGCCTAAAATTGTGTCTGACAATTGCAGAACTAATTTTTATGGAGGCAATATCAATCAGTTTCTCTTCCTATGATTTTTGGGAGTGTTTACATGATTTATTATTAGAATTACCTGTACTCTATTGGAGTAAGCTAGGGAATAGATATACCCAAAGCATACACTGAAGAAATCATATAGAATGAGTGGAAGAAAGGGCCACCACTGTGAGCTGATGGCTGAGCTGCATATCTGATGGCTCTGGTGGAGAACAGTAGGCATCAGTTCACATCCAGTCCACTCATGTGGGGACAATAATCGCCAGTCAACTACAAGATAGAGTTTAGTTTGAGCTTATCTTTTTATTTGGAATAATGCAACATTTCTTTCTGGCTTTCAAGAAAGCCAGATGACACATTGCTGTGATGGAGGAACTGGGCAAGGCAGGAGGGGAGGTGCCCAAGCTGGGGACTTCCACTGATTTTTGAGTCAAGACTTTGCTCCTAGGGATCAAGGTCATATGCTGCTACTGGGGATCATGGTCATATGTCTCAGGACATATGATGGGGTGCGGTGGGGATGTGGGAAATAAAGACAAGAAGTCGTGACACGTATCTTTGGATAAACATGTGTATTAATTAGTCAGGGGTCTCCAGAGAAACACAGTAAATAGGATATCCTATTCACCCTATAATATGGAGATCTATTATGGTAGTTATGGGAATAGGCTACATAACTATGGAGACAAAAAAGTTCTAAAATCTGCTGTGTGCTGGCTAGAGACCTAGGAAAGCTGATAGTGTAATTCACTCTGAGTCAGATTATAGACCCAGGAGTAGTGGTAATCAGACAAGATGGATGTCTCAGCTCAAGCAGAGAGACTAAAATTTCTCCTCTTGAATGTGTTCATTCTACTCAGATCCTCAGGGACTGGATGGTACCCACACATGGGGTGAGGGTAGATTTTATCCCATCTACTAATTCAAATACTAAACTCTTTGGGCAATGCTCTCACAAACACATCCAGAAACAAAGTTTTGCCAGCTATTTAAGGACCCTTAACTCCAGTCAAATTGATACATAAAATTAAGCATCAGCTAAGGGATCTGTGATTGGCAACTGGCAGAGCTCGTGTGACACACAGGTTAGATACTCTGGCTGGGGAAAGGTATGAGTTAGCACAGGATGGGCTTGGAGGAAGCAAGCATAACATAGGCAAGCTCCTCATGACCACAGTTCTTTAGCAGAGTAACAGTATCATGGACCTTCAGCTCCATGGGCCCAGCTCACATCAGTGGACATAAATGTCCAAGAGCAATATATGTGTAGTGATCCCAATTTGGAAACAGTCCAGATACCCACTACTAGGCAGCTGTGTAAGCAAAGTATGATTTATCTACACAGTGAAAGAATATGAACATACAATAACAATGAGTAAACTGCTGGCCCGTGGGACAATATGGAAAAATCTCACTAATTATGCTGAGCAAAGAAAGCCAGACAAGAAAGATCACATAGTCTGTGATTCTAGATGAAGAAAATGAAGAAAATCTAAACTATTCTGTGTCTGAAGCTGTTTTCTGGTTGCTTGCAGATCATAGAGGTTAGGGAAGAGGTGGAGGAAGAAATCATAAAGGTCAGGAAGATACTTTTAAGAGCATTAGGGTGTTGGGTATGTTTAAAATCTTGATAGAGGTCATGGTTCTATGGGAGTAGGCCCCTGTCCAAACATCAAATTGCATATTTTGAACATAGACAGTTTGTTATACAACAGTGATACATCAATGAAAATTTCAAAACATCTCCCAATTCAGAGTGTGTTTCCCTGACCCCCACCTGTCTACACATCTGTGGTATACCTTTTCCCCCTCCCTTCTTCAGTGCACTCCACAAAGGTAGTGCAAGCATTAAGTCAATCTGATTTACTGTTGCGTTCTTCCCAGGAGCCCTTGCCATGGAGAAGTGTCTGCTGGGTGATACCTGAAGTGTTGGGTGTGCATGTGCTTGGAGGTGGCTCTGATCCCCACACATGTATTTATGGTCATGACTCCTATCTTCTTTATTCATGATGCAGGGATAAACTGCCTCAGAGCTGCTGTGAAGATTAAATGTGCAAATGTTAGTGACTGACTCGTCACAGTATCTGACATCCAGGAACCCCTTCTTCTGCTTCATTCTCCCTGCACTGGTGGGGGTGTCAGGAGGGGAGTTTAATGTTAGGCCCTGGAGCCCACACAGCAGACACAAAAAGAAAAAAAACCCCTAACATTGTATTGTAGACAAAACATGTACAGAACCATGGAGGACAGGGATGTACTTCCCCCTGTTAGGTGACAAGTGTTTGGGGAAGGGGAGGCTTTCTATATATGGCAGGCTGACACACAGAGGAGGGCATCAAGGCCAAAGCCTTTCTAAAGAAACTAGGGAGGAGCCCAGGGTGACAGCATGACGTTTTGAGGATGGTTGTTGTCACCTCCTAAGACTGGTGTTCTCTGGAGAAAGGGCAGTTTGGATGCCTTGTGCCATGTCCAGAATGTCTGTGTCTCCCTAATTTTCCTATCTTGAGATTTAATCTCCAGCATGATGCTAGTTAGAACTTGGGTTTTGGGGAAGTGAGCAGGTTGTGAGAGCAGAGCCCTCATAAGTGACATGAGAAACCTGCTAAAAGAGACCCCAGAGAGCTGCTTGGCTCCTTCTGTCATGTGCAGACAGCGAGAAGATGCCACTGGTGAGCCAGGAAGTGGGTCCTTGCTAGAGATCTACTTGCATAAGCCCTTGACTGTGGATTTCCAGCTTCCAGAACTGTGAGAAATAAACACCCGATATTTATAAACCACTTAGTTTATGCCACCCTTGTTATATCTACTTAGAACATGAGGCATCTCCAGCCCTAGAAGCCTGCACATTCTCCTGGGTAGCACTTGCCTCAGTGGCAAGCACTGATACTGACCCAGCCGTGGTCTCAAGTCCCCAGGATGGGTAAAGTCCTTGGAATATGCATGCTTCTGAGGCAAGTAGTGACAAAAGGCAGTAAGGAAGCACTGAGTCCCACCTCCCAAGTGGGCTTGAGGGGAGGGCCTGCACTGGGGATTTGGAAAGAACATCACTGGCTCCTCCAAGTTCCACCTCCCTCTGTCACCTGGACAGCCAGGTGACAGCCTGACTCTGGGCTCCTCATTTTGCATCAGAGGCTTTGAGTCAGGATGTCTTCTCTTATCCCCTGGTGAGCTGTCAGCCTCATGTGACAGTCAACTCATTACCTTAGGTCTTCTTTCCTTTTCCTAGATGTAGGATGAACAGAAAGATGAATACTCCAAATACATGTATGCCGTATGTGTTTGCTATACCAACCAAGAGAGATACAAAAGAATTCTGAGCTAGCGAAGTATTACTAAGTACTCTAAGAAAGTGTTCTGATTTATTTCACTTACCGATATGGTTTCTAGTTGCATGAATTTATCTATAAAAGCCTTAAGTTTATCTTTTTTATAGATGACTAATACTCCATTATGTGAAAATACCACATCTTTTTTTCCCATTCCTCAGTTGATGGGCATTGGGGGCTTTCCAAGATTTAGCTATGACAAACTGTGCTGCTATAAACATAAGTGCACATAAATTACTGTGATAGTTTTTCAGTTCACTTGAGAAAATAGCTGGTGGGGGGAATAGCTAGGTTGAATAGGGTGCCTTCTTCTTTTTTAAAAATATTTATTTATTTATTTGGCATAGGGTCTTGCTATACAGCTTGGACTCATAGTGATCTTCCTGTCTCAGCCTCCCAGTTCTGGGATTACAGGTATATGTCAACACTCCTGCTTTCAGTGGCTGGCATGGCGTGGGGCTGGCACAGGATGTAGTACCAGGGATTGAACCTGGGTCCTTGAGCCTGCCAGGCAGGCACTTAGACCACCAAGCTATTTATGCAGCCCTTGAATGGGACTTCTAATCCTAGTTTTTTATATTTATTTATTTATTGATTGATTGATTGATTGATTTTTGGATCCAGGGTTTGAACTCAGGCTCTTGCACTTGCCAGGGAAGCGCTTATTCTACTGAGCCATGTCCCTGGCCCTAATCCTAGTTTTTTTTTTTTAAAGGACTCTCCACACTAATTCCCAAAGTGTGTAACATTATGCTCTCCTATGAACAGTGAAGAAGGGTTCCTTTTTCCCCACAGTGCCTCCAGTGTTTGTTATTGGTTGATTTAATGGTAACCATTCTTTTGGCACAAAATTGAATCTCAGCATTGTTTTAATTTACATCTCTTGAATGACCAATGGTGCTGAACATTTTTAATCAATTTATTTGCCATTTGTGTTTTTTCATTTGTGAAGTGTGTATTCATCTCACATGCCCATTTTTGGGTTGTCTTTGAATTTTGGGTGCCTGACCTTTAAAACATTCTTTATATGCTCAAGATAGAAGTCTTTTGTCTGAGAAACAGTCAGCTATTCAATGCAACAACCATTGTTGAAATCCTATTATTTTGTTTAGTGAAATCCTGTATCATTTCTAATGCTTTTTAAAAACCATTTTGGAGCTGGCCAGATAACTCAGAGGACTAAAGTGCCTGCTTAGGTCATGCCGGTCCCACTCCCTGGGGGTGCTTAGATGGTGACTGAGACTAGGCATGGTGGAGCATGCCTATAATCCTAGCACTTGGGGAGGATGAAAACAGGAGGATCACTAAGAGTCTGATCTGTGTAGTAAGACCTTGTTGACCCTGTAGTAAATACATTAAAGATATCTCAGTGTGCCCCAAGGTGGGGCTGGCACAGCAGGCCAGGGATTGAACTCCTGGCCCCAGGAGATTTAATCTGCTGAGCTACTTGGCCACCCCCCAAAACCCCCACCATTTTGTATTATTTTTAAAAATTAAAAGAAGTGAAAAAGGAAGTATTCTAAGACCCTGGTAATTATTGAGTCACTGTGTTTAATAAATAAAGGAATTTAGGGAAAATGATTGCGTGACTTCCTCCAGGAGCTGCTCTGGTTTTGGAGCCTTACAGCTTAAACAGCAAGTGCTGATGAACCCTGTGAGTTTCACTCTTAATGGAGGAACCACGAGGGTTTTCTTGGGAGGTTCTGATGGAAAGGCCTCAAAAAAGGTTATGAAGAAGGAAATTATATATATATATATATATATATATATATATATATATATAACATTAGGCTAAATTAATAGTAATACATTTTTATTCTTCATCTGGATAATTTGTTGTTGGTAAGCAAAAATCCTGTTGATGTTCATTGTTGATTTTGTTTGTCACAATTTTACTAAATTTGTTGGATAATTTTAGAAGTTCTTGAATATAATATTTAGGAGTTTCTCTAAATAAAACCACACAACAGTATGCACTTCTTTACTTCCCCAAATTCTTGTATACATGCAAAGTAAAGCTTGTGTACATACAAATGTACATAGTGGATTTTAGAAATTAATATATAATTTGATGAATTAATAAGAACAATAAGAAATTGCAAGGTCAGCCACAGGGTCAGATGAGGAAGCACTCAGAGGACAAATGTACACTGGAGACCAAAAGTTTCAGTCCAAGGTCTAGAGCTCAGTGAAGTGTCCATGCAAGTCTGTATCAGAAGACCAGTGGGTCTATGATGGAAAGCTGAAAAGCATATGCCAGAAGGCCGAGGGATCTGAGGTGGAAACCGCAGTGTCTTACCTGGAAGCCAGGAGATGATGTCCAGGCAGAAGGTGAAGATTGGAGGTCTTCCAAGGAACACAAACCAAATCATCTTTCCTCATTTCCTCTTTATACCATCTGGGCAAGGAGTCACCTAAGGTAGGTCCTTTATAATCTCTGGTGTACAGTTGCTGATCTGACTTGGTTAAGCTTCTGAACTTCTCAAGTTGACACAGTGAATCAACCATTACAATCTGCCCTGTCAACTTGGAAACCAGATAGATTTCTTGTTTTGTTGGGCATGGAGTACTGGGGATTGAACTCAGGAGGACCTTATGCTTTCCAGGCAGGTTATTATGCTGCTGAGATATCTCCCCAGCCCCACATAGATTTCTTTAAACCAGTTTCCAGATACAGAGATACATTCATAATTATCCCTAACATGTTATATCTATCCTGCATATAAACAGAAACTTCAATTCCTTTATCAGAACAGAAGGCAAATTTTCTTTGGGTGATGCTTACTCTTATCATTTCATAATTTGAACATTATAACACAGGTTTAACAATCCTTAAGAACAAGCATTAAGTCTATCAACATATCACAAGAGAAGTATATTAGGGCCAGGGAGATGGCTCAGTGGAATAAGAACTTCTCTGGAAAGTGCAAGGGCCTAAGTTCAATCCCTGGTTCCTCCCCCCTCCAAAAAAGAGAATTATATTAGGAGAGAAATAGTACCATGATAATCCTTATTTCTGTATTGATCATGGTGTTGCAGCTAGTATTAAGAATTACCGTTTTCTACTACCTATTCTGTATTCACTTGGTCTTCAGCAAGCATGTCAGCATGTTTTGCTTCTTTAGTTGGTGGGGTGACCCAAACTTATTCATGAAGGCTGTGGACCACTTGTCATTCTGCCTGAACTAGTTGTTGTAGTTTCCCATTGACTGTAACAACATGGCATGGTAACACTAAGAGGTACTCTATGGGACCTCCTGCACCCATGTATATGCTTTTCTTCCTTCACTGTGTGGTAGTAGTGTAATTTCCCCTTGATAGTCTGCATCACTCATTCCTGAAATCACTCTGACTCATTTTTTAGCTTGTTCCCTCAGAGGCGCGAAGAGACCAGAATGACTATGGGGAAGTCTTAGCTTTCATTTCAGTGGAATCAAGGTTGTGATATCTGGTTCAAGATGTCACAAGGTATCCTGGTTTAAGTCTTATCTTCCCTGGAACTAAGCAGAGCATGCAGTCATGGGAATAAGAAGCAAAAATTTTGGTAGGGGATCATTGCATGTAATGATAAGTAGTACTATTCCCACTTCTACCCCTTGATTCCTGTTCCCATTAGTTCTGGCCATGGGAGACTCAGTACCACAGAGTGAATGCTGATTCATATTGTTTACAACCGTTTGAAGAACCTTGCCCCAGCCCTACAAGCTATTGCCACCTATCTGGTGTTATAGCTGTGTCTTCAAAAGATCATTGCATTTTTGTCAATCCAGCCACTTTTGGATGATGAGGAACATGGTAAGACCTGTGAATTCATTGAATACGAGCCCATTGCTTCACTTCTTTGGCTGTGAAAGGCATTCCTCAGCCAGAGACAATTCTATGTGAAATTCCATAACAGTGGACAAAATATTTTGTGACTCTCGAGATGGTAGTTTTTCCAGAAGCCATTAAAGTCTTCCCCATGATATATGGGAAAGGTAAATCCATATCCTGAATATGTATCTTTACCAATGAGGACAAAGCACAGTCCCCTTTATGATGGAAATGGCCCAGTATAATCAACCTTCCACTAGGTCACAGACTGATCACCTTGGGGAATGGTGCCATATCAGAGACTCAGTGTTGATTTGTGCTGTTGGCTTATTGGGTGTTCAGTAGTGGCTGTAGGCAGATCAGCCTTGGTGAGTGGGAGTTCATGTTGCTGAGCCCATTTGGAACCTCAGTTCCTGCCACTGTGGCCATTCTATTCATGGGCCCATTGGTGAAGACAGGGATGACTGAAGGATATTGGCTACAATCCATAGGATGGATCATCTTCAGTTGATGGTTAAAGTTATTTTCTTCTGAGATCACCTTTTTGTGAGCATTTGCCTGGAAAACAATATGTTAAATCTTTTGCCCATATGTAGAGGTCTATTCACATAACTCTTCCCTAAATATCTTTGTCATCAATTTTCCACGTATGCTTTTTTCCAAATTACTGACTGTCAGGCCAGACCATTGGCTTCAGTCCATGAATCTGTATACAGTTTTACATTGGGCTTTTTCTTTTTCTAAGACAAAATGTACTATCAGGTACCCTGCCTGAAGTTCTGCCCACTGTGATGAGTTTTCTTCACCACTGTCCTTCAGGGATATCTTGGAAAGGGACTGTAATGCTGCAGCTGTCTACTTGTGGGTGGTGCAGGTATAACATGCAGAGCCATCTGTAAATCAGATCGTAGCCTTATCTGTCTGATTTCCATGATGATTTGAACCCCCACTCCTGGTACCAAATTCTGTTTTAGTTCCTATTCCTGTTGCTGAGACAAAACACTCAACACCCAAAGTTAAAGGAGGAAAAATTTATTTAGCTCACAGGTTTTAGCAGTTGCAGTTCACAATTGGTTGGCTCCAGGGCAGGGCAACATATAACAGAGGGGCAATAGCTCATGGCAGTGGAAGACAGCAAAAGCAATGAGGGGGGGAGGAGGAAGAAGAGGAAGAAAAAGAAGAAGAAGAAGAAGAAGAAGAAGAAGAAGAAGAAGAAGAAGAAGAAGAAGAAGAAGAAG
>NW_004524708.1:4844263-4849363 GCF_000260255.1 Octodon degus
CTTATATCCAATCTGATGGGATTAGGGTGGTACCAATCCCACCAGTGGACTGATCCATCAATCACTCACCCTTAATCCCAGAATTGCACTATGAATCAATCACACACTCTAGATTCAGCCATATCTAAAAAATCAAAAAACCCTCTGACTACATTTAGCTTTGGGGAGATATCTAGACACAAACAATAATGAATATAGATGTGTGGATTTCTGATTAGCATTATCTTTAAGAGTTACTTACATTCTTCTACTTAGTTTTAGATTGTTCATGTTTACTTCTGTATACTATTCCACTTTATTCTACTATTGATCACCATTTGAGTAGCCTTAGTGTATTTTTTTTTTCCTATATTTTAGGGAAGGGCCTACAGGGTGTTTAGGATCTCACTACTAGATCAGACTTGTAGTGATTCTCCTGTTTACAGTCTCCAAAGTTGCTGGGATTACAGGTGTGTGCCACCACACCCAGTCTCAATCAGCATGCCCCAGGGGCGGGGCTGGCACAGCAGGCCTGAGGATTGAACCCCTGGCCCCTGTGCCTTCTTGCAGGTGCTTTAATCTGCTGAGCTATTTGGCCAGCCCCAGTGTATATTCTTACTCTTTATATACTAGAATATTGATTGACTTTGGCACACATTTTTTACATACATATGTCTGCTGGAACTCTTCAAGGAATTGGAATTGGAATCAAAGTATGTATACTGGTGAATATACTCATGTCAAACTTTGACACTGTTTTAAAGTCTTTGTATCAGGTTCTGTCTTTGGTGGTTGTACATAACAGCCTATTACTTTATATCCTCAATAACACTTGTTACTGACTTTTTAATTTTAGTCATTCTGTTGAGTTATTGTACTATTACATTGTGTGTGTGTGTGTGTGTGTGTGTGTGTGTGTGGTTTCTTTCTTTCAAAATACTGTGATATAGTTTAGATGAGGTAAAATGAAATTCTGAAGTGTGCAGGTTAAGTTTTTACAAATGCATGCAACCATGTAACACATAGATATTGTAATATTAATAACACATAAATATATGTATTATTTGATCATCCCAGAAAGTTACCTCTTACCCCTTCCCAGTCAATTCTTGCTCTCTATCATGGAGGCAACCATTTAGCTGATTGCTTTGGTAGTATAGTGCATTGTGCTGGAATGAACATTAACAGAATAATGAAACTTACACTCCTGTGTGTCTAGATCCTTTTGCTGAGCATCATTTTGAGTCCATCCATTTGTAGTGAGTTTCTTCTTATTGCTGAGTAATTCTGTAGGGTCAGCATGACCTTAGTTGAACATCTATTCTTACTTTCATGGCCATTTGGGTTACTTCTAGGTTGTGACTATTGTGAAAAAAGCTGCTACTAAATGCATTCGTGTACAAGTCTACTTGTAAACATACGTTTCCATTGTTCTTGGATAAATATTTTTAAAATGTATTTAATACAGGGTCTACAGGGTCTCACTACACAGATCAGACTCACAGTGATCTTCCTGCTTTTGCACCTCCCAAGTGCTGGGATTACAGGCATGGCCACCACACCCAGTCTCATTCCTGTCTCAGCGTGCCTGGCGGCAGAGCCGGTATGATAGGCTGGGGATCGAATCCCCATCTCCTGCATCTGCCTAAGCAGGCATTTTAATCTGCTGAGCTATCTGGCCTGCCCCTATTCTTGGGTAAATAGAGTATCAACAGAGTAGGTATACATTTAAAAGAAACCAACACATTGTTTTGCAAAGTGGTTGGACTACTTTTGCGCTTCCTTTAGTAATACATGAGAATTCTAGCAGTTTTAACATTCAATGTCATTAAGATTGAACTTTTTTTTTAGCTGCTTTAATGGGTATGCAATAGTATCCTATTATATTTTAAATATGAATTTTCCCTAGTGTCTGATGATACTGAAAAGTTCTTACTGTCGTTATTAGTTATTCACATATATTGCATCATGAAGAATTTAAGACTGTTTCCCATTTAAATTCTTCCCCTCTTATTGCTATCTGTGTCTTTATCTGTATTCTGTGGGTATGAGCTATTTATCAGAGATACATGTGGCTGCATTGTCTTCAGCCTGTCAGTTTCCTATTTTTCTTTATGGTGTTTTTGATGAGCAGAAGCTTTAAATTTTAATGTAGTCTAATGTATCAATTTTCCTTTTTATACTTTATTGCTCTTTGGGTTCTATCGAAGAAATCTTTGCTTTCTTGTTGCAGAGATATTCTCTCATGCTTTCTTTCAGGAGCATTATGACTTTGGATTTTAAATTTAGGTCTTTGATCTATTCAAAATAATTTTGCGTAAGGTGTGAGTCAGCCATTAAGATCTATTTTCTTACAAGAGATATCCACTGTTGAAAAGATTTTACTGTCTCCTTTGCAATACATTAGAATTTTTTGAAAAATTAATTGAGGACATAAGTGTGGTTCTATTACGGTGTTCTATTTTGTTTCACTAATGTATTTGCCTATTACTATTGATATATAACACTTTTATTTTAAAGATTTATTATATAAGCATTGGTATTCCGTACTCACAGTTCTGGGGCTTTAGTCTTATTCTTCACTTAAAAAATGCCTTGGCTTGGTAAACGGGGCTGTTCTTTAATAGAAGGATCAATTGGTCAGCTGTGTGGAGTGTGGCTTGTAGACAGCTATCAGCTATTAGCTGTTTTGGGGTCCACATCGGTTTTTGAATGGAGATCAGACTCTTTCAAGAGAGCCCAGTCAATGAATAAAGAGCGCAGAAGTAATACTGTGCCCTTCTTATGGTAGCCTTGAGCCAACTACCAGCGAGGTAGTTGATACTGATGATACTGAAAAGTTCTTACTGTCGTTATTAGTTATTCACATATATTGCATCATGAAGAATTTAAGACTGTTTCCCATTTTAATTTTTTTTTTTAAATTTTATACACAGGTTGAGTAACTACTGTCTGGCATGAGACTCTTATGCATTTTTGCTCTGGAGCTTCCTGCTGAGCCTGCATGAGTATCCTCATTTTGGCTTGCTATCTGACTCCTCCCTCAGCCCACTCTCACCCCCGTAATTGCTACCGTGTCCATCTTTTGAACTTCTGTCTCCACCTCTCAGTCTATTTCCTAGTTGGCCCTGTTAGTAGGAGCTTTGTGACTGGATCACTTCCCAGCTGGCAGTCAGACCTCATGTAAGGAGGTAGGTGGTGCAGGGACAGATTCTCTTGGCCAGATGCTAAAACCTTAGTATGGTAGCTTGGAAGAATGCCTCAGTGTAGGAATAGACACTGATCAGTGCTTTGATTGAGGCTTTTGGAATACATAGTGGGAGGAATGAAAAATATTAGGATAACAAAATGGCTGGTTGTTACTGAATTTTATGGACACCTTATAAATAGATGATGAAAAGCTGAGAGAAATTAACATGCAATTGAATATTAAATGTTAGCATCATAGAGTCTCTTTGGCAGCCTGCAAAACAACCTCATCTCATTCACTGAACAAAGAAAAGCTGCAAACACAGCTGAAGATCTGACGCAGTGGGTGGAACAATTTCAATGGATGTCCTTGAAAAATCGGATTTCATAAGGTACCATAAGTCTTATGAGTTTACAGGAGTTCCCCACAACTCCTCATTAAGAGCTGCTACCTCTCCAGTTCAATTCAGGGTCATAATACAGAGCCACTTTCCTCTCCCAAAGGAATGAATACCACCTCAGGAGCTGACCCACATCTCGCAGTTGCAAGCACTATAACCACACCAAGTTATGTTGTACTCCAAGGGGATTGGTGGCCCTAAGAATGAATGCCATCACCTATACATAGTGAGGAGCTGGGGGTCATGTGTTCTACTAAATTTTGGATGCAGCCAAGGAGGCCAGAGTAAAACAATTGTCATGGGATACAAAGTTTAATGCTAAGGAGAACTACGGGAGTTATTTCAATCTCTTGCTAAGGGGACTCCTATAAGTATGGGAAAAATACATTTTCCAACAGAAAATGGAATGATGGTGAAATGCCTGAATTTCTACAACAGATGGTACAGGAGGGGATTAAAAGGATCGGGGATATGTGCATGCTGCCGTAGGTATATTATTTAAGACTAAAAGATCACCAGAGAATTATGTTCTACGGGAAGGTATTGGTGACCCGTATTCACTAAGGCCACATGGTGTACACTGGTAAGAGGGACACGAGTGTCAGTAAAGTGAAAGTGTGACTCTTTTATACAGGCTGGTGTTTAAAGCTGAAGTAGCTGCCACCTAATTCAGGCCACTCGTAGCATGTGGATGGAAGCCTTCCCTCCTCATGAGGCACAAGAGGTCAGAAGCAGGTGACAGAGACAGGTGGGGTGGCAAGGTTCGAAGAACAGATAAAGAGAACTGACTTGCAGAAATTTGTGGATATGATGAACAGAAGAAGTTGGCCCTGGGGCCAAAATATTTGAACAGCCAAGGAAGGGACTGCTTAACTCAATAGTCAGAGGGGAAAAACAGAGAAGCAGAGATGGAGCATTGGTCACTGCAGCGAGAAGCCCCACTCTTTTCTTAGTTTTTGTACTAATGCCTACGCGTCAGATTCAAGCTCTGCAGCATAGGCTTCTGCATGCTTGACAAATGCACAGTTATGAAACCACCAATAAAATAAAATAAAAATGGAGAACATTTATGTCACCCCAAGAAGTTATCTCATGCTATTTGTAGTAAACTTTTCCCCACGCAACCATATCCTGACAGTTATTTATCTACTTTCTTCTCTCTATTTTTGACTTAAAATTGTCATATAAATGGAATCATAAAGTTTGTAATATTTTAGATGATTTTATCACTTGTAGTAACATATTTGAGATTCATCTATGACATGATTATCAGTAATATTTTATTAACGAGTTCCATCAATCCAGTGAACCACAGTTTATGTATTTGCCTTTTGGAAGACTTCTGAGTATTTTCTAGCTTTACTGATTCTGATTGAAGCCACTATCAACATTTGTTACTAGCTTTTCTTTTATTCTTTTTTTTTTATTTTAGGGAAGGGCCTACAGGGTGTTCAGGGTCTCACTACTAGCTCAGACTCATGGTGATCCACCTGTTTACAGCCTCCCAAGAGGTGGGATTACAGGTGTGTGC
>NW_004524708.1:4849463-4853032 GCF_000260255.1 Octodon degus
GCAGGGGCAGGGCTGGCACAGCAGGCCTGGGGATCAAACTCCTGGGTCCTGCACCTGCTTGCAGGCACTTTAATCCGCTGAGCTATTTGGCTGGCTCTTGTTACCAGCTTTTCTATAAACATATATTTTCACTTTTCTTGGATAAATATTTAGGGATGGAACTAATGGTACTGTTAGTCTTTTTGGGTAATTCTACCCATGCTAATAGATATGCAGCTACATTTCATCTTTGCTTCAAATCACATTTCTCTAGAGATGGATGTTTAATATCTTTAATAGTTTATTTGTTATTTGACTACCTATTTTGGTGACTATTGTTCAAATATCCCTGTCCTTTTTATTGGACTAACCAGTTTCTTACCATGGAGCTTTGAGAATTATTTTCTAGGTAAGTTCTTTAAAAAATTGTGCCCTGCAGATATTTCCTCCTAGTCTGTTACTTGTCTCTTTCTTTTAAATAAACATTTTTCCCATAATTTTATTGATAAACAAATAGCAATGAGACAGTTTCAAATCAAATTGGAAGGACAGTTTCAATAATTAACACATTGCATACCTTCTTCCTAGTGGTTAATTGCTGTACAAAATGCAGACATTATATCCTAACACCATTAGAACAAATCCCTCTATTCATTAGAGAATGTAACTATATATCTATCCTAACCACTTTGAATACACAGATACAAAATGGACATTCATCTGTATCCCCTTTTTTGGTTAAGTTCCATTATCTGAATTAAATAAATATTTTTAGAGCACTTTTACATTTATAGAAAATGATCTGGCAGCATAGAGAATCCCCATATATTTCTAGCGTACCTCAGTTTTTTCTGGTGTTACCACCATGTATAAGACGGACACAATTGTTACAATGGACTAATAAGAATATTTATGTATTGCTGTTAAATACGTCCACAGATTACCTTAGCATTCATTCTGTGTGGTGCATTGTATAGCTTTGACAAATGCAGACTGTAATGCATCCATCAGTTCAGGACTATACAGCAGATCTCCCCTGTCATAGAAATCCCCCATGAATCAATTACTTATTCTCTGTCATCTCCTAATCCTTGGAAATCACTAGTCTTTCTCATGGCATTTACAGTTTTCATTTTTACAGAATGCCACAGAATCAGAGATGCACAATGTACAACGTACAGACTTTTCAGCCTGATGCTCTCACTGAGCAATGCAGATTGGATCCTTTCATATCTTTGTTGGTCTAGCATGATTTTTACAACTGAGCATTTTACATTGCATGGACACAAAATGGCTTGTTTATGCAACTTTTCATGGAAAATTTGGTTGCTTCCAGGTTCTGTCAATTCTTAATAAAAGTGCTAAAAGTGTTTATATCTAAGTTGCATGGATATAAATTTTCAATTCACTTGTGTACTTAGAAGCACAATTGCTAGATTGTATAGTGAGAAGTTCAGGTATGTAAGACACTGCCAAAGTCCTCCCCAAGGTGGTCCATTTTCCTTCTCATCAAATAAAGAGAAATTTCTCTTTCTGTTGCTCCACAATGCCTCCCACTTGGTATTGTCAGTATTTACAACCTGTGTTCTAGCCATTCTAATAAGATACACAGTGGCATTTCCTTCCAATTATAGAATGATACAGGGTGTTGCACATCTTTTTGTTTGCCATTTGTAGATCATTGATGAAGCACTGGTCCAGATATTTGTCCATTTTTGAAATTGGATTGAAAGTTATTGCCAGGTTTTTAGGTTTTCATGTATTTTGCACACTGAATGTGTCTTTCAATCATTTTCAGAAATATTTTGCAAATAATTTTTCCCTGTGTGTAATTTGCCTTTTTACTCTCTGAATAATATATTTTGTAAGGCAGAAGTTTTGAAATGCAGTGAAGTCCAACTCATCAATGCTTCCATTCATGGACTGTAGTTTTGGTGTTATATTTAAAAACATTGGTAACCCAACATGGACCTGAATTTTCCTCCCATGTTATTTCTGGAGAGTTTTATGGTTTTGTTTTACATTTTGTTCTATAATCCTTTCTGAGTTAATTTGTATGAGAGATATGAACCTAGAGTCTGGATTCATCTTGTGCTTACTGATAAACAGTTGTAGCACCATTTGTTGAAAGTGGTTCATTGAATTATGTTAACTTTGTTTTGTTTTTTTTTTTTAGTTAAAGATGAATTGCCTCTGTCCTTTGAGCATTTCTGTGCATGTGTGGTTATGCATCTGTATTTTTGGGCTACTTTACTTCACTAATCCATTTGTTTATTCTCTCGTCAGCAGAACACTGTCTCAATTATAAGTTATAGTGAGTTTTATGAGTGAGTAGTGTCTGTCCTTAGACTTTGCTTTCAATTTTTCAGTATGGTATAAGATTCTTTGGATCATTTTGCCTTTCCATGTCACCTTTAGAATTACAAAATATCCTGCTGATATTTTCACTGGGATTGTATTGAACCTATAGATCAATTTAGAAAAACCTGTTACCTTAGCAATCCACATTCCATATGTTTCAACATGAAGAATAGAAACATTTGTTTATATCTTCTTTTATTACATTTTGGTAGATTTGTTTTAATTGTTCTTATATATTTAGGAGATCTGTTCCAAAGTACTTTGTTTTGTTTTGTGCTGAAATGAATTTAAAATTTCAATTATCCATTGGTTTTACCTCAAAGAACAAACACACAGTTGACTTTTGTGTGTTAGCCTAACATACTCGAACCTTTCTATAATTGCAAGTTAATCCCAAGAATTTTTTTTAATTGGTTGTTTGAGATTTTCTACATAAGTAGTCATTCTATCTGTGAAGAAATTTTATTTCTCCCCTCCTCAATGTGGATAACTTTTGTTTCTTTTTCTTGTCATATTTCACTGGCTGGATCTGAATAGAAATAAGAAGCTGTGTAGGAGCAATGAGAAAGAGCATCTTTGCTCTGTTCTTAATTTTACCAAGAGATCATCTGGCTTCTCACTATTAAGTGTGCTTTTACTTATAAGTCTTCTACATTGTTTTATAAAATCAAGTTCAGGAATTTCCCTGATACGCCTAGCTTGATGAGATTATTTATAAATCATGAGTGGGTGTTAGATTTTGTCAAATGCTTTTCCTGAATATTTTTATAGGATCATGTGAATTTTCTTCCTGTTGATGTGACATATTACATTAACTGATAGCGGAAAAGTTCAAATTTGCCTTGTGTACCTGAAATGAATTCTAAGTTTTATCACATAGTATTCTTTTTATACACTGTTGAATTCAATTTGCTAGTATTTTGTTGAGTTTTTTTGCATGCATATGATGTGGTTAAAATATAGTATTTAAATTTAAAAAGATTACACAAGACAATTTTAATCTTACTTTAAATATTTTCCCTTACTTTGAACACATTTATCCCATCCTACTGGCCACTTTCTTCAGCAGTTCTAGGTGTCCCATTTTATGTCTTTCTGAGGTATACTAAAAATATGGTGAGTACGATTGCTGCAGATCATCCGGTGGAAACTCACGCTGCTAGAAACACTAGCATGTTGCCCATACACTGCACCTGGCCCGATATGTTTACCTCTTTTTCAGAGTCAAA
>NW_004524708.1:4853667-4857950 GCF_000260255.1 Octodon degus
TTTTTTTTTAATTTCATACCAGAGATTGAACTCAGGACCCTGTGCTTACTTAGATGGACACAGGGCTGAGCTATCTCCTACCACTTTATTTATTCATTTGAGACAGGGTTTTGCTGTGAAATTCAGGCTGGCCTTGAAATCACTTTTAGCCCAGGCTTGCCTCAAACTCCTAGCAATCCTCTTGCCTCTGCCTCCTGAGTGCTGGGATTATGTGTGCACCACCAGATTTGGAAATACTGATTTTTAGTTGTCCTTTCTGTAGTCTTGTCACTTACTTTTGTGAGGCTGCCTTCATAGAATAAGTGTTTCATATGTCGCTATTTTCTGGAAGAAATCATATATTATTAATATTATGTTTCTTGAAATGTTTGGTAGAATTCACCTGTGAACCTGGTGAGGTCTAGCACTTTCTGTTGTGAAAGCTTATTAAACACTGACTAAATTAATGTCATGTTATAGAATTATTCAATTTTTCGTTGTGTGAAACATGGAGTGTTTACATTCCTTTTGTGGAACTGGCACATGTGCATATGCATCTCAATTCTTTTTCTCATTCCCTCCTTCCCCCCTTCCTCCCTCTCTCCATCTCTCCATCCCCTTCCTCTCTGAGAATATTTTGCCTCCCACTTCCTATTATGTGTCCTTTTGTATTTTGCTCCTTACTCATACTTTTGGCTCCTCATACAAGAGAAGCTTCACATAAGTGTGAGATTAATTTCATCTAACATTGCAGTCTAAAATCATATTTGTTTTCCTACCATTGATTTAAATTGATACTGATATTTTTTTCCCTTTTAAAATTCCAGTAGAAGTTTGAATAGAAGTTTATAAATTTCATTGGCAATCTAAAAGAGCCATATTTTGGTTGCAATGTTTTTATATTAAAAATTATTGATTTTTGTCCTTACCCTTACTATTTCCTTTCCTTATGCATGTTTTGGGTTTAGTTTTTATGTCTTTCATTAGATTCATAAAGTGATGCTTAATCATTGATTTAAAAAACTACCTTTTATTTAGCCTAGTTTTTACCAAGAGTTGTAACAAGGTGGAAAACATACAGAAGTGAAACAGGTAGGCTAAATATAAAAATTATTAGAGCATGATAAAAGTTACTGTAAGATATATGAGAACTCCATATGGTACCTCTGGCTGAGATTTATAAAATCCAATTGTTTTATAAATGAGCCAAAATTGGTCTCTGTGTTTTGGCTTCTATATTTTTTCACTTCTGCAAGAGGTTGAAACAATTAGCTGAAACGTTTGATTGCAGAAAACTAAATTTTATACATCCCAATTGTTCTAAATAGAGGCCAAGTGAACATATTTTCGTCAGTGCCTACCTGCTATGCATATGCCACAAACCCACAGTGGTTCAACATCTGCCAGGCACTGATAAGATAAGCCCTGCTGCTCAGGATGCTGCAAGCAGCTGCTGCCCTTTGGAGCTGTCTGATCCAGAGACCCTACCTTGTGCCTACAGGATATTACCTACACAGGTGAGCTCCCTCTCCACTTCCACTGTCCCCATGGGTTTCCATTCCCTTTGCTTTTTATGGGAGAACACAATTTTATTTTCAGGCAAACCATCGAAGAGCCACCCAAATGAAGCCCATTGATGCTACTGCCTACATACCTTTACATGTTTAGCCTCAAACCACTGGTACTCACTGCACCAAGAAGAGCAAACTTGGAAAGTGCTTAACCCTCAGTGCAAAAAGCATAGTTTAGTTCATTAGACAGCAGCAAAATTTTCTGGCTTCATCAACCAGGTGATGGTTTGAAGTTATTAGCAAACCAAGAGGTCACCTTGTGGATGCAGATGCCTTGTGAACCAGCACAGGAACCTATAAGATTGGTGGAAAGCATGAGTGGGAATTTTTTTCCTTTAAACAATTTATTTAACTGAAATGAAATTGCATTTGTTTTTGAAGTTACTTTCATTTATTTTGATGCATCTTTTCCCCATGATGATTTACAGGATCTACAAGCCAAATAAATAGTTTATAAATATTTGAATAATTGGGTATATACCTGCACAAAACCTCAGCAGTATCTTTTGGCAACAAAAATACTGAAGAGTAAAGATGAGACACAATTACTAGGTACAGTGAAAATGTGCTGCAAATATTTCTGAAGTAAGAAGGCACTGCATAACTATTCAACTAAGAAAACCACCCTTACAACACAGGATGATTTTTTGTTATGAAGGACCTAGAACACTTAAGTTGCCAATTAAGTACTGAATGGCAGAGCAACATTGACAGTTTATGCCATGAATTCATAGGGAATAGGTTCCAACAACTCAGGGTCCTTCCCATTGGTCCTCACAAAATGTACTTCTCTGGGTGGGGCAGGCTAGCACTTCAGTTGAACCCAGGTACCTTTCTCTTCAGCTTCCTTCTTTTTCTGATCATTTTCCTTGGCACGTTTCAGGAAGTTTTCATGACTTTTTGAGTGTTTAATATGGTCAATATGCACATTAATCATCATCTTGTCCTTAACTTGCTTGTTTACAACAATGCCAACAGCATGCTGGGTAATGTTGTAGACTCTTCCCATCTTGCCATGGTAACATTTGTGAGGCATTCCTTTTTGCACAGTATCCATTCCCTTGATGGCTACAATATCACCCTTTTTGTAGATTTGCATGTATATGGCCAAGGGAACAACCCCATGTTTTCTAAAAGGCCTGGAGATCATATACCAGGTTCCCCTCCTCTTGCCCTTTGTGTTAGTCATTTTTAAAATTAATTTTATTGAGAAACAAATAGCAATGAGACAGTTTCAAAACAGGTTAGTAGGACAGTTACAATAATGAATACATTTCATATCATTGTTGTCATAGTAGTATTCATAGTACAAGAATGCAGAAAAGATATCCTGTCCAAACACTATTAGTACAAATCTTTCCTCTCATTAAAAGAAAATAGCTGTATATCTATCCTAACTATTTTGTATGTACAGATACAAAATGGTCCTTCATTTATATCCTCCTTTTTTTCTTTGTTTAGTTTTGTCAGAGGTGGGTATTCCATTGCCATATGCTATGTTAGTCATTTTGGCAAGTTACTGGAAGATGGCAGTTTCAGCCAAAAGGAGTGAGCAGAAAATTTCTGCAGTGCACATGAGTTATGTGTGGTCTGCAGTGCGAGCTGGTGTATTTGCCTTTTGGACTGTAGGCGGGCCACCTAGGTATGCATGGGAGGCCTTTGGGGTCTGCAGATAGGAGGCCCTTGGTCTTGGCAGAAAGTTTAGGTGTAGGTAAGAAACCCAAAGGACGTCAGTTTCTGTATCAAGGAGATGGCAGGAATGTTGTCACCAGTTGGTGCTACAGGATGCTGCAAGATCACACACTCAGGCTCACAGCCCCATTGATGTCCTCACATTCAGACGCTGACCCACTCTGGGGCCTTCTCTTGTGCACCAACTGGGAACCTCATGAGAACCCCCTCTTCCTGCAGAGTCCTTCTAGTGTCCTGTACTGAGAGACCTTAACTATATGGTCACTTTAAAAGAAAAATATTTAAATTAATTCTTTCTTTTATCACAGTAGAGTTACCAAAGTATAACTGTGAAGAGGAAATGCACTAAATAACTGGTTCATCTCTGTTCTAATACAATTATTTAGTGCAAGAATTTATTTCCTAGTGCTCTCTGATTTCCTTTCTGAGTGGGTGTGCCAGATAATTTTGACTGTTGATCTGACTAGACTCAGAGAGCTCTGGCGAGGTGATGGGATCCTAGCAGCATTGTAGGTATTGGTGGGTTGGTTCCTTGGTGTTCATAGTTGAGTGTGCTGTTAGGAAGTGGGACTCAGTTGGAGGGAGTGGGCCAAGAGGTGTGTGCTCTGCAGTGTGCGTGGCCCACAGGTGTTCTTGCCCTGCACTCCCATTCCTGGCCACCATGAAGTGAGCAGCCTTCCTCCACCATGCCCCTGGGCCATGCTATTTCTGCCTTGAAGCCAAACAACCATGGACTGAAACCTTGGAAGCTGTGAACCGAGCTCAATCTCTTCTCCTTCAAGTTGTGAGGCTTAGTCTTTCTCTTGTCAAAGCAATGGGAAAGGGGACTAAAGCAGTGAGTATGTGAAGCATGGATTCTGTAAAATTTTCTCCACATTTCCCAATATTTGGATATTTTCTGTCCTTTCTGAGTCTTTTGGCAAAGATCAAGTGTAAATATTTTTTAGTTATCTTTCTGTACTGATTTCTAGCTCAGTTTTGTTATAAGAGAACATAGTTTGTATGATGTTAATTATTTTAAGCTTATTGAGATATATTATA
>NW_004524708.1:4858160-4860819 GCF_000260255.1 Octodon degus
ATCTTCTTGTTCTAGCCATTATACAGGGAGCATTTTGATGCTTTCCAGTAAAATTGTTAAGTTTTCTTTTTTAACCTTCAGTTCTACCGCTTCTTGCTTCATTCATTTTGATGCTCGGTTTTTAGCTACTTGCACATTTAGAATTGTCATGGCTCCTTTGTGAGTCGATCTCTTTATCATTACAAAATGTCCCTCTTTATTCCTGGTAACATTCTTTTTTTTTTTAAGGCCGACTCTGTTTGACATTAAAATAAATTACCCAGCTTTCTTTTGATTAGTGTCTTCACAGAGGTGTAGGTAGTTGTTCAGGACCTGGTTGGTGAGTCTGGATACCTTCAGTGTTGAACTGTCTTTCAATTTCTGTAGCCCTGCCATATCCATAGAGTGGGTGCTGGGCCAGGGAGCACCGTCATCATTTTTATTTCACTTCACTGTCACTTTAAGTCCTGTTGTTCATTTGCGCACACAGGGGAACACTTTGTGTTCTATACTCTGCCTTTAACAAATGCTTTCTGCTGTTTATTCTTTTGTTATTTGCCTGGTTTCATAAGTGAATTGCTTAATTTTCAAGTATTTGGGGACATTCCCATGATTGCTTGGTTACTGATTTCTTGTTTTAATTACACTATAGCCAGAGGATAAATACACATTTTGTGATTTTAACTTTAAAATATTTTAAAAAATAATCCTGGGTATGGACTACTTTGTTGACTGTGTCCTGTAAACTGGGAAAGACTGTGCTGTTATTTTTTAGAAATTAATTTTATTGAGAAACAAATAGCAATGAGACAGTTTCAAAACCGATTAGTAGGACAGTTTCAATAGTTAATACATTGCATATTGTTGTCTTTGTAGTGGTTATTCATAGTACAAGATTGTGCTCTGTTATTGAATGGTGCATTCTATGAATGTTAACCAGATCCTGCTGATTGATGATGGTGTCAAGTCCTTCTATATCTTTGCTAATTTTCTGTCTATTAGTTTTATCATTAGCAAGAGATAAGCACTGAAATCTCCATCTATTTTTCTGTTAGCTCCCCATTTTAGGTCTCCTCTATTTTGGCACTCTGTTTTCTATGCACATATATGCTTAGGATTACTATGTCTCTAGTTATGAATTTATCCTTGTTTTCTATACAAAATTCCTTATTTAAGACAATTTTCTTTGCTGTGAAATCTTCTTTATTGAATATGAGTATACCTACTTCTTTTTCAGATATTAAATGATTGAATTTCAAGTGAATTTCACATGAATAACCTAGGCTTGATTTGTGATTTATTATGCATGCTGATAACTGGCATATTTTAATTGATGTGCTCAGACAACTTACATTCAACATAATTATTGATCTATGTAGCTCTAAATTGACTAGCCATTTTACATGATGTTTATTTGCTCCCTCTAGTCTTTTCCATTCTTCTTTTTTTTTTGCTTTTTTTTTTTGATAGAGTCCACAGGGACTACGGGGCCTACAGGGTCTCACTGCATAGATCAGACTTGTAGTGATCCTCCTGTTTACAGCCTCCCAAGCACAGGGATTACAGGGGAGCGCCACCACTTCCAGTCTCAGTCCCTGTCTCAGCATGCCCCGGAGGCAGGGCTGGCTCGGCAGGCCAAGTGATGGAACTCCTGGCCCCTGGGCCTGTCTAAGCAGGTGCTTTATTCTGCTGAGTTATTTGGCCAGCCCTTTTCTTTCATTCTTTACTTCTTGTTCTATTTTATATTGCTTTGGAACATTTTTGGTGTCCTATTTTACTTACTCACTGAATTTTATAAAAAAACTAATGAAATTTTTGAATGTTTTCTCTAGGGAATGACCTATCACAATCTAACAACATTCAATATTTTATCAACTTCAGATGGAATATAGAAATTTTACCACCACATGCATCCCTCTAAACCTTCCTCTTGATGTTATAATTATGATACTTTAGTATTATGTGCCTTCAAAACCCTATGAGAAAATGTTACAATTTTAACTTTCAGCCATGAAACATGCATAAGGCTCTCAAGAGGAAATAGTCTATTATGTTTATCCAGAAACCATTTCATTTACTTATTTTTTATTTTTATTCTTTTGCTTCATTGTATATCTTCCACATTTCTTTCTGGCATTACTTTATTTCTCTCTGAAAAAACTTCATTAACAGTTTTTCTAAAGCAGTTTCACTAGTAACAAGTTCTCTTAGGTTTCTTTTGTCTAACAATGCTTGCATTTAATTTTTGCTTGCAAAGCACATTTACACTGGATAGAGAATTCTAGGTTAATGGTTATTTCTTCTAAGTGCTTCAAAAACTTGTGCTCCTTCTGGTTTCCATGGTTTCTGGTGGGAAATGAACAGTAAATAGTATCATTGTTCCCTATAGGTGGGATGATGCTGGATGCCATTGGTTTCAAGGTTTATTTTTGTTGCCTGTAGTACTTAGAGATTTGATTACGTGTCTCAGAGCAGAGATTTCTTTGGGTTTGTCAACATTGTGACTTGGTGAACATTTTTTTTTCTTTTTTTTATTGTATTTTACTTTATTTTATTTTTTTCAAAGTTTTATTGACAAACAGATAGCAATGAGACAGTTTCAGATCATATCAGAAGGACAGTTTCAACAAATAATACACTGCATATATTCTTATTAGTGGTTAATTGCTGTACAAGATGC
>NW_004524708.1:4867329-4876226 GCF_000260255.1 Octodon degus
TGGGCTGGGACTGGTCCCGCCGGCGCAGGGTAGCAGGAAACTCTCCGCACACTCACCGGACCTGGGCTAGGACTGGGTCTGGGGGCTCCTGGAACTCGGCCTTGGTGAACATTTTGAATCTGTAAATCTATGTCTTTTTCTGAACAGCAACTTTCAGTCATTAATTCTTCAGTTGGTTTTTATTTCTACACTCTTCTTCTGGGACTCTAATGACATCATTTTAGACCTTTTGCTATCATTCTACATGTTCTTGAAGCTCTCTGTTATGTTTTCAATCTGTTTTCTCTTACTCAGACTGGATAATTTTTACTGGATTTATGGATGATTTCCTCTGTTATCTCTATTCTGATATGAAGTCACTTAATTTATTTTTACCTTTTATTTATTTTATTTTATTTTCTGTTTTAACATCTCAATTTGATTCTTGTCCATATCTTCTGTTTCTTATCCTAACTTTCTATTTCCACCTCCTTTATGAATGTTAGCACTTATTCAGTGTACCGTTCTGTAGTAGCTGCTCTGAATTTTTTGTCAAGTAAGTTTAACATTTTTATCTTGGATTAGTTGATTTTTTTTTTCTAGTTCTTTACATACTGAGTAGTTTTGGAGTTTGTTAAGGGCATTGTGAATATTGTATTGTGAGGTCTGGGACTTTTAAGGAACCCAGAGGGAATGCTACATTTATGTTTTCGCAGCTGATCAACTTGATCAGGGTCCAGCTGCACATCCCAGTCCTCCTGTGGGTCTATGATTCCGAAGTTAATTCAGTTTTCCAGCCCCTTGCATGCCCGCGATTGGCCACTCCCAGGTAGTCTGAGCCCAGAACAACAATCAGTTCTTTAGTCTCATTCTGGTACTCCTAGCCACCCCCACTCAAGCTTAACTTTAGAGTGAGCCCAGAGACTCTCTTAAGAAGAAACAAATGAGAAACAACTTCATGAGCCCTTTTTCCTGAGATTTTTTAAAAATGAATTTAGGACAGGATTTAGAGGTTCTACAGGGTCTCACTACATAAATTTGTAGTGATCCACCTGTTTTCAGCCTCCCAAGGGCTGGGATTAGAAGCATGCATCACCATGCCCAGTCTCATTTGCTGTCTTAGTGCGCCCTGTGGGTAGGGCCAGCACTGCATGGGGATCGAACCCTGCTGAGCTATCAGGCTGTCCCTTTCTTGAGTTTTTACCTCTGTGTAGACTCTTGGCTGTTTAACTTCTGGTTCCTTACAAGTTCCATTTTAATTTTTTGGTTAGCAAACTGGTGCTTTAGTTACCTTTTCTGCTATGTGCTCTTGCAACCACCTTTCTACCCAAAAATAAACAGCAAGAACAAGACTAGGAAAAGAGCTGAAGGGATCTGCAGGTTTCAGACATATTTCTGGGACAAATACACTGTAGATTGTCTGGATTTGTTCCTTTCCCACTGCTACAACTGTTGTCATCACCAGAGTTTGCTTAAAATCTGGAACCCAAGAAAATCGAAAGGGGAAATTACCTGAAGAGTTTTGTGTTCTGTCTCTTCTGCTCTTTGAGCCAAGACTAATAGCTTCCTCTGGAGTTTCTCCTAGAATATATGCACAGGTTTTCAGTCAGTTTCTCCATGATATGCACAGGTTTTCAGTCATTTCTTCTGATGAATGGGACAAATGGAATATTTGCCACAGGGAAAATAAGATACATTTCCCACCGGGTTGGTGGCATTTTGGGTTCTGGTCTTCTCCAGTAGGCTGCCTGCTAATATGTACTTCTCTGCTTTCTGAAATAGCCATGCCATGCATTTTGTTCAAGTTTTATAGTTACATTCATTAGGAGACGATGGACAATATGTCCTTAGCATAGTGTACTTACAATGACAACTAGATTGAATTATTTATTTATTTACTATAGTAATAGTGGGGATTGAACTCTGGCCTTCTCACTGAGCTATATCTTCAGGCATTTAATTTTTTTTTTTTTTTTTGAGACAGAGTTCAAGAAATCACTTGATAAGTCACTAAGTTGTTTGGGTTGGGCTTGAATTTATAAGTGTCCAGCCTCATTCTCCCAAAATGCCAAGATTACAGATGTGATCCACCATACCCAGCTCCTCTACTAAACTTTCATTATGGCAATTCCAAGTTCTGTTTATTTTCAAGGGAGCCTTTTGTTCTCAAACCTTTTCTTTATCTTCTTTCTTCCTTAATAGTTCTCAATATTGCTAGTCAAATATCATTTAACCAGGAAAAGTCTTACCAATGCAAACAATACATGAAAGAAGAGGCATTTTGTAACTTTAAAGATATTTAAAAACTGGGATGAGGAAAAGGAAAAAAGAAAGAAGGGAAAAGATATATCCAGGTATATATGCAGAATAGTTTGGATAATTGTATTGTTGATTTCTGCTAGTCTTTTGAAAGGAGCAGTTAATGCTTAAATTTTTTCTTTTTACTCTGATTTTTTTTCTTTCCTCATTTGAATTTCTCATAATGTCTTTGCTATTTTTTTTTCTTTAAAAGAATCTTCCATGTTTATATCTGGTAATTTGAACAACTAATTTGAAGATAACATCACGCAATACAGCAACCATTGGTGAATTTCCATTACTTTGTGAAATCTTGCACTGTTTCTAATGCTCTTTTTTTTCCTGTTACTATTTTGTACCCTTTCAAAATGCATTGTAGTACTTATTGGATTCCTGTTTTTGTTTCCCAGTAGTTCTTCTAATGGACACATGGTACTATTTAGAATGGCAAAATAAGAAAAGATACGGTGTTTGTATAGAATGGAGTATTACTCAGCTATGAAGGAAGATAAACTCAAGGCTCTAATAGGTAAATGAATGCAGCTGGAGTCCATATTCATAAGTGCTATACAGCAGACCCACATGTGTAAACATCCCCTACTGTCTCCCTAGTGTAAGAACCCAAAAGAGTAAATAAAATCTGAAAGGTACAATGGCAAAGTGAAAGGGAAAGAAACTGCTCAAAGCGAAGGAACAACTGGGGTGAGGGAAAGAAGAACACAAAGAAAGAAGGCAAAAAAATGTATATACACAGTATATCTTGGATAATTATACTACTGCTTCCTACTGGTCTATTGAAAAGAACATTGCCTGGCAAGCGCAAGGTTCAGAGCTCAATTCCCGGTTCCGAAAAAAAAAAAAAAAAAGAACAGTTCAAACTTAAATACTTTTTCTTCTTTTTAATTTTTTGACCAATTTTTCATGCTTTTAACTGGTAATCTGAACAACTAATTTGAAGAAAACAATATGTCATATAACCATTACTGTTGAATTTCTATCATTTTGTTTAGTGAAATTCTGTATTATTCCTAATGTTTTTAATCTGTTTAAAAATTCCCTTTAAAATGTCAAAATAATTGGGGACCCTATATATCTCTCAGCGTATAGATAGACTTTATTCAAATCTTGTGATTCTAGTTTCATAAGTTTACCCCCAAATATACTGTTTCAATTTTCATTTTGTTATTGAGGATAATAATACCTACTTTTCCTGGTGTTCAGATGTGTTGGGATGGGTACATCCTGAGAATAAAGATATATGATTTCTTCTTTGCAAAATACCAGGATATTTTTAGTGTGTTTTACTTTTTATCTGTCTTTCTGTACATCATCTGTGGATGCTATAAGGTAAATTGTATTTTTGTGGCACTGGAGTAGTGAGCTGGTATCAGTTAATAGCATCTAGATTATTATCTGTCTATTTCTCTAACATCCCTCCTCAGCTGTGACCCTGAAGGGCAGGCACTACTGCTTTCTTCGCGTTTCTACTCCAGCAGCCAGAAGAGGCAGAATGTGGACACAGCAAATACTTGTTCAAATTGCTCCCTGGGATGCTAGTCTCTCTGTAATCTGTATGTTTCTTTTCTCCTTTATTAATTGATTTTTCTGCAACATCAGTTTGACTATTAACCACTTCAAATACTGATTTAAATTGTTCCACAGTGAGATTCAAGTGAAATCTCTTTCTTTTTCAAATATGCTAAAGCAATATTTCTTTGTGGTCTTGTTGGATGATTTTTTTTTTTCTTACTTGTTGTTTGTTTTGTGTTGATTTTGTTTGTTCAGTCTTTTCAAAGGCCAGGTTTTCTAAGAGGCTGTTTCAAGTTCAGTTTGGGTTGCTTGCTTATTGGAAGACCCTGAGGTATCCAGATCCTGAATTGTGTTGGGTCATTTTTGAGGGACACTTTTAATTCCCATTTTCAACAAGGATTGAGTGGTATTGACTTTTCGGGGGCTTCTACAGTTGACAGTCTCAGTTGTCTCTAAACCGAAATAAGTGGTCATTCATATTGCTGCTAAATTTCGGGTTCAATGTCTACACCAAATGTAAGAATTTTAATACATCTATCTCCTCATATTTCAGAATATCAAATATTTCCAAATATAAAACGCAGCTCCTGAGAGAGGATTTGAAGCAAGAGTCAAAAAGAAATTGTCATTTTGTCACTAAAGCAATATCCAGTGTCAGTGTGTGGGTGTCACTCAGGGCAGATGGTTGACTCCCCATAAAACTCTCAGCAGAGAGAAGATAAGTTACCAAAGACTCATGCCCACTTTCTGAGCTCAACATTACAAGGACGCTGCAGCCTGGTTGGGTATGCATCTGCAGGTAGACAGTGGGCACTGAGGCACTGCCAAGGAGTACCAAATGGCGTCGGCTTACTGTCTCTCAACCCCATGCCTCTTGGGACATGCAGTTCTGGACTTGGGATGGCAGTTGGTGCCAACTGTTACTTCTTTCCAATTTTTTAAGATAGAATATACATTTGCTACAGAATAAGAAATATGCTCAACTTTCTTGTCAAACATTTTGGGTGTTAATGTAGACTTTTTTTACCCTTTGACAGAAAATGTCATGGATATTTTAGGAGGAAAAAAGGAGAAGGGCCTTATATAAATTTTCTCATAGTGTCATCTTTCCAGAATGACAATATATTTTCATCTTAACTTCCTTACCTCTTATTTTTATCTGAGAACCATTCTTTTTTGGGGGTGTTCTACGTCTGGTGGATTCTTACTTTTCTAGCTGCATACTTTTTTGATGAAAGTTTCATCTTTTTGTAGGATTTCCCATCACCATCTTTGATTCCACTTTTAAGTTTCTTGCCTCACATTCTTCCCTATCAAGTTTCATGTAAAATCCTTACAAAATCTTCTCAACTTTTCCCACAATTCAGCCTGTCTCTTAAGTAGAGTCAGGAGTTGGGAGACTGAGTCTTTCATGGTGCTTCACACTCTTTTTTTTATATATAGTTAAGATATTTAGCAAAAGGAAACTTAATATGTAACCACCACCTCTGTGTTCTTCAATTTTGCCCCAGGTCTATAAAACCTATAGATATGCAGCTTAATTTTCTTTTATTTACTCTCAAGTCATTTGGGACAAATTTGTGGTCCATGTGCTGGGTACATATCACAAGATTCTCCATCAGACTCATGTTTTAGAGGAGAATATATCTGTCATAGCAACGCATGAGCATTTCAACTATCCATTTCCATTACTATTTCTGTATACCCAATAAGGTGAATCTAATCGCTGACCATAAAGTTTTATAGGGATCAGTAAGAATATCACAGAAACATCCTTCTGAAAGTATACATTTTGTATCTATACATCTCTGTCTGTCTCTCTGTCTCTGTCTCCATCTCTGTCTTTCTTTCTCTGTGTCCATCTGTCTCCCTTCCCACTAAAGATGGAAAGACGCCAGAACCAGAGTTATTTTTTATTTCTCCACTCGTACCTCTGTGTGCTTCTCGTTCCCATTCATACCCTGTTTTGAGTATATGAATAAGACCAAAACTGACCACCTCCAGTAGTTCATAACATCTAGTTGAAATGGACAGCATAGATTGATTAGTATTTCTGAATTTCTAACTCCTGGAAGAAAATCTCATTGTCCTGGATTGGGTCTTCTCACCTAGAAGAGTATAGGCACGTCTCTGTGGTGGGAGGTAGTTTTCTGGAGAAGGAGTGCATAGGCTGTTAGGAAATCAGGAAAGGGACCTGCCATAATGTCCCCTTCCCAGAGCTGCACTGGCTATCAGGTTGCTTGGATGTGACAAGTGTGATTTCTTTTCCAGTTCCTTCATCTGATTCCCCCTAAGAGTCTGGGATATTTCTATTTCTCTAAAATGCCTAGTGCTTATCCTCCCAGGGCAGAATCCTGAATATGTGATTTTAGCTCTAAAACAGGCCAGAGACTCTTTACTCGTTAATCCTTCTCACTATATGCCACTTTCCCTAGCTGTAAAATGTGGACAGAATGACACCTTTGGCTGTGGGAAATTAAGAAAGATTACGTATATAAAATCACCTAGAATATTACCTGGCATATGCTATGCATGCAAACAATTCTGAGCCATGGTCTGTTGTATTCTTGCACTGGACACTAATTTATCTTTTTCCCTTAGGACTATTTTTCATCTTTCTGGCTTGCATCCTATATTTCTTTTTATGACAGCACACTGTCTTTGCCAAGACTTGTCTATGGTTTGCAGAATTCTGCTCCTTGGCAACTGGAATAACATTTGTCCTTTTTCAGTGTATCATGAACTTTCCATTTTACCTTCGTTTCTCAGGAAACAATAACAGAAGCTTGTTGATTCCCTTTTCTCTTTGTACCTTGAGTTCTAATATCTTAAGTGAAGAGACAGGAAAACACTACAGGAGCATGGGGCTTTTACATTGTGTATTAAATTTAAGGCTGTTTAACTCCTGGTGGTCTAATTTTATTCTTCTCAGTCCAAATCCTAAGCTCTGGTTTGTCTTTTTAATCATTTAGTTAAATAATTAAGTTTTGAGACAGAATCCAACTATATAGTTTCATTCAACCCAAAGCACAGACCCGGTGTGTGAGTGAGCCTATCCAGGGCCCCCTGGATCCTCATTTGACCCAGAGCCCAGGCCCTGCATGGAACCCGTCAACAGAACTCCCTGCAAAGAGGCTGGAGGCAAGACCCAACCAGCTGATTCAGGAGCAGAACATCTTGCCAGAGTAGCAGAGAGGGTTCACTTCTAAGGGCTGCAGCAGGAAGAAGTGGAGCACAGCAGCCAGACTCAAGCCACACCCACCTGGAGGAGTCTGAACTTCATAGATCCGGACCTGGTGCTAAGGGAATAAGTCTATCTAAGCTCTACACCAAAGGTCAGAAGACAGTGGCATACAAAATGACAAAGGGAAGGAACAAAATGCAGTCTCAGGCCCTGAGTCCACCCAGAACCAATACAGAAGACACTAGCATAGAAAAAATTGGAAATCACACACTTGAAATCTCTGGAATAATAGCGTTGGAAGTTAAGAAACAGCTGCAGAAATATATACAGGAAATCAGATCAGAAATAATTTCTGAAGTAAAAAAAGAAATGATAAATATAATCAAAGAAGTACTAAGAGCTTCTAAAGAAGATACTGATTAAAAATAGAGCAGAATATAAAAATGATGGAATCCTTGAATAAGCAATATAGGAAAGAAATAGAATGCATGAAGCAGATTCAAAGTGATATACAGGCAATTAAAACGCCAATCACAAGCTGGCAAAACCATTCGAATGAAAGTGAAAATAGACTTTCAGACCTTAAAGACAACATTGCAGCTTGTGAAAAAATAAGAAAAGATATCTTGAAAACAACTAAGATGAAGGAAAAAAAATAATTCAATACCTGCAAGATGATGCAAAAATGGAAAATGTGAGACTAATAGGCATCAGTGAGAAGGAAGGAGTCAATACAAATGATATAAAAAGAATATGGGCAGAAGTAATAGCAGAAAACTTCCTAAATATGGGGAAACAATCTCATATTCAGGTAACGGAAGCACACAGAATTGCAAATAACATCAACCCAATTAAAACCACACCCAGACATATAATAATCAAGATCCCAGAAATTCAGCACAGGAACAGTATACTAAAAGCCACTAAAGAAAAGAAACATCACATTTAAAGGAAAACCCATCAGAATAATGGCAGATTTCTCTTCACAAACCATGAAGTCAAGAGGAGCATGGAGCAAAATAATACAAGTCTTGCAAGAAAACAAATTCTAGCCCAGACTGATATACCCTGCAAAACTCTCTTTCAAGTATAATGGAGAAGTGAAATACTTCCATGACAAAGAACCACTTAAGAACTTCATGATGACAGAGCCAGCATACACAGACTACTAAAAGATGTTCGAGAGAGGGAGCGAAGTCTACGGCCATGCCACCCTGAATGCGCCCGATCTGGTCTGATCTAGGAAGCTAAGCAAGGTCGGGCCTGGTTAGTACTTGGATGCGAGAGAGGGAGCAAAATGATCACAACTTCATGAATGAGAATGGAAAGAACCCGCCAAATAGGGCAAACAATTAAATATAGGAGACTAAGAGGTATACAAAAGTAGTCTCTCATTTTTTCTTTTGTGTACAGCAGCAAAATATTTCAATCAGCACACCCTACAAATGGACTTCTGCACCCTCTGGGTCATGATTCCATCTGTGTCTACAAGGTAGATTTCAAGGAAATAGCAGTAGCTCAGTCCCACAAATGACACCTGGCCACCAGTAAGTGTCATGTACATTATTCATGTCCACAGCACTCTAGAACTTTGTGTGATATCCTATCCCCAAACTGTTAGAAATGATGGTTATTTATTTGCCATTCCAGTATTTATCTTATGCTTTATTTTTAGTATTTCTTTACTATCATGAAAACTTTCTCTTAGTTCAATTGTTTTGAAACATTTAATTTTTAATTAGTATTTAATTTTCTGAATACTGCTTAATGTTAATTTGTTTTAAAAGTTCTACTATAGGGGGCCTGGGCCTAGCTCAGTCCTTTAAGTGGCTGCTTCCACAAAGCTGTCAGCCTCAGGTTGCTGGAGTTCGAACCTCACAACTCTCCCGCTGGCCAAACGTGCCCT
>NW_004524708.1:4877321-4886963 GCF_000260255.1 Octodon degus
TTTTTTTTGCAGAACACAGGGATTGAACTCACACCCTTGCACTTGCCAGGCAAGCACTTATTCTACTGAGCCATCTCCCTGGCCCCAATTTTTGTGTATCTTGATAGGATTTCATTCAAATTTCTTGTACAAAAGATTCATTTTTCTTGGAAATGTGGTGTTACAAGTTCAACTACATTCAGAAATATTAAATCTTTTATTATGTATTGCCTACCCCTTTCTACTTTGAGAATTCTAATAATATGAACATGTTTCTTGATTTTGAAAAAAAATAAAATTTATTTTGTTTAACTAAAAAAAAGAGAAAAAGAATCCAACTATATAGCATAAGTTGGAGGTTGGCCTTGAACTCAAAATCCTCCTGCCTCAGCCCCTTAGGTGCTGGAATTATAGGCATGTACTACCATGCCTGGTACCAAATAACAAGCTCCTGCAGAAGCAAATGGAATATAAGACAATTCATTCTCATTTACCCATCAGTGTTCCACAGCAGTTCTAAAGCTCTCAGAGTACCAGAGAAAGCCATTATTAGGAATCTTAGCAGTTTTGCAAAGTGCAGCCCACTTGCAGCCTTTCCGTCATGTCTACATTGATCACATACCTTCTTTCTGTTGTCTTGGTGTTTTTTTTTACAATCTGAATTAACCACTCCTCAGTGGGAAGATCCAATGTTTCCTTTTGATAACAGTTTGACTTTTGACTGACAAAATGATTGACTTATTTCACATAAGATTGCTGGGAAGTTTTGAGGCAGCTATAGTTATGCTGCTTTAATCAATACTCATTGCATTTCAGTTATTTAAAATACCAGACAAGTGCTTGAGGACAGGCACCAAACTATTCATCTTCATTACACAGAACAAATCCTGATACGAAAGATGACAACAACCAAAATCTATTGAGCCTGTACTAGGTACCAGGCACTTCAAGTATACTATTTCCTCAATCATTACCATGATTATATGGAAATAACTGTTGCTACATCTCCATTTTTATGGATCAGACAACTGTAATGCAGGAAGATAATAAAGGGGTCCCACATCCCTCTGTACAGCTACAGCTATTGGCTGGGGCTCTAGGGCCAGGTCTCAGATACTGTACTCTTCTTTCACTCATCAAGGACCTCAGCATTTACACAAAGAAATCATTATTTCAAGAAATAAATATTGTGCTCAACAACTGTCATATAACATAGGACAGGGGCTGCTGCACTGACCACTGACCTCTAAACTGACTATCAAGACTATGCTGAAATGCAAAATGGAAACACTTCTCAGAATTATCTTCCTTCCCCAAGTATTATAACTTATAATTTGACATTTTTCTTGTATTTCTGAGAATGTCTTTCCAAAACCTTGTATATGTATTCAACTTGACACAGTGATTTCCTTTTCACTGCTGTGAGGATAATGTGAAATTTTTCTTTTAAGTTCTTCTTGGATATCAGGAGAATGTACAAGTTGACACTTCCGGTGACTTCCTTTGCGATCTACCATCCTACTTCCTTTGTGATCTACCATCCTTCTTTCGAATCCAGTTTCTTTTGTGTAGCACACATTTTTTTTGTGTTAGTTTTCTTGTTGCTGAGACATAATATCTGACACTCACACCATAAAGCCAGAGAGGCTTATTTTGGCTCATCATCTAGAGGATTCAGTTCATGGTCAGTGAGCTGGCTGTAAAGTGAAAACAACATGGTGGAAGGGTACAGCAAAGCAAAGAAACTTCTTAGTTCATGGAAGCAAGAAGCAGAGCAGGGAACCTGAGAGGGAGGAGGTGAGCTAGGCATGGCTCTAAGCTCACACTTCCATGGCCCACCTAGATACTCTCAGAAGTGTGCCTTACTAACCCACAAGTGAATCAAGTTGACACAATTAAAAGCTTATCTACAACACTCTTCTATCTCATGTTTCCAACTGGAAATTTCTCCCTGTTAATCTTTGAGGAGACCCCATAAACCTATTTGCCATATTATTTTAAGTTCTCTTCCTGTGTTATATGACAGTTGTTGAGCACAATATTTATTAGTTTAAATAATGATTTCTTTGTGTAAATCATGACCACCACTATCATTTAAAAGTCATTATAGGTCTTTTTTATAATATCTTGTTTTGTGAGTATATCAAGGCATGTCTCTATCGTCCTAGGCCAATAGCCACTTTAAATACTCATATCTTTACGTTGCTCTTGAATTTTTTTTTTTTTTTTGGTAGAACCAGGGATTGAACTCAGGCCCTTGTGCTTGCCAGGCCAGGGCTTATTCTACTGAGTCATCTCTCTGGCCTCTGTTCTTGAATTTTTATGACTGAATTATTTCAGTGTGGATAATTGAAAACAATAATTCCTATTGCATTACTACAGTCACTCAAAGATTTACAGGTGAGGACTTCTCACCAGCTTATTCTCAAGATTGACCCCTGCTTCCTTTGCCACAGTGGAGATGGGCATCTATAGGATGCCTGGCCACAACATGGCAGACCAA
The DNA here is from genome assembly GCF_000260255.1 of Octodon degus. Classification (NCBI taxonomy): domain Eukaryota; kingdom Metazoa; phylum Chordata; class Mammalia; order Rodentia; family Octodontidae; genus Octodon; species Octodon degus. Next base: position 4,879,804 of record NW_004524708.1, read on the forward strand.
ATGTTTATCCCAAGGATTATCCTTCATTGCCAGTTTTTCTTCACACTGAGAAAGAAAAATGTAAAAAATGATACTGTAACCACTGGGAAGTTCTGAAGTTTTATGTTATAATGTATGCTTCATACCCATCATGTCTGTGTTCCGAGTCTAGGGTCACAGATGGTGGGAGAGAAGATCTGACCTATTATCACGGCATGTATGCTTATGTGTCGTGTGTGTGTGTGTGTGTGTGTGTGTGTGTGTGTGTGTACATCTGCACAGTGCAGAAAAGATTTTTTTGGCACTTTGCTGCCATTTCTCTTGTTTTTCTGTGAAAAAGTCTTCTGGTTAAAACCAGCTTGTCTCAGAACATAGCTTTGCGAATTACCATCCTGACCAGAGCTTGTAATTTTACTTCAGAAATCTTCAGTTTTGTTAATACCCAAACAGATCATGGGTCTTTCTCTTTTTTCATATTCAAACATTCTCTGGAAAGAAGTAGAATGGCTCCCTGGGCGTCTGACCACCTGTTTTACCCCTGAGATTCATGGGTTGTTGACTTAGAAGTTTCTTTGCTTGAGGCTCTGTCTCTGATTCTTTTGAAAACTTCATAGACAGGAAGCTTCTCTAGTGCTTTGGAGCCTCATCTGCTATAGAGCGCAGGTCCTACTGACATTGACAATGAGTTTCCTAAGGTCATCTGCTGGTCTTGGGAGGGACTGGGATTTCAGGGTCAGAAGACCCTGCACCACAGGGCGGTTGTTTTCTCAGCACTGTACTGAGCATCTCTTCACTGCTCCACAGACTCCACACCATCACTGTCACTGCTTTGTTCCCTGTGGGGCATTTCCCTAGAGGTTAAGCTCCACCTGGGCTGACCTTATGTTCCTGCTCCTCTAGGAGGCAAAGGCTAGGGGGATTTTTATTATGACGTCTTACACCTTGTCACAGACAAAAACATTTCTTTCCTTTTTTTGGTGACATTTTATTTAGGATGTGGTTGCATGTTGAAGGGACAACCTGCTATGTGGGGTAGTCTTAATGCCACCTGCAGAGTCAGCCATGGAGCTCAGGAGGCAGGGTAGATCAAGATTTCCTCAGGCTATTCTCTGGCTTACCTATAATACATGTCGGTAAAGATGAGACTTTTATGAAAAAGTTCTGTTTAAAAGGGAATTCCTATGTGAAAATGTGAGAAATGGACTATTTTCAGCTTTGCTACACTTTAAAGCTTGGAAAATCAGGAGCCACTGGAGGATTAACTTATACACTTTTGTGTTGTGCTTTCCCGGGAACAGGCTCTCAGAAGGCCCCACCGCCACTTCACTGTCATTGGGAGAGTCACTGCCATCAAGCTGAGTCAGGTCCCAGGTCTTGGCTGGGCTGGCATTTGGAGCTGTGTTGTGAGCAGCTTGATGCCGAGCTTGTTGCTGTAGCCATGGCCAAGGAGGAAAATGCCTCTGTGTGTGGTGATAAAATGAGATTGCAGCTACCAGGAAAAATAGAAGAAAATTTCTGATGAATGCTTTTAATGTGGTGTTGGGACCCCTAAGGCTACAGGCTAGAAGTGACTAATTGGGTCAAACCCAGAAGTCAGGACATGCCTGGGGTAAACTTTAAATAAAATGTGGAGAAAAATGACTTAGGATGGAACCCCTGGGCAGGATCGCCATGTTTTACACAGGAAAAGAGGGAAGGAATTAAAAATTTATGAATCACCCCCTAGAGGTGTTTGATATTTTAATTATATTATTTTATTTACTCTTAGAAAGCCAAACTCTGAGAACAATCACTGTTATTATCATCTATATTTTGTGAATTAAGACACAGCAGCACAAGGTCACATAGCTGGTTAGTGGCAGAACCTAAATATGATACTGTGGCCCATGATTTGGAGATGGCAGATTAATATTAGTTGTGCTTTCTATATATATCCTTGTCAAGTGGAGACCCTGGAAATGGTCTGTTTTGATGCATGCACGTGCACATACACGCACGTGAATGCATGCATGCACATGCCTGAAGACACACACACACAAAAATAACAGCCTTTGAGTATCTGCAGAGCAAACATGATAACTAGGTCACAGATGGGTTTACTGAGAACAAGTCTTTTCTTATTAACCTCATTCCCTTTGTTGATGGGGTTACTGAGTATAACACACTGTGGAGAGTGACCTTAATAATGTTGCCAGGGATTGTAATTGAGACTATAGGTCACTTCTCCTGGACTGATTACCTACAGAGTTCTTCCTTGTCCCCTCTTCCACATTCGCAAACATTTCCTCACTTTTTCACCTATAACCCTGCTCAGGCTCACGCTGGATTCTATGGTGCACCTCTGGCTTGGAGGATGTTACTCATGGCTGACTCTGTGTCACAGTTTGTCTCTGCATTTGTAATGTAGTCCTTCACCCTTTGGGACCTCCTCTTCTCTCCAGCCTCTGCTGATGGTAGAGTCAATTTTAAGCTCTTGTGGAAACCTGACAACTATCTTGCACACATGAGCAGATGAGGGTTTTATCCTGAAAAGTATGGAGCTGGCTGTGATCTAAGGTGACACAGGGAAGGGGTAGAAATGATCAGGCTGCAGAGCTCAGCACTACGACAAAGGACAAAGAGCACAGTGACTCACAGTAAGGCAAACAGCCCCAAGTATCCCCACACTGAGATGGAGAGTGGTCAAAGACACTGTGTAACACTAATGTAGCCACACAAAACAATACAAATCAAGCATCCCTAATGTAAACAAATCTAACATTTGAAATGCTCCAAAATCTGAAACTTTCTGAGCACAAGTTCAGAACTCCACACCTGACCTTTATTAATGGATCATAGGCAGAACAAACTGAGGCATAGAAAATATTTTATAATCCTTAAGTTCCATTTTTGTTTTCCTATAACTGTTTTACAGTTAAGGATTATACAATGAAGAGGAGAGAAAGGAGAAAAGATAAGAAAAAAGGTAGGAGAAAACATGAAAGTATATATTCAGGATGGCTGGGGTGATTGTACTAAAAATCTCCATCAGTTTTTTGAAAATAGCATTAATGTGTAGAGTTTTCACCTTGACTGACTCTATATGCTGATATCTGCAATCTAAGCAAATACATCGAGGACAGCAATGTGTAATACAAAAATCATGCTTGAATACCTGTCATCTTGGTTTTTTAAGTGTGTACTATTTCTAATAATATTAATTATTACTATGCTGTCTTTAAAACAAATATTTTTAAAGAAGGTTAAAGAGGCAAGAACAAAAATTTAAGGTTACTTGAAAGCAAGTGGTAATATGCAACTATATGTCCAATCTTACACAACTATATCTGTTAATCTGAGCAACAAATTTGATGATAAAATAAATAATATATCAACCATTGTTAATCAGCTATTATTGGTTTGAAAATCCATAACAAATATATTATTGTATTGCCCTGTTTCTGTCTTTGCTTCTGATTTTTGTTTTTGCTTTTGCTTTTATGTTTCAAAATAAAATTAAACAACAAAAAAGAAAATATTTTATATAACTATCATCAGGCTGTGTGTGCAAGGCACATGAAACACAAGTGAACTTTGACATTAGACTTGGATCCTATCATTAGGTATATTCAGCTATTCTAAAGTCAGCAAAAAATATCTGGAATCTAAAGCACTCCTGGCCCCAAGTAATTTGGACAAAAGGTACTCAGGCTGAGTCATTTATTTTGGTGATGGAACATGGCTTCAGTAGTGGGGGAGGCTGCCTGCTCACTCACCTTCACCTGGAGAAGTTGGACCATAGTTCTATTTGCTGCTTCCATGACATTTCATACACGTAGTCTGGAGGTTGTTGCTGTCTGGAAGCTCAGCTGGGCCTAGAGATGGTGGCTTTGTTTCTTTTCTACATAGGTGTCTCCAGTGCAACCCTCCATAGGACATGAGGGTCCCTACGCAGCAAAGCAGCTGGGCTCCAAGGCTGGGTATTCTAGGGAACTAGACAGAGCTGCAGGGCCTTGGATGACACTGCCTATTGCTGCTTTGCATTCACCACATTTAATTTGTAGAACCATTACAAGGGATGCCTTTATACGAGGAGAGGGAATGTAGATCTCATTTCTTGACAGGATAAGTGATAAAATCACACCATGGGAGGAGCTGTGTTACAGATACTGTCACAACCAGTTTTAGAAAAGAGGGAGAGTGTTGGGGAGAGAAGTTCTGAAATGTTCTCCAAAGCTTTGCTTTCAGGGTCTTTGAATGAAATTTAATTCTGATTTATAAGCATGAGACAATACTGGGGAAACTCAGAAAAATAGGAATATTTTTAATAAGGGTATTAAAAGTTTGGTCATGGGGGCAGCTCAGTTATTGGCTTGCTTTGCTCCAGTTATCTCAGGGCAATGAGTGGCATTTGTCTTTGCTATGGTCCAGGTTTCTTCTAATTAGAGAAATGGCAGAGGAAAGTGCCCCAGGAGTGTGTGTACCAATGCTTTTGACAATACAAGTGTTAGCACATATGGACTAGAGTGTATTAAGGCTGAGCAGTGCTGCAGTTGGCCGTGGGATCAACTCCACAAAGTGGGAGGACCTGGGTGCTCTTGGTCTCCAGGACAGAAGCTCAGGCTTTAGAGCTCTTGGGGCACATGAGATGTGTCAGAACCACCTAGAGCTTCTGCAACTTACTAGCCTGCTTAGGATATTCTGGGAAGAGAAGCTGTGGGGAGCAGCTGCTTCCCTTGTCTCTGGGGAAATTATGGCCCCAGTAACACGGAGATGGCTTGTGATGAGACCTTTTAAGCCTGCTAGCTATGATTCCTAACAACACAATTTTACTTTTTGAAGTAAGAGAATAAAGTAATATGTGGACTACTAGATTAAGGAAGCACACAGTCTTGGGAATGATAAATGTTTGGTGAATCAATAGTTATCCGGTCCATTTGTTTAAGGAACTGGCACATCATAAACAGCTACTGAGACTCAGTGGGGGACCTCGGGTTTTAGGGATGTTAAATACATCCAAATATGTGAAGGCCTGCACCTGCTTGGAATGAATGTGCTTAGAAGCAGGGTAAATCTCACTTTAAATATGTCATTTTCTTCCTAGGTCTTAACTACCTGAGAGAGTGTGATTCTTTTCTTTTTTTAAGACTTCAATATATCTATGAGTGGGCCAAGGAAATTAGAAAACTCAATCATCGTTTGAATATAAAAGTCTTATAAACTGTAACTTTCTTAGGATTAGGTGCTAAACTACAAACATTACACTTTATTTAATTATATTTAAACTGTCAGTGATATAACAAGTATTTATTGAGAAATCATTCTCTTTCAGGTATTGCTTTAGATGTGGGCCAGATGGTGGAGGACTAATCAGTTCTCTATTTTTAAGGAGCTATGATTAATTTAATGAAACACTAAACATACAAATGAGTACAACAATAAATATATTGACACTAGGGGCCAGGGAGATGGCTCAGTGGAATAAGTGTTTCCCTGGCAAGCACAAGGGTCTGAGTTCAATCCCCAGTACCCCCCAAAAAATAAAAATAAATAAAAAATATATTGACACTGACAACCACTAAGGTGTTCCAGAAGGATGATATTGAGAAGGAAAGACCCATTTGAGAACTTAGTTGAGAAGAAGTCCTTGGAGAATGGAGTGAACTCGACATCTTGGAAGGTTAGAGAAATGTCACAGGGTAGGGGACAATGAACAAAAAAGCAAGAGGAAGGAGAAGCATCTTTTGGAGGGGTGGACGGGGATGGAATGTCATGGTGACGAGTTTGGTTTTCCTCAAGCATTAGTGAAAGTGTCTTGGGGTTTTCAGCCTACAGGTGATGCTCTCTGGGGCAGTCTGGCTTAGAATTTTGGAATGTCACCATGGCTGCGTGTGAGAATGGACTGTGGTGAAGCAAGTTTAGGAGCATAAATGTCCTGTGTTGACCCAGACAATAAATTTTGGTGGCTTCAGCCAGGATGCAGCAGTGGTGATGGTAAGCAGTGCCACAATTCTGTCATGTTCCAGAGGTTGAACTGGTAGGATGCATATATGGCTTGAATAAATTGCGATGGAAAGAAAGGAATCAAGGGCAGTCATTCACTCTTTGGCCTCAGAAACTGAATGGAGGTCAGATGTTTTTATGAAAAGATAATATCGAGTCTGGGGTGAGTGTGGAGGCTACTATTCAGTTAGGATGAGTTCAGGGCATTTTGTGGACATCTAGGTGGAGGTACTGGGCATCAGCTGGCTCTCTGACTGAGGGGGAAATCAAGTCTGGAGTTACAGCTTGGGGAGTCAGCACCCTAGAGATTTATGGCACCAATGAGTTTCCATGAGTACATCTAAGAAAGGAGGGAAGATAGAGAAAATAAGAGCCCAGGAAAAACCCCTAGAGTTTGTTCCCAGTTAGAGAAGTTATAATGATGAGGAGACTGCCAAGGAACTGAGAAGCAGGAGGCACACTGGAGTCTGGGGAGCCAGGTGAGTGTTGCAGGGGGCGCTGCATGCTCAGGCCCATCCAAGCTCTGTGAAGGCCCAGGAATGAGGACTGAGCACCAGTCCTCAGGTTAGCTGTGCCATGTCTCAGTGATCTTGATCAGAGCCATCTTGGCCAAGTGGCAGGCAGGAAATGGAAGGAAAAAGGGAATTCTGTGAATGTGGAAATTTTCTGTGAGGGAAGAATAAGAAATGGGAAAAAGCTGGGAGAGGATGAATGGTCAGATAAAGTGTTGTAAATGTTTTTGTTTTAAAAGACAGGCAATATTTATGCATGGAGATGGAGGGGGAGCTGTGTTGTAATGTCTCACAAAGTGAAATTATATCTATCTATCTATCTATCTATCTATCTATCTATCTATCTATATTTTTTTCTTTGAGTTGATGTCATTAGGTAAGAGTGAGAACATAATCTTACTAGGGAAGTAGTTATATGAACAGAAAAGTGGGGTGCTGTCTTGACTTCAGAAGGCACAAATCAAGAGAAAGAAAAATTAGGCATGATTGGAGGGTGGTTTTTTAGCTCAGGGTTTTAAACATTTCTTCTGTCAATAGCCAGGTAAATTATTTATTTATTTATTTATTCCATTTATTTATTTATTTATTTATTCAAACCAAATGGGTAAGACAGTTTCAATAATTAATACATTGCATACATTCTTCCTAGTGGTTAATTGCTGTACAAGATGAGGACATGATATCCTA
>NW_004524708.1:4887808-4893292 GCF_000260255.1 Octodon degus
CAAACATCTTAGGCATAATATGGAACAGGTATTTTTCATCAAGTATTGATATGTTGAACTTTAAGTCCCTACAGAATATGATGAAAAAACATTTAAAAATTAGAATACATTTTAAAATTAGGCATAAAGAATTATATAATTCTTATGTTTACACGTAAGTCCAAAAATCTAACCATATGCAACCTTGAAGCAGGACAGACCCACAGCATTCCTTTTCCTGTCTCCTGCCTTCATTCCCAGGTAAATTATTTTCAGCACTGTGGGACTTTGGTCTTTGTCCTCCTATTCAACAGAGCCATTGTCGCATGAGAGTAACCACAGGTGATACAGACATGGCCGAGGGGGAAATCAAGTCTGGAGTTACAATTTGGGGAGTCAGCACCCTAGAGATTTACAGCACCAATGATGTTTCACCAATGAACAAATGTAAGTGCATTCCAATAAAACTTTATTTATAAGAATGTCAGTGACGGGCTTTTTGGTTGTTTCCAAGAGAAAGTAGCAGTTTGATTTTATGTCTAAGGTATGTTATATTCAGACAGATAGTAATGTTAAGCTTAGCTGCCTCTGTTATAGGATAATAATATCAGTAAGGTTCTCTTCTGGATGTTTAACAACTAAAGTTTGCAGACAAAAAATTAGACAGATAGATGGGCTAAAAAGATAACCAATATTTTGACCCTAGCCCTTCAAAGTCAGTGAGGACTCAAGAAATAAGAGAACCTCTGCTGTGACATCCTGTAACAAAGTGGTGTCCCAAATTTTCTGATCAAGGAGATTATGGGGCCATAGAGCAAAATGATTGACAATGCATGGTGTGCCTGAGGAGAGTCACCTGGAGAGAAAACTTTCTCTCAGGCTTTCACAGAGAGAAAACTGGTCAAGCAATGGTTGTGACTCATCCAGATCCCTGACACTGACAAAAGATCCACAAGGTACTGTACTTGGTTCCAGGGTAAATCCTGAGGGGATTTGACTGTCCTTATCTGATAACAAAAGTTATGTATTTAGTTATATAGGTCTTGTTTTAACTTGGTCTTAACCATCCAGAAGAAAAGTGTAACCATGAGATAGAAAAAGTAAAGCTATATTAGTAAGCTGATCTGTAAAAGGCTCAAGTCAACAACTTCGGACAACTGCTAGTTGTGCTGGCAACTCACTACTGTTATGAACCATTGGACTATATTGGGTTAGTTTGCCGATTAAAGTACTTACAATATTTGGACTGGCATCAAGTATGAAAAGGTCCTTTAAAGACTTTTCCAAATACAGCTTCTCTAACAGCAGTAGAACACCCATCTCTGACAAAACAAAACAAAAAGGGGGATATAAATAAAAGACTGTTATGTAGTGGAAAAATATATATATATAAGATAAGATAGTAGATATGCAGCTACTTTCTCTTAGTTAAATTAGAAGAAATCTTTGTACTAATATTGTTTAGACAAGATATCATGTCTACATCTTGTCCTCTGAATAATACTATGAAGACAATAATATGCAATGTATTAATTGTTGTAACTGTTCTATTAACCTGTTTTGAAACTGTTTCATTGCTATTTTATCTTTTTTCTCATTAAAATGAATAAAAAATTTAAAACAAATTTCTACCCTGAAGAAGCATATGAAGGTGGCAAAAAGAAAATAAAGAATTCCAGTGGTCTACATTTAGTCCAAGATTCCATTTTGCTGATACCTCGTTGAGCTTCTAGGGTGGGAGGAAAGAGGGAGAGAGAGAGAGAGAGAGAGAGAGAGAGAGAGAGAGAGAGAGAGAGAGAGAGAGAGAGAGAAATGAAGAAAAGCAAGAGTCTCTCATACCTATGACTCTTCTGACATCTCTGAGCGAATTCTGTGTGTATACTTTATGAGACAGTACACAGATGTCTCTACATTAAGGGAAGAGGGTGTGCTGGAATGTGTCTGCCTGAGGCCATTTTTTCTTCCACTGGCACAACACATCTCTGATTAATGCAGCACAATAAGACATGGCAAGGGGTGGGGATGCTCAGCGACAGGTGACAGCCAAGGGTGTCATGGGAAATGACAATTGGATATATCTTTATTGGACATATCTTGGCGTTTCCTCTGGTAACAAAAACGAAGAGAGAGGAGATTAGCACCATATGATAAGATGATATGGGACAGTGGGAAGGGAAATTAGGACATAGTAGTACAATTTTAATTGTAATTACATTTTTAAGTGGGATGGTTGTCCTACTTGTTCTTATTTGAGTGGAGGACATTTTTGAACATTACAAACAATTATTGTAAAATTTTATGTACCTTTTCACAGACTGTGGATAAGGCACAAAGGGACTTAAAAACTGGGTTCAAAGCCACAGGCACTACTCAAACACCTGCTACTAGGCTCTGCTAGAATTTCCTGGGAACTATTCAGTCATTTTAAGCTAATAATTTTCTCTCTGGGAGTATGTGTATGTTTGCTACATTTGGAAAATTCCAGAGGTGTGCTGAAGATAACTCTGTACCAATGTAAATAATTTGGGGAAAGGCCCAAGGACAAAAGAACGTGGGGAAATTTCTAGAATTGCAATTCAGTAGTCCTCCAGTGTAACAGAAAATGTCCCACCCCCGAGCAGTATACTTCAGTTTCTTAGTTCCCTAGGTAATAGTTCCTGTTCCAGTTCCATTTATTTCTGTCTCTTAGAAACAGCTGGTCACCATGAGGCATATTGTATAAACCAATATGCAATTGACAAGCCATTTTACTTCTGTGCTTCCTACTTGCTTATCCAATATAAGATCAGGGATCAGGGCCTGATATTCTGGGAATGATCCTGATTGGTGCTTGTTGTCATAAATAAATCTGCCTCCAAATCCTGGTGTTGTTTTAGTGTTTCTGCTTGCCTTTGTACCAGGCACAACATGTCTATATGCCACCTACTTGGTAGGAAAGCAGTTTTTATTTCAAATTCCAATTGATATTTGTGACCAGTTTTCTCTAGAGAGCATGGGTCAATAAATGGATTATGAAAAATTATAAGCTTTTAATATTTTACATTTCCAAAGATGCTAGAAATCTCCAGGAAAATGTTACAAGGTTTTTAAGGAATATGTTAGAAGAGCAGATGGCTAGGCATGAAGGACTGAGTAATAAAAATACTGATGCATTAATTCAGTAAGTATTTGTTGTTTCTTATGAATTTGTTCTCATTCCTACCCATGTGCTGAGAGTTATTCTAGGAGCAGAGCAGTAATTGAAACAGAAATCCCTCCCTTCAAGGAGCTTGCATCAAAGCAGAGAAAGGCAGATTGTAGAAAAGAAAGATAAATAATGTAAATTTAGGAATAAAAATGATGCCAGAAGAGCGGGTAATTGTGTGGAGCAGGCTGTGCCTTTCTGAGAGTTTCCCCAGGCTGTGTGGGATCGCGGCTTTAGGGCTGTGCTTTGTTCAGAGTGACTCCACTTCGTAAAGCAGCACTTTGTTCTATTTTGGGTACCTATGCTGATCTGAGGCCAAGTAACTTGGTATCCTGTCCTTGCAAACAGATCATCTCCAGATGTCGAGCTCACTAAACTTGACAACAAACAGTTCCCAGCTGGAAGGTACAATCAAAAGGTATCAAACAATAAATGAATTAAATGTCCTAGTAAAAATTGCCACTGTAAACTTATCAAAGTGAAATCAGGGGCACACGGACACAAGAAATATTAAAGAAGGGTGTGCAAGATGGCTCAGTGGACTAAGCACTTGCTTAGATAAGCGCAAGAGCCAGGGTTCAATTCCTGGCACCAGATGCCATGCTGGCTTGTCCCCCCCAGGTACGCTGATTCAGTGATGGAGTCTGAGTGTTGGGGCACACACTGTAATCCCAGCGTTAGGGAGGCTATAAACAAGAGGATCACTATGAGTCCAAGCTGCATAGTGAGATCCTACACACACATACAAGAAAGAGATATTGAAGATGTATTAGAGAAGGTAATGCCAGCAGATATAGCAAGAAAATGATGCAAAGCCCTCAGCTAGGTGTATAAAAGGAGGGCCCAACATGGGTATACAGTGACATGCACCATTTCATTGGAATACTGGGATGCATCATAAGGTCAGCAGGTAAGAAACTGTGCGTTGTATACCCTGACTTGAGCTCAGCTCTGAGTCCTCACTAGACACAACCCACTTGATCTGCCTGCTGTTCTGATGTGGGCTGGAACCCAACCCTGACCAAGACAAGCTCTGCCTATCTATAATCTTACCTGGCAACCTAAGGGGACTTTTCCCATGTCTGTGGACTCTGCAGTATTTTCAGTCCTACCTGTTTGAATCCAGAAGACCATGTTAACCTTTCTTAGCTGCTCTGTAACCTCTATGCTACAGTGTACAGTGTGATGTGTAATTGATGTGTGACATGGATCTATTGCTTAGATATTATTAATTGTGATGGAAATAAAAGAATCTGTGATTGCCTATGTCACAGGCTATCAAGTAAAACCTTGACCACTCAGCCAGACAAGGCTGATTAAGTTGATGGTGTTTGTGAGTGTATTCAGTAAATTCTGAAATTGTGGAAAGATACAAACATGTCTGGTCTATGTTAATGTAATAGCTCATTTATGACAGTAAGAACTCTAAGGTGGAGACTCATTGTTCAATGGGTTGAGCAAGGAAGGCTTTTTTGAGGAATGACATTTTAGAAATCATTTCATATGAGAATGAATGGGGCAGCAGGGTGTGGTGGAATATGCCTGCAATTGTTGCACTTCGGTGACTGAGGCAAGAGGATTGTCATGAGTTCAAAACTAGCCTGAGCTACAAAGTGAGTTCAAGGCTAACCTGAAATACATAGTGAAACCCTGTCTCAAAAAGAAAACACAGCCAGGTATAGAGCCCAGTACCATAAGCTCCCGTCTGTAAGCACAAAGTCCTGAGTTTGATCCTAGCACACACACACACACACACACACACACACACACACACACACACACAAAGACAATGATAACAACCAAAAGAATGAATGGGTTAGTCAGAAACCACAGCCAGCAGAAGATAATGCAGTTAGTGAAATTCAGGTGGGAGCCATGAGAGATGAGGACAGTGAGTGATGTGTGGGAGCAGCCACTGCATGCTGCTTTGTCACATGGGCTAGATTCCCTCTTTCAGACCCAGGCACTTGCTTACATGGCCTTTAGAAGCACTTGGCTCATTGTGGATGCAATGTGGAGATAGGTTGGCTAGCAGGAGCCCACGGGGCACCTGTTAAGAGGAGACTATAATGCCCCAGGGGAGAAGTGATGTGCCCCCTGGCACTAGGGTGGTGCCAGTGATATGTTCTTGAAGTGAGCTATCAGGATTTATCAGCAGGTTCATTGCGAGAAGAGAGAGAAACAGAGGAACCAAGGATAAAGCTAGGTTCTTGGCCCTGAAGTACCGGAAGGTTGGTACTGTGGATCCATCAGTGAGGTAGCACTCTGACATCACCTGAAGACCAAGGACTTTTGCAGAAAGAGGTAAATGGCATATATAT
>NW_004524708.1:4893392-4908034 GCF_000260255.1 Octodon degus
TTAAAGTAACTTTATTGAAGTACAGTTGATATACAAAACTGAACATAATTATGGAGTTTGCTGAGTTTGGAGACAAGATATAAAATGGTTACTGGATTGGGGGAGTGGTCCCGTGTGTTTTCTTTCCAGATTCTCGGTTTCACAGAGAATTGGATGAGATCCACAGAAAAGGCAGTGGATGTGTGTATTTGTTGAAAGCCAGGAAGAGACTGTCTTAGTTACTCATCTCTTTAGTGAGGCAAAGTAATTGACACTCAAAGTTAAAGGAGGAAAGGTTTGTTTGGCTTCAGTCCACAGTGGACTGAAGTCCAAGGCAGGGTGGCCCATGGCAAAGGGACATTGCAGAAGAGAAACAAACAGTCCATGGCAGGCAGGCAGAAGGAAGGAAGCAAGCAGCAACTCCAAGTGCCCTTAGCAGACTTTTTCTAGCCCTTTTATACTCTGTTCAGACTACCAGGCTTAGCGTGGATGCCAAGCCAATCAATGGATGGATTTAGTAGTTCCATACCCTTGATCCCAGCACCACATGCTCTAGATTCAGCCACCTCAGAAAAGTCCTACATATGAGCACATGGGGCTTTGGAGGACTCTGACACGAGCTATAGCAGGGGCACACTACACAGGGTGAGAGCATAATGAAGAAGCTCACAGTGCTCTGGAGGGTGAAAGGAAGGGGTCTTTAATATCCAAAATTTCTGGGCTGTCCTTTACCTCACACAAATAAGGCATTGGGACAATTGACCTCTCAAAAGCTCTCTTGGCTGCACCCCACATATAAACTGTCCCATTAAAAGCTCATGTGGCTTCCCTCCAGATGTAAACAAAGGGTTAGAGTGTCTGTTCGTTGGTTATGCTCGCATGCAAATAAAAGTGTGGAAAGAGCATCTTCTAACTTCTCATACAAATTGTGCCAGATTCAAATGAGGGAGTGAAAATAGCACTTTTCTGATTGCTCCACAGGGCACAACATAAGCCTGGGGTCATTTTGAGCCCAGTGTTCTGTGTGTACCCCTTTTAAATTATTTTTCCTAGAAAATATCTAGCCACATATTTTTATGAGTTTTGACAATTTCTGCCTAGTAGATTGCCCATTTGCTCCAGTCCTAAACCTCCTACCTCAAAACCATGTCTGCATTCTACGCTCTAAACGTGTCCATCACCTCCACAAGGAGGAATTGTGCTCGATCCATAGTGTATATCTTATTTTTGTTGACAGTAAGACAGACAGAAGATGGATCAGGCCTCCTGTGCTGTCTCTGAAGGACACTACTTGAGTTCTCAAGTGAGCATGATTTGCTTGCTTACAAGTACTGGGGCAGCTGCTCTGGGAGGCTGGTTGGAGCCCCCCCCCTGCTCTTGTCAAGGTAGAGTTTATGGAGGTGCTTTTTATTGTTTTTAATATGCTTTACTTATACTCCTGTGAGTCATTCCCGTCTTCCTTAATTTCCATAGGGCTCTAGCTGTGCAGTAAACATGTGAACTCTCCTTTCTGGCTTCAGTGGAAAGTCATTCAGAAGCAACCACCGCAGCCTGCAGAGTTAGCAACTCAGGCTTTTGCAGTGGCAATGCTGGGACCAGGTCTGTCGGGACCTAATATTGCTGATGATGGTGGACAAAGCCACAAACAGATTGGCTAGTGACCAGGAATGTGGCTTGTCAAGTCAGAGGTACTGTTCATACTGTTCATAATGACATGCTGATGTTCCCTTGACTGGGGCTATAGGAGCAATGGTGTTCTGGAGGCTCCAAACCAGAAAATATAAGGGAATTGTTACACAACTACTAGTTCTCAGGGATCCTGGGCATCAAATTTCTAGGTTGAGACTACAGTTTCCTGAGTTCCACTCTCACATTTCTGCAGAGTTTCAAGAAGTCTTTAGATATAGTACAAAGTCTCCAGCAGTCTCAAATAGTGAAACAGAGTGAAAGGCCTCTGCACTGGCTTTGGTGTGGGTGTAGAGATGGACCTTGCAGGAGGTGATGCAGAGAATCAGGTCTAATTTCCTTGACCAAAACCCACACCAGTGAGCAAACAAACCTGAAATAAGGAGAGGATAAGAAACCCCAAAGCCCACAGATGTGAGGACCTAGAACTGAGGACCACTGGAGTTACCTCTCTTTAGAAGAAAAAAATAAAAAGAAACATAATTAGGCTTTTGCCTCTGTATCTTAAGTTGCATTAAAGGACACTGACTCAAAACCCAAACTTCTGGAGACTGAAATCTAGATTTTCCCACATTTTAGCTGTTTAACTGTAAGAGAGAGGCTTAACTACTCTGCTCCTTCCCAGAAATACTGTGAGAATGAAAAGCTTTAGTAAACATAGGACTCAGAGTATAGCCTGACATCTTGTCAATAGTAGTGAATAAATGCACCCCACCCCTCAGAAGAAAGTGCTACTCTTTTTTTATTATTTTTTTCATAATTTTATTGAGAAACAAATAGCAATGAGAGTTTCAAATCAAATTGGTCAGACAGTTTCAATAATTAACACATTGCATACATTCTTCCTAGTGGTTAATTGCTGTACAAGATGTAGACATGATATTCTATTTACAAACACTATTAGAACAAATCCCTCTATTCATTAAGAGAATGTAACTATATATCTATCCCAACCACTTTGAATACACAGATACAAAATGGACATTCATCTGTATACCTTTTTTTGTTAAGTTCTGTTATTTGAATATTATAGTTGTGTTAACTCAGCAAAATATTCTAAAAGAGTCCAGTAGACCATAATAGTATTGGGTCTTCGGCTTGACTGGCAATGTCAGAAATTGTTGACCTGAGTCCCCTACAGCTCAACATAACACCATGGCTTTACTTCTTATATTTCATTTTTATACTTTTCTGCTGGATTAAGACCAAGGTTAAGCAAGACCTATGCAACAAGAGTTGTAGCTTTTGGGTCTGATAAGGTCAGTGAAATCCCCTCAGGATTTATCCTGAGATCCTGTACCTCAGATTGTAGAACCTTTGTCAATGTCAGCCATGTGGATGAGTCACGGCCATTGCTTAGCCAACGTGCTCTGTGTGAAAGCCTGAGAAAATGTTTTCTCTCCATGTGACTCTCCTTAGGCACACTCTACATCACTGATCACTTTCCTCTTTGGCCCCGTAATCTCCTTGATCAGAAAATTTGGGACACTACCGAGTTACATGGTGTAACAGTACAAGTTCTCTTATGTCCTGAGTCTTAATTGACCTTGGAAGGCTAGGGCCAAGATGTTGGCTTTCCTTGCAGCCCTCCTTTTTCTCTAATTTGGTCTGTAAACTTAGATTGTTAACCATCCAGAAGACAAGCTTATTGTTATTACCATACAACTTAGGCTGTTAAGCTTAACCTCACTATCTGTGTGAATATCAAACATCTTAGGCATAACATGGAACAGGTATTTTTCTTGAAGTATTGATATGTTGAACTTTAAGTCCCTACAGAATATGATAAAAAATTTAAATAGAATATATTTTAAAAATAGGCATAAATAATTATATACTTCTTATGTTTGCACATAAGTCCAAAAATCTAACCATATACAACCTTGAAGCAGGACAGTCCCACAATAATACTTTTCCTGTCTCTTTCTTTCATTCACCACCCCCTTCTTTTTGAACAACCATCTACCCGAGAGACAGCATAGTGGCAACCAGCATGTCATGACAAGCAAGTGCTGCTCTTTTTGAGCAACCTAGGTACTGGGGTGGGGTAGCCTCTGGTACATGTGTAAATGTGGAATTGATCTTGCCTTTGGGAGCTTTTAAAAAACACAATACTCAGAAAAAATTATATATTCTGGTGGGTGTTGTAGAGCCTACAGATTGGAGGCAGATATATGCAGTTTGACAGCTCCTCTCCCTATATGGTACAGGTGACAGGAGGCTGTGGGGGAAATCTTGGGGAGCTTCTGGTTGCTGCTATCCTATGAGACCTGCTTCAAACCCCTGGACACAGATATCATTGCGAGCTCCTTGAAGCTGGGGTGTGTGTGTGCCCTGGATCCTGGACTGTGAAGGCAGAGCTCAAGAGGTGTCACTTAGCTGGAGCTCTCTTGCTCTGGTCACTCTCCCACCTAACTCTGCTCTCCCTCCGTGATTCTGCAATGTTGTTTGGGTGTTCTGCACCCTGCAGCGCCCACAGAACACTCTTTCTTGTTCCTTCCCTTCTCCACACAAGTTCAGGGTGTGGTAGCTCAGCAGACCAGCGCAAGAAAGCTGCCCCTCTTTAGTGTACTTTCCAGGCCATTAGGCTTTGGTCAGAGCCAGGGATCTGTCTGCTTTCATGGTGGCTCAAAAGGCCCAGACCTTTATTGGGAACTTCTGGCTTTAGCATGAATGTCACCTGTCCTCACAGACTGGCTCAGTTCCTTGTCTATGTGACAGGGAATTGACACTTGCTCAGGCCCTCATCTGGCCTCTATCCTTCCCATAGTCTCTCAAGTCCATAGCAAGGAAGGACAGCTCACCTAATGGTGGACTAACTAAATGGGCTGAACCAAGCCTCTAATCCCATCTTCCTGCTCTCCCTTCCACCCAATAGGAGCCCAGGGCTGGTACTATACCTTTTCAGGTGCATTTCAGGTATGGGAATAGTTTGTTGACAGATATGAAAAAGCTAAGATCAATTTAAATTATGACTTCCTTTCAGATGTGATTTCAAGTTTCTCTTGGCTGGCCTCCCAGTTGACTGTCTTTACTGGTCTGCACATGGGTGGGGACCTCATCTGTTCATTTCCTCTTCAGCATTTCCCCACATCCACCTGTGGGTTCTGACTATCTCTGTGTCCTCTTGGATTTGAGCCTGCAGGAGGGAATCATTCACACATTACAGAAACTTTCATTGTGCTTTTAATTTGTTTCAGATACTGGTTTGGGCTGTAATTGCCATGTCTTCTTGGAATTGGTGTTTAAGCAAGATGAGGCAAATTATATCAAGGCTAAAATATCTAAAATAATAGGGGCTCTGGAGGGGAGTAAAGCAGAAAGGGGAATAAGGGTGGATTGGAAGGGTTGAAACTTACATAGGATGATTGACAAGGAGGTGCTGGTCCAGTCACATCTGGGAGGAGGCCAGCAAGGGAGTGAGCCAGGGAAAGAGTGGGGAGGAGCAGAGTGTAAGAGAGGAGCCTGGTGTGGCTGGAGGACTGAAGGGGATGGCAGAGGACCCTGAGGCAGAGAAGGCGGGCAGCAGGGAGAGGACAGGTGGTCTTGTAGGGTGAATAGATTGTGGATGCCAAGGTCAGAAGTAGGGAGACAAATTTGGGTATTATTGTAGCATTTGAGGTGCAGGTGGTGGTGGATGAAAGGAGGGGGTGGGAGGAAGATAAGGAAGAATCAATGTCTGAAATTTTGATGGCTGATTCAGTAGGGTTTCTCAGTGGTTACTATTGAAAGGTCAAACTGAAGAAGCAGAATCCATGCGCAACTGGACCAGATACACTGATACAAGCAAAGAAGGTTTATTGGAAGCTCCCATGGAGGACTGTCTCGTGGAACAAGACAGCCCCAAACAAAAGGGGACAGAGGAGTTTATAGGGTTTTTAGGGGAGGGAGATTGTGGGCTGGAACAGCTGAATTGCAAGTAAAGGTCATCATTTTCCCCTAAAAATATGTAATGAAAAAGTCTTTTTTCTGCAAACATTTCATTATACCACCAACAAGACATTCAAATCTATTACAGATCACCTCTGAAGTCTTAAAAACCAGAAAACATTGAAGCTTTAAAATTCTGAGTATTCATACAGGCTAACGATCCTTACATTACCCCTGTACATTAGCATGCTTTATTCACTACTTTGTGACACTACACTCCCAAAGAGATACCATCATTAGAAATATTTTGAATTTTCTTACATTGAGATCTTAAAAACCAAGTCTATTTTTTAGTCTCCTGACAAACTGTGTATCATATACCTCGAATATTCTCCTTTACAGCACAAGTATAAACTCAGCTTTAAGCAGCTTAAATTTGCCTCGAACATTTTCAACTTTCCTATTGGTGCTACCACCAGAGAATACATTTTTCAGAAATGACAACAGAATTACATAAAAAATTTATTTCACAAGTGAAATTAAACAGAACACCCTTAAAATATTTTCTGTGTTGAATTTGATTCACCAAAACCTTGAAGCTTTTTTAAGATCCTGACCTTACACAATTCTGTGTGCAGAAAAATCCATTCATGATGTCAAGTCAACCTTTTATTGTTTTACAGAAACTAGCAATTTTGAGTGTCCCCTATGTTACTAAAAAAGTGAATTAAACCTTAATTTTTAATGCACCCTTTGGAGGCAGCAAACACAGCCCATTTGAAGTATCAGCAATGAATACAAATATTAACCAAGTAATTATTGTTTGGGGAAGAAACTTTTTATAAAGGACCATTAGTATAATCAAGCTCCTTCCTTCTAGTTAGATACCAAAATGAACAAAACCGAAGTTCACCCCATAAGTCCAAATTCCCTGAATTTTTGAGAGCTTATGAAGCCACTTGAAGATTATTTTTGTGTCTGTAATTGGGTAAGTTCACTTGAAGATGTTTTTCCTAGTACAACTGGCAGCATAATGTGTTATAAGTCATGCTTATGACCGAAACTTTTCATAAGGTTGAGATTATTTTTTCTCTTACCAAAAATTGACCGTACGCTAAAGATACTGTGAGTTCTACACATGAAGAAAATGAACTACATGTGACTCAAAATGAGCACTAAGATGGCCATTCCTGAGGAAATTTTCAAACTGCCTACAGTTTAAATTGTGTCAAACATGGTACCACTAGTTTTCAGCTTCATAATTTTGCAAGTGTGTTCACCTGAAGAACTCTTGTTTTAACATATGTGATGTAGATTTATATGGAAATAAATGGTGTCAAGTTTTACTGTGAGCTACAAACCTTACCCAGCCAGAAATCTTCATATTTAAGATGGTAGGAAAGACAGTCCTCATTTAGGCAAGTAGGGTGCTCATTTAACCTTCATTTTGAGACCAGACTCACCATGTCTATTTGAGTTCCTGTCATTTTTCTTCTTTGTAGTTTGGCTGTCTGCCTGGGGCCAAGAGGAAGTGAGCTGAGACTAGGGTACAGAACAGGGAGTGTTTTGGACAGGGTACCTGGGAAACCAAGAGGGAGAGTGTTTGGGACAGGGTACCTGGGAAACCAAAAGTTCCAGCCCATCAAGTATAGATGTTGGAAACTAAAATTGAGATCCTAGCTGACTCCCCGAGCAAGTGGATGGATGGCCCTTCCGTTTACTAGAATGGGAAAGATTGAAGACTCAGGGTTCCTTTAGGGTTGGTAGAAATAGGAATTTTTTTTTTTACTTGGGAATTCTGTTTATTCTTTTTTTTTTCTTTTCAAAATTTTATTGATAAACATAGCAATGAGACAGTTTCAAAAAAAAAAAAAAAGAAATAGGAATTTAATTTTGAAATTCTCTAGTCTGCAAAATGAAGTTCAAAGATGTAGTCTGGAGATTTGAATTTAGAATTTGTCACCATAGCTGACACCACACTTAACAATGCCAATATAAAGAATTGTCCAGGAGTTAATAAGGCAGTGGAGCTTTGAAGCAAAGAAGAAAACAGGAAGGAAGGGAAGGAAGAAAGGATGGGGCAAGTGTGACGGCAGGATTGCAGCAGCTGTAATACCTCCAAGAGGCCGTTGGTCATGAATTTAAGCAAAGTTCAATCAGCTCAGTTTTACTTTGATCACATTCTACAGCCTGGATGCAGAAATGTCTGGAAATAAGTTTTGACCTCTGATATACACACCTCGCACTTCACGTGACTTCTTTCAGCCTCAGGAGGCAGAATGCATTGTGGGATGTTGAAACCTGTCAGTTCAGCTCACACCCAGGATTCTTTTAAAAACCTTGAGTCTCCCCATCCAGCCCTTCCCTCATCATTCCCTTGCCCCATCCCCTTTGTTGTTTTATTCCCAAATACTTGATTCTATTTATTTATTTTTTAATAATTTTATTGAGAAACAAATACCAATAAGACAGTTTCAAAACTGATTAGCAAGACAGTTTCAATAATTAATACATTACATATTGCTGTCTTCTTAGTGGTTATTCATAGTACAAGAAGCATACATGATATCCTGTCCTCAAACACTATTAGAACAAATATATCTATTCATTGAATTAAGAGAAAGTAGCTGTATATCTACCCTAACTATTTTGAATATACAAATACAAAATGGTCCTTCATTTGTATCCCCATTTTTGTTTAGTTTTGTCAGAGAAGGGTATTCCATTGTCATTTAAGTATTGTAGGGGCATGGATTCAGCAAAATATTCCAATATACTCCAGTAGTCCATAATAGTAGTAGGTTTTCCATAGGACTAGCAATGTCAGAAGTTGTTGACTTGAGTCTTTTACAGCTCAGCATATTAATATGGCTTTACATTTTATACTTTGTTTTTATAGTTTTCTGCTGGATGGTTAAGACCAAGATAAAGCAAGACCTATGTAACAAGAACTGTAGCTTTTGTATCTGATAAGGTCAGTCAAATCCCCTCAGGATTTATCCTGAGATCCTGTACCTCAGATTGTAGATCCTTTGTCAGTGTCAGCCATGTGGATGAGTCATGGCCATTGCTTGACTTATTTGCTCTCTGTGAAAGCCTGAGAGAATGCCTTCTCTCCATGTGACTCTCCTTAGGCACACTCTACATCATCATTACTCTGTGCCCCCATAATCTCCTTGATCAGAAAATTTGGGACACAACTGAGTTACAGGATATTATGATGCAAGTTCTCCTATGTCCTGAGTCCTCACTGACCTTGAAAAGCTAGGGCCAAAATGGGAGGGCAAGTAAAAAAGCTAGGAAACATCACAGGGGCAAATCCATACATTTATGTACACAAGATGGTTAAAGCAGTGAGCCTGAGAATCTTCAGAAAGTTTTTAAACTAGCAGTTAATTGGTAGTATTCTCCCCTGACTAACTATATAGGCTGATACCTGTGAACTAAGCAACTGCACTGAATTGCAATATGTAATACTGTAGGCACACTTGGAATGCCTGTCATTCTGCTCTTCTAAATACATACTGCTTGTCATATCATACCAATTACTGCCATACTGTCTCTGAAGTAAATGTTTGTTTAAAAAAAGGGTAATAAATGAAAACAAGAGACAAGAAAAAATGTTATAAGACTGTCCTGCTACAATGCTGTGTATAGTTAGATTTCTAAATTTCTGTGTAAAAATATGTAATCGTTTATTCCTATTTTTAATTTTTTAATTTTTTTCTTCATATTTTGTAGGGACTTAAAGTTTAACATACCAATACTTGATGGGAAATACCTGTTCCATGTTATGTCTATGATGATTGATATTCAGACAGATAGTGAGGTTAAGCTTAACTGCCCATGGTGTGGGGCAATAATAATAAGCTTCTCTTCTGGACGGCTAACAACTTAAGTTTGCAGACCAAAAATTAGAGAAAAAGAAGTTCTGCAAGGACAGTCAACATTTTGGCCCATCCTCTTTGGTGTTCTCAGAATTGCCTCACATCTCCCTGTATTTATTTCTTCTTCTTCTTTTTTTTTTACTTTTCTAAAATCATTTTTATTAGTACTTATTTTATATTTCAAATTAATAGGCCACATTTGGGCAGATTTGTACAGGCAAACAGCTTACTTTAATCATTGCCCTACGCACGTCCATCCCGTGCCCCGCTCTCATCTAGTTTCACATATTTTAGGGGGATTCAATGTGTGTAAACTGTTCTGACCATGTGCATCTCATAGTACCTGGCCTTAGAGGTAGACTATTATTAGAAAAAGTGAAGGGTCAGAGGAGGAGGAATGTGAGGGGTTTTAACCTTTTATTTTGAAAGAAGTTATTTCAGCCTTACAGAAGAATCTGTTGGAATTTCTCCAGATTCTCTAACTGTTAACTTTCACCCCATGAACTTAGTCATTTGCATGTACCCCCTTCATAGATGGTTGGACAAAACCTCGCTCACTTTTCTTCTATGTATATTTCACACAAACACGTGTGCTCTCCTGTCTAATTACAACATGGATATCACTGCAGCATACTACACTGATATTATTATTTGATTTAATCTACCATCCCTATTCCAATCTGGCTGTTTTTCAACTAATGTACCTTAGTGATTTCCCTGTAATTCATGTACCAGTATGGATTAGATATTGCCTGAAGTTGTTATGCTTCTTTTTTTTCTTTTTTTGGCGGAACCGGGGATTGGACTCAGGCCCTTGCGCTTGACAGGGAAGCGCTTATTCCACTGAGCCATCCCCCCTGCCCTATGCTTCTTTATTATACTTTAATCTAAATATTCCTGCATAATTTTATGACATTGACATTTTTGAAGACTACTTTGTCTGCTTTTAAAACAAACATTTCTCAGCCTGTCCTTCTCTAACATCTATTTGTAATTAGATTGATGTTATTTTTTGTTATGGAGGTTAGGTTCACTTACTATAAATTTATCCTTTAATGATTACAATTTAATGCTTCTTAGTATGTTCATAAGGTTGGGCAACCATCACTACTACCTGATTCTAGAATACTTTCTTCCTTATAAAAGACACTTTGTGCTTATTCACACTTACTCCCTGCTGCCCACTCCTTCTTTGCTTGAGCATAATATTTTTAAGGTTCATCCTTGTAAGATATATTAATACTCTCTGGATGAATAATGTGGTGTGTTAGGGATGTGCAACAATAGTTTATCTATATGTCAGTTGATGGATATTTATTTCCACATTTTGGCTATAATGAATAGTACTGTTATGAGCATCACATACAAGTTTTTGTGTGGACATAGGTTTTCATTTAGAAGAGGGATTGTATACTTAGAGGTCAAATTGCTGAATTATAAGGCTACTCTCTCCTTAACTTTTTGAGAAACCACACAACTATTTGATAAAAAACTGTAATGCTTTATATTGGTACACCTGTGGATAAGAGATCTACTTCCTCCATGCCCTCACCACAACTTCCTGATACATTTCCTATTGATCCCATTAATCTGTGTGAGTGAAGTAGTGTCTTACTGTGGGTATTTGCATTTTCCTGTGCAGTTAGGTGTGGTTTCATGGGATCATTGCACATTTGTGTATCTTTTTCTTAGAGAGGTGTTTGTTCAATTTTTTTGCCCATTTTTAATTGGGTTGTCTTTTTATCAGTGAGTTGTGTTTCTCATATGTTTCGAATGTTAGGCATTTATCAGATAGATTTGTAAATGATCTTTCTAATACATACTATGAATTGTTTTCTCATTTTCTTGATAGTGGTTTTTTTTTTTCTAAAAACACATTTTTTCAGCATCATGATCAGACTATTACATTTAACAACCAACAGCATGGATGCAAAAATAAGTCTACATTAAAACCCTTTATTGGAATGCTTTACACTTTCCACAGAACAAGAACAAAAATAACCTGTTATACAATTAGTCACAAATACAGTCCTCAAGATTTTTGCCCATACACATGTGTATTGTGTAAAACATGTCTTCTTTGTAGCAGCTAGGCCCTGCCACCACTATGCTTGGCTGAGTTCACAAATCTGTTATAACCTGTAGCTTCCCTGTCACTTCTCTGGCTCTCCTCTCCTGCTAAGATTTGTTTCCTGGAAGTGTTTAAAATCTTCTGCCACTGCCATAGCTACTGCTGCTGCTGGAGCCACCATAGCCATCTTGATTTCTTGGTTTGGCAAATATCGGCCTCTGCCATCACAGGGCCCAGAGCTTCTACCTCCAAAGTTTCCTCCCTTCATGGGTCCAAAATCTGAAGACTGACTGCTGTAATTGTCAAATTCATTATAGCTTCCACCACCTCCATAATTGCTTCCATTGTTACCAATGGCTATAAAATCCATTGTAGCCATCTCCACTGCCACCATATCTACCCCCACCATGGCTGCCACCAAAGCCACCTTAACCACTGACATTTCCTCCATGACTGAAACTGTCATTGCTACCAAAACCACCTCCATGAACACCACCAAAATTTCCAGAACCACTTCAACCTCTTTGGCTAGAGGAAGCACTAGCCTTCTTCTGCTTGGATAGGGCTTTCCTCACTTCACAGTTGTGGAATTTCACAATGTGGTATTTTTGAATGACAATCTTATCCACAGAATCATGGTCATCAAAGGTTACAAAAACAAAGCCCCTCTTTTTTTCCACCACCTCAGTTGGTCATAATTTCAATCACTTCGATTTTTCTATATTGCTCAAAATAATCTCGTAGGTGATGTTTTTCAATATCTTCTTTAATGCCACCAACAAAGATCTTTTTCACCATTAAGTGGGCACCTGGTCTTTGAGAATCTTCTCTTGAAACAGCTCTCTTTGGTTCCACAACTCTTCCATCCACTTTGTGTGGCCTTGCATTCATGGTTGCATCCACCTCCTCCACAGTGGCATAAGTGACAAACCCAAAGCCCCTGGAATGCTTGGTGTTCGGGTCTCTCATTACCACGCAGTCTGTGAGTGTTCCCCATTGCTCAAAATGGGTCCTCAATCAGTTGTTTCAAAGCTCAGCCCTCCAATGAAGAGCTTCCATAGCTGTTTGGGCTCCTTGGGGGACTCTAACTTAGACATGACAGCAGTTGGAAGAAAGCCTGATGATGCTTCCTCCGCAGTGTCCACCAGAAGAAAGGCTTGATAGTGTTTTTTGATGGCCAGAAGTTATTTATTTTGGTGATATCCAATTATTTTTTCTTTGGTTGATTTTGCTTTTGGTGTCTTATCTAAAGAACTCTAAAACCTTACACTACTCAGAGGCCATAACTGTGTACCTCTCTATTTCCTGGAGTATAGTTTTAACTCTTACATTTAGATCTTTGATTCAGTTTTAGTGAATTTATAGCAAAGGACATTGTGGCAATCCAGTTGTTTTAGCATTATATTTTTGGAAAGATGACTGAATTATTTCTTTATTCAGTGGTCATGATACAGTTGATGAGAACTACTTAACCATAAATCTATGGAATTACTATAGGTTCTCAGTTTTATTTCACTGATTTAGATATCTACTTGTTACTATTGATTTGAATTAAATTTTGTTCTCAGGAAATGTTAGTCTTTCAATTTTTTTTTCAGTATTTTTTTCTATTCTTGGCCTTACATGGCCATATGAATTTTAGGATTAATGTATCAACTTCAGAAAAAAGGGAGCTAGGTATTTAAAAGGGATTTTACTGTAAGTTTTGTACTTGTTTTGATTATTTTTCCTCAGTATTTTACTTTTTTCATACCATTGTAGATGGAATTGATTTCTATATATGTTTCCCCAGGAACTGGGGATTGAACTCAGGCCCTTGCGCTTGCCAGGGAAGCACTTATTTCACTGAACCATCTCCCCAGGCCCTGTATTTAACTTTTGTTCTGTGATCTTGCTGAATATATTTGTTAAGTCTATGTTTTTCAGATTGCTTAAGATTTCCTATATGTATGATTGTACCCATGATATGCAAGGATACAGATAATTTTACTTATTTTCCAAAATAGCCTCCCCCCAACTCAAGCCTGTGAAAAATGTTGAAAGAAATTATATGAGCAAAATATTTAATTTTTCTTTATCTTAAGGGTAAAATTTTAGGCTTTTGCATTGATTTAGGATGTTAACTATGAATTTTTTATGTATGACCTTTACTAAATTGAAGTTTTCTTCTACTTCTAGCTTGTGGAGTGTATTTTTTGATCATGGAAGAATACCTTTGCATGTCTATAGAAACAATCTGTAGGTTTTATTTTATTAGCATCTGTTAATATGATTTCTTATTAGAAAGTCTGAATTTTTATGTTAACCAATACTGCAAATTGAGGATCAGTCCTGTTTATAACTCTTTAAGTGTTCTTCTGTATTTAATTTAGTAATTTTTCCTTGAGGATTTTTTCAACTATATTCATTGATAGTTTTTGTTTATCTTACAATATATTTGCTTGGTTTTGGCATCAAGGTAATTCTCATCTCTTACAATAAGTTGTAAAACTTTTTCTTTTCATTTATTTTCTGGGATAATTTGTGAAAGACATCTTTGTCATCCTTTCAATTTTGGGGAAGATTTACCAAATAAAATGCAATCTTGTACATTTTTTATGAGGTCTTTTAAAAAAATTTCAATTCAGAAACTTTAGTAGTTAGAGATTTTTAACATTTCTTTTTGAATCAATTTTCGTAGTATGTTTTTCTTGCAAATTTATTCATTTCGCTAAGTTATATTATTTATTAGTACATATTTTCCTACAGTATTACCTTCAGTATTGCCTTATAATCCTTTTTATTTCTGTAAGGTTGATAGTAATATGCTCTCTTTAGCTTTTTCTTTCTTTCTTTCTTTCCTTTTTTTTTTTTTTTTTTTTTTTTTTTTTTTTTTTTTTGAGTCAAGGCTTGCTGTGCACTTCCAGCTGGCCTTGAACTCACTCTGTAGCCCAGGCTGTTCTCGACCTCACAACCATCCTTTTGCCTCGGCCTCCTGCGTACTGGGATTACAGGTGTGCATCACTACGCCTGGCTTTAGCTTCAGTCTACTTAGTGAACTCTTACTTTTAAAGTACTCTGTGTGAAATATGCCGGAGAATTTCTACTGCTGTCCAGAAGGAAAAGCTCAAATCATTGGCATTATTTTTTGGAAAGAAGTAAAATCTTGG
>NW_004524708.1:4908134-4925096 GCF_000260255.1 Octodon degus
GATCCTCCTGTTTACAGCCTCCCAAGAGCTGGGATTACAGGTGCGCACCATGCCCAGTCTCAATTGCCCTTTCAGTGTGCCCCAGGGCCGGTGGCTGGACCCGCAAGGCAGACTCAGGGATCGAACCCTGGGCCCCTGGGCCTGCTTGCTGGTGTTTTCATCTGCTGAGCTACTTGGCTGGCCCTTCTTTAGCTGTTTCTCACATGCTTATTTATTGTAGCTTGAAGCTTATATTTTGCATTTCTTTTAGGGAATCAATTTTTGTATCGTTGGTTTTCTCTAAGGTTTTGTATTCCATTTTATTTACTCTTACTCTAGTCTTTATTTCTGTTTCTTCTGCTTACTTTAGGTTTAATTAACTTTTCTAGTTCCTGAGGTAAAACTTTAGTTTATTGATTTGAGATTTTTCTTATTTTAAAATAAATGCAATTATGGCTATAAAATTTCCTCTGGGCAATGGTTTTGCTGAATCCAACAAGTTTTGGTGTGGCATAGTTTTATTTTCATTATCCCAAAGCATTTTCCAATTTACCTTTTGACTTCTCTTTTAGTTTATTGGTTATATGAGTGCTTTATGTAGTTTCCATACAATTTGAACTCCCAAATTTCTTTATATACTGATTTCTAAGTTCATTCCATTGTTTATAGAAAACGTTCTATTATTTCAATCTTTTAGATTTATCCAGACTTCTTTTTATCACCTACCGACCAGCCCTGTGGTGTTGAGCCGATGGAACATGTGTCATAGCGGGTGTGCAGAGTGCTTTGTGTGGGCATGTGAGCCAAACTGTCCGAGCCGCTGAGTGTTGGATAACAGTTTTTTTCTAAACTAAAACCTCAGGGTTCAGGTTTAATTGCATTGTTGACACTATGAGATAAATAAGTAGGTTTGGGGTTGTTGTTGGGCACTCAGCCTCTAAAATGTTTCCCATTATGATATCGTCCTTTGTCTTAATTAGTTTCTGTCTCATTTCTGGGATAAGACACACAACACAGGTTAACAGAGAAAAGGCTTATCATGACTTGCCGTCTGTGAATATTTCAGGACATAGTCAGTTGGTTCCAAGGCAGGATAGCACAACAAAGGGGGACAGCAGAGGAGAACCAGCTCATGGCATGATGGGCAGGAAGCAGAGGTGCATGCATGCAGGAGGAGCATGATAGATCCTTCCAGGCCATGCCCTAAGTGACCCACCTCCTCTCACACTTCACCTCCCAACATCACACCCCACTACAGAACTGTAAATTGACTAATCCAGTGATGAGTATCATACAACCATGATTGCCCTCCACAAATCCCTCCTATGAATGAGCTCAGGAGGGTTTGGGAGATATCTAGATATAAACTGTAACACCTATTCAGGCTATTCCACATGGACTTGAGAAGATTGGGTATCCTGCTATGATTGTGCCATGGGCTTTGTAGACACCTATGCAGTTTAATTGGTCCGTAGTAGTGGTGACCAACATTTTCAAGTCAAGTGCCCAAATTGCCAGCCAAACTTATTTATTGCAAACTGCCAACACTGCAATTAAACCTGAATACTGAAGCTTCCCATTTAGAACAAGTAATTCAAATATTAATATATTTTGTCTTAAAGGAAAAACAAAACACATGCCATAAGTTTGTCACTACTGGCCAATGGTGTTGATCAATTCTTCTATTTTCTGCCTATTTATTCTATTCATTGTAGAAAATGAAGCTATTCATATTTTAAACTATTATTGTTGACATATATTATTTCTTACAACTCTGTGAGAACTGATAATTATTTCAGAAGAAAATGTTTAATTTTTAAAACTAATTCAGACCTGAAGTCCTAAAGGAGTTCCTTTGTTGGCCCCTTGCTTGGCTTGGTTGGTGAAGATCTCTCTTTATTTCATTACTCTCCAGCTGATAGACATAGTTAAACTGCTGAGTCAAACGAAGAGTCCCATTTAACATTCTGTGATTGAAGTGCCACGATGAATCAGATGCAACAGGTCACAGCAGGTGCAGCGGGGCTGCGCCTTGGATAGGACTGAGTTGCTGCAGAAGGAACTGTCCAAATACAGGAGTGATTAGGTCTCAGTCCCCACAGAGTGGAGACTTGATACAGCTCAATAACAGTTACAAACTGAAGGGATGGACGGCAGAGTGGTCAGTATAGCTGGGGTGAAGTTGAAAGTAAAAGAAATTTAAGAGGGGGTAATCATGGATAGATAACACTGTGTCAGACATAAGAGAGCATGTACCAAAGTGGAGAGCAGGAGGTGCCACCACTCAAAACGAAAAAGTCTCTCTGGGCATGTAGGCTGAGCCTGGAGAATTCTTCCTGATACTCTCTGCTTTCGTTCATGCTCTACCCCCAAGGAGGTGAGCCATGCTCTGGAAGCCACCCAGGACTTCCAGTAGTTCAGTGAGCTCCCTTTGTACCTGGAGGAAGAAGACACCAATATTCAGCCAAAGAGCACTATAGTGTCAAAGGTAGGCTGGCTGTGCATCCACAGAGAGTTTCTGCTGCAGCTCAGAGTAGGTCTCAGCACAGGTAATTTCTTGGTGATGCTTCCCAGTTTGTGTCTTGAATGCCAGCCAAATTACATTGAAATTTATTGCTTATTTATCACCTCTTCTCAGTCCTTGAAATTCAGGTCTTGGGACAACATAGTATAATGAACAGGAGCCCTTGGAGCCATAAGCTTTGAGTGTTCTTATTTCTGACAGTTACCACGACTCAGGTAAGTGGTTAAACACATGCATGCACACACGCCAAGCAAGGGTGTGCGCCTACATAAAGACACAGATACTAGCACATGCACACCAGGGAATGGCTGACACAGTTATTAGATATGTGGTTTGTAAAGCACTAGCATTCTAGGGCTGGGGACCCAAGAGTGAAAGTTTCTCAGTATCTTCCCCCTCTTTGCGTTCCTATTTGGAAGAGAGAGGAGGAGTTAGAGCAAGGGAGAGTGAGTGTGACAGTGAAAGAGAAAGAGAGAGAGAGAGAGAGAGAGAGAGAGAGAGAGAGAGAGAGAGGAAAGAAGACAAAACAGGGAACAGAGAGAGAAAGAAAGAGAGGAGTTTTATTGTACTTAGTTGAAAAAGCAAACTCAAACCTATAGAGGTCATTTTAATGGCTTTGTTCCTATAACCACCATTTCTTTCAGCTAAACTAGACGGAGCAGAAGCATTGACACTTGGAGGAAGATTGTTCCTATTTCTCCAGGGTCACTTTACTCTACAAAGTTGCAAATGTTCCCAACCCTTCTTTAGCAGGGCTGAGGCTAGATGTGAACTCAGACAGAAGCCAGGCTCCTGTGAGCATCTCAGCACCTTTTCTTCCCTTTGCCCCTCTGTGCTCTGCAGCCTATGGAAACGTGGCTGTACTTCTGCACCTGGATCTCGTTACCTTGGTTACAGATGCAGTCCCTGGTGGAGGAAAGGGAGGGAGCTGTATTTTTATAAGGGCAAATTGTACTGACATTTAAATAGGAAATAGCACAACAGAGTACAGCTGCCAAGGAATGGGAGTGCACATCCACTTTGCAATGAGATTGCAGGGAAAACTCATGCTTTCTCCCCCTTATTGTTCTCTCTCTCTCTCTCTCTCTCTCTCTCTCTCTCTCTCTCTCTCTCTCTCTCTCTCTGTACACAGGCATGAGGGCATGAGAGGTAGACTCATTCTTTGCCCTGAAACATGTTTTGAGAACTGGGACTCTATTTGGGAATAGGGAAAGAGACTTTTGAGGAGTTAGGTCCGGATTAAGAGATTCTCAACAGATGCTACAAATGATGTCAAACTACATTCAGACATGACCAGGAAGCCATAACCATGAAGCTGCTAGGAGCCTGGATGTGCAGCCAAATGGAAGGAGCAGTAGATGATGTGAGAGAAGGATTCAGCAATTGAGGACAGGGCAGAGGAGCAGCTATGGTGAGCAGACCAGTGTCTGTGGTCTATCTCTGAATAGCAGGGCCCTGGTGGGTGGAATTTACCAAGTAGGTCTAGTAAAGGATTCTCGTGGGATCCAGCAAGTGAGAAAGCCAACCAGGCTGCTAAGCCAAGGATTCTTCCCATCTTGAGGGAAACACAAGTGTCTGAGGTTAAAGTGGTTGTAGTTGTTTTCTTCTGCTTGATAGCAGACTTGAGGAAGCCTATCACACATATTTCCTCACAGAAGTGCCTTTGGTGCTACAGCTTTTCCTGCTCCTTGTAGGTTATACAGAGTCAGTAAACACACATTGAATTCCTTGAGCGCTAGGACTGGAGGGCTAATGCATTTGAAGGTTTAAGTGTTGTATTAAGCCTCAGCTTTTCCTCCTTGGCTAAGTGACAACACTCAGAAGGCCAAGCATAAGTGCATGGAGGACAGATTTGGAACCCAGGACACTGGTGAAGGGAACCCCAGCCCCAGAGAAGTCTCCGGGTGGCTGCTGGTCTATGCAGGTATATGTGGAAAGGCAGGGGGAGCCCCTGGCCAGTTCCTCCCTCAGTCAGCAGAGTCTAGGCCTGTGTAGATACAGTGGCTGTCTTTTCCACTTTTTACTTCTTTTTATGGTGTTGGCTAAACTAGGCAGAACTTCTTACTCCCAGTAACTTGGGGAATGAAAAATCTGACCCAATCACGGTGGATACCCATGTGGAGAATCCTCAGAACGCTGAAACTAGAAATTCCATTTGACCCAACTATTCCCCTTCTAAATATCTTCCTAAAAGTTAAAGACATCATATTACAGTGATGTGTGTACTTTTTAAGAAAATAAAAATGGTAAAAAATACATTAGAAATGATACAAAATTTCACTAAACAAATGGATAGGAATTCAACAATGGTTGTTACATTGCACGTCATTGTCTCCAAGTTAGTTGTTCAGATTACCAGATATAAGCATGAAAAAGTGCTAAGGGCAATTAAAAAGAAGAAAAAATAAGCATTAACTGTTCCTTTCAATAGACCAATAGAAGTCAGTAGTACAATTATCCACACTATCCTGTGTATACATATGTAGTTTTCTCCTTCCTTTTTTCTTTGTCTTCCTTCCCTCATCCCAGTTGTTCCATCCCTTGGAAGTCACACACCTAACATTTCTTAAATGACATTAACTGAAGTGAAAAAACAACTCCACAAGGCTATAGAAGAAATCAGATCAGAAATAATCTGTCAGTTAAAAAAGGAACGACAACAGTAATGAAAGAATTGTGGAGCTGGGGAGATAGTTCAGTAGCGTAAGTGTCTGCCTGGCAAGTGCAAGGTCCTGAGTTTGATCCCTGGTTAAAAAAAAAAAAAAAGAGTTACTTAGCACATCTAAAGACAACATAGATTAAAAAATAGAGGAGCACAGAAAAATGTTGGAAACAATGAGTGAACAGTAAAGGACAGAATTAGGATGCATGTAACATTCAAACGTGTAGGAAATTAAGAACTCCATACTTATGTTTATAGCTGTGCAGTTCTTAATGGCTAAATCTTGGAAGCAGCTATATGTCCACCAGCAATGAATGGATAAAGGAGGTATAGTATCACACACAATGGAGCACCAATCTGCCACAAAGAAGGGTAAACTCAGGTTATTTGTAGAAAAAGGGGACACATTGAGATCATGATGTTAAACTTAAATGTCGCATGGTTTCTTTTATATAAGAAATAAAGAGCACAACCAGCGGTGTGTAATGGATGACAGGAGGTAGGGAGATGGCTTTGTCAAGGGGGAGAGGACCAAGAGATAGGGGGAAGGTGAAGGGGTGAGGAGGGGAGAAGTAGGGGATGAGAAAAGGATCTGGGACGTGTTATGTGCCTGCACCGACTACACCAGGAAAGCAAGCACTGTGTGCTGCAAACTGGAAAACAAGCATGATATAAAGGAAGGGAGGGGGTCAAGGATGGGTGGGGCATGAAGGGAGGAAAGGGGATGGAAGAGGAATGAAGACGTGTATGGATGTGTAGCGACTTCCCGTAATGAATGTGAACATTGTAGACTACACACATTAACTAATCAACTACAATAAACAGAAATCAAATTAGATAAAGAAAACCTGTAGCCAGTCTGGAGAAAATGTGTCCCTGGATGATGTGAATGCACAAACTGTACAAACTTTTGCTTTGTGTGTGTAGGTGCCTTGATATCTCTCTCTCTCTCTCTCTCTCTCTCTCTCTCTCTCTCTCTCTCTCTCCATGTGTGCATGTGTGTGTGTAGGCACATATCTACATATCTGGCTTAAATAGCTCTTGGTGTAGCCAGTAACAAATCCAGGAGATGCAGACTTGGGGTCAAATATTCTCATTAGCTCTGTGATCCTGAGCAAGCAGAGTTAGGTCTTTCAGGCACCATTTTCTAATGTACAAATGGACATAATTAATCATCTTTCACGGGCATCTTTGGGAGTGTGATACGTAGTAATTAATATAAAGCATCTGGCAAAGTTTTGGTGTAGCAAAGGCAATTAACACACGTCTTAGCTCGCTATGCACTGCTCCTTCTCTCTAGCTTGGAAAGCCACAGCTCCAACTCTGCCATTGTTCTCAAATGACAGAAGAGCGAGTGGCTGTCCAAGGAGACAAAGCGATGCCTGGACTGGTAGACTAATGCTGTGAAAGTCTGTGCGCACACACCTTGCTCTCATAATGTCTTCTAGTGAAATGCAAGCAGCCGCCTTCACCTTACTGGGTGACAGTCAGAGAAGGCTCAAGCAGCAGACCTATTATCACCTGTGCAATCCCTCCTCCAACACTCAGGCCTGGGCATGGTCCTGGGCATGGTGTGAGACGGAGGTACAAATACAGTGCTCTCCTCCATAAGGCATGGTTCTCCCTGAGACACAGTACTGGACAAGCACAGCTTACAGGAGGACAGGCTTATTTTGGCTCAGAGATTGTAGAGGTTTCAGTCCACAGTCAGCTGGCTCCAGGGCAGGCCTGCATGGCACAGGGGTGAGGTACAGAAAAAGCTGCTCACCTCCTGGTAGCCAAGAAGCAGAGAGTAAAGGCAAGAGTAGGAAACAGAATCTCCTAGGCCTCCTAATAGGGAGGCAGCTGCCAGCCCCACAATCCAGTTGCCTTCCAGAAGCACGAGCCATGCTCACGGAAGCTCTGGGGGACATTTAGATAGAAATCATAACACCTTCCCAATCCCTTGTGCTTTATGCTTCGTTGTAACTGGGCACTGACCAAGTCTTGGATGGGTGCCCCTCAGATCCCCATTCTCGCCAGACTGAAGCAGTTACTAGCTTGCTGCTTCACCCAGCCTGAGGTGGGGTTCTGGAGCAGCAGCATGATGCTTCCAGGTAGCTCCCACCTTGCTTAGAGGAGAGCACCAGGCCTCCTCCCTGGCAGGCACAGTGTGGTCTGCGCAGGAACCCCCAGTTGGTTCACACAGAAAGGTGGTTGTGCGGTTCTGGCAAGCCCTGTGTTTGGCACTCGCAGCTGCCTTGGCCAGGGGCTTGTGGGCATGCATGGTGCTCCTTTCTCCACAACATCACACACAGAGGAGCCAGGCTGTGGTCGGTGGCCATTCTGGTCAGGACTGGTCATTGTTTTGGTGAATCTGAGAGGTCAGAGTTCAAAAGGAGCTGCTTAACCTGCAGAAGAAAAAGACCTCATTTCTCCACAGCACAATCCACAGACTGTTGGTCTCTGTCTGCCTCCCTCCCTCTCCCCTCTCTTCTCCCTCTCCATCTCCCTTCCTCTTCTCCCTCCCCCTCTCTCCATCTGTCCCTCTCTCCTCCCTCTCTTCATGATACTGGATATTCTTTTCTTTTTTTTCCCCATCTTTTTAAGACAGAGTTTCACTGTGTTGTTCAGTCTGATCTTGAACTCGCTTTGTAGCCCATCCTGGTCTTGAAATCACAGTGATCCTCCTGCCTCAGCATCCTGAGTTTACAAGTATGTACCACTGTGCCCAGCCATGGTGCTCAATATTGAGCCTTGCTCCGTCACACTGCTGTATATCCCTTACCCTTTTTAATTCTTTAAATGAGACAGGGTCTCACTTATACTTTGGTTTTATTCCTACCTTGTTTTCCCAGTATGCTGGAATTACAGACTGACACCACCATGCCCTTCTGGCTCATCTCTCTTTATGCTGAGAGGTTTATTTGCTTTTTTGTATTTAGGACAGGGTGTACAGGGTCTCACTGTGTAGATTGGACTCCTAGTGATCCTCCTGTTTACAGTCGTCAAAGTGCTGGGATTACAGGCATGCTATCACGCCCCGTCTTAATCACTGTCTCAGCATGCCCCCCCCGGGGGGGGGGCTGGCATGGCAGGCCCAGGGATCTAACTCTTGGCCACTGCATCTGCCTAAGCAGGCACTTTTATCTGCTGAGCTATTTGGCCTGTCCTTGTGATGAGAATTTTAAAGAGAATTTTCTTGAGTTGTGTGACACAGCCTGTGTTAATGTGGGCAAATCCAGGGGCTAAAGGGAGCTAATGATGCTGAAGATGGGTGCCACCAAAGAGCTGAGACACTTCCTACAGTGACACTACATGAACTCCTTATTTATCTGCTACCTCCGGCTACCTGAGTGATCCAAGCAAGTGTTTATTAGTTTCACTCTCCCCTCAGACCAACTCTGGAAGCAGGCAGAGACCTCTGACCCTGTCTCATCTTTTGTGTCTCCAGGCGTGAGAGCAGTAGGGAAGTTTTAATATCCTTCTCCGAGTCTGATCCTATTCAAACCCAAGCAGAAGCTTCTACCTAATTGCCATTTTCAGCTTCAATCCTTTAAAATAATTTTAAATTATATTAGAATAAGTAATACCTGGATTTAGGAGACTTTCAGTATGCTTAAACATTTTAACCAAAAAAAAATTTAACCAATACACAAAACACAAAAATTACACATGTTAATTTGGTATCTTGTGATGTCTCAATACTTGAATACATTATGTTATGTTGAAGCCAAGTTAAACATAACTATCTCCTCAGACATATATCATTATGGTCAGAACCTTCAAAATTTTTTCTTCTATCACATTGAAATGTGTAGTACATTATTGTTATATAGAGACTTTCAGTAAGTTGTGTTGAGCGAATAAATGCATCAGTTTTATGCCTGCTCAAGATGCAGCTATGCCTTCTTCTCTGGAATACACTGATCTGTGCTAAGAGGCAGTACTGTTGAAGACTGTTTTGTAGCTCCTAGAGAGACCTATTGAATTCTCTGAGTTCTTCTCCTGTTCATAGAAGGAAAGCATGAAGGGATACCAGCTGGATCTAACTCCACCTCTTGCTGAGCAAAGCTTCTCATGAAGGAAATGCAAATTTGCTGTTCTGTCCCTAAGGCTGTACAAGTCGCTGATGTTATGCCTTCAGTGCTGGTACCCTACCCCAACTCTGCCCACTCACCACATCCCTGCCACTGACACAGATTTCTCACTCCAGGCTACCAAGCAGCACTTCTTATGGTAGGAGGATGTAGTCATTTTAGTTTGTGCCAAAGTCTGAGTGCTGAAGCCCAATAAACTAGGCTTCAATCCTATCAATTATAATCACGAGCTAAACCCTTCTCTAAATGTCACTTCCTAAATCTGTATATGTAGATAATAACTACTATTTCCAGTTTTTTGAAAAGCTGAACTGATAATTTACATATTTTTAGTTCAACTTCTCATTCACAATACATATACATATGCATCTATGACATGCACATGTATAAATATATAAACTCTGTAATATGTAAGCTCTTATTAAATATGTGATCCCTTCTCAAGTGTCCTTATTATCTTTTACCTTATCATTTTCATATTAGGCAGCAATACTTTATTTGTAAGTAAAGTAGACCTACATAAATCAGTTTAGGCTAAACACAACTGAGTGTGGGATTTAGTAGTTTCTGGAAGTAGAAAGTCAAGGAGTAGAAATGATGCAGTGGAAATAGATTTAACACATCAAAGTAGCATTAGAAAATAATCCAAATCTTGGGGCAGGCCAAATAGCTCAGCAGATTAAAGCACCTGCAAGCAGGTGCAGGGGCCAGTGGTTCAATCCCTGGGCCTGCCGTGCTGAACCCCCTCCCCAGTGTGCACTAAGATGGTATTGACAGATATCTAAGATTTTACACATATTTTTGTGAGTTATCTCTGGATTTCTTTTCTTTTGAAGGCATCTATTGCACTGGGGTAAAGTGGCTTCTCCCCATAGTGTGTCTAGGTCTGTAACTGACCAGCCCCATCCATGAGCAGCAGAAATTATCTGTCCTTAAAACTCCAGAAGAGTTGTGAAATCTAACATAGAAGACTCCTGGTCAGATTACCTTGCTGAGCTGGACCTTTGACTCAGGTCAGTCATCCTGACTCGAAGACTAACACTTTGATCAGGGCAACTGTGCTGTCCCTTCAGAACAAGTATGATCAGAGTATGGGATAGGGAGGGCTTCAAGGGAAGCTGAGTCTTCTGCACCAAAGGAAAGGAGAGAGAATGTAAGCAGAACAACAGAGGACGAGTGTGTAACTCTAGTCAGCCCTGACTCATTTATCTTCTGCAACATTTGAGGCCATTCGGGCTCTAGATTTAGGGCCAAGTCTTTGTTTTCTGTTTCCTTTATAGAGGTTTTCTTTCTTTTCAGTTTAGAAACTTTAGAAACACTATCCTCCCTCTGGGAAAAATAGAATATATTCAACATGAACAAACCTAGTTTGAAGCCAAATGTAGCTTTTAGTGTTCTTCCTGCATTGTCACAGTAATCATTGCTATGGTTTAGGTCTAAAATGTCCCCACAAAGTTTCATATGTTCATAGGATGTCTAGAAAATGATTGCACTCTAAGGTGGCTACACTCACCAGTGGGCTAATTTCCCAATGAGCTCATAGCTGAATGCTGTTGGCAGGCCTGGTTGGATCAAAAACCACTGGAAACATAAAAAAGGTATGTACTTCCAGCTCCTTTTTTCTCCAACTATGCTTCCTGACTGTCATATGGTGAGTACCCTTTGCTCTGCCAGGCCCTTTCACCATGGTGTTCTTACCTTGGAGCCAGATGGCCATGAACCAAACTCTCTAAAACTTTGACTCAAAGGAAACCTGTCCTTGTTGGAAATGCAGGTGTAGGTATTTTGTTCCAGCAATGAGAAAATGACTAATACAATCATTGTCATCACTATGAAATCACTATAATCCCCACTATCACCCTCACTACCATCCTAACCATCTCTACCATCATCACCTCCATGACCACCATCAGCATCAACATCACCACCACCACCACCACCACCACCACCACCACCACCACCACCACCACCACCACCACCAGCACCACCACCACCAGCATCATTGCTATGCATTGAAATGCTTTGTATCACTTGTATCCAAGCCTCAGAAGACATGTATAGAACTGCACCCATTACACTTAAACTGAGTGGGAAGGATCCAGGGCAGATTTGTGACCCCAACACAGGTCTGAATCAATTCAAAAGCCAGATTGCAGAAATCTGTTAAGATTATGGGAAAAGTAAACATGACTTGTTCATAGATGCTGCTCCATGGAT
The DNA here is from genome assembly GCF_000260255.1 of Octodon degus. Taxonomy (NCBI): domain Eukaryota; kingdom Metazoa; phylum Chordata; class Mammalia; order Rodentia; family Octodontidae; genus Octodon; species Octodon degus. Next base: position 4,919,596 of record NW_004524708.1, read on the forward strand.
TTAGGCAGTATCTCCTTGTGTCCAGCATGGTCTTAGGCTGTTCCTGTATCTTCTCATTGGCTGAGAAAAGGCCAATTAAGGAAGAACAAGGTGGAGCTTTAAGTGGGTAGCTGTCAGTGTTGATATATAAAAGAACTTTGTCAACTGTTAATCTTCCCCAAATCATCCTACTCCCTATCAATAGGATGCTGGGAAAAACAACACAGATCATTTTTGGTCCCAAAGAACTAATATCTTACTTTGTATTTTAAGTAGTAAATATACATATAGAGGGTGTTTCAAAGAAGCTTATAAATTTACAGCTGTTATCTCTGACAGAAATAAAGTGGCACTATCTGGGACTGTTCCTACCACAACCATCCCATGCTTCTTGGGAGAAGGCTTTTTCTACTTTGTCAGGAAACTTTCTTTGAGATGTTTGGGCATCTGGGGATGAATAATGAGGCATTTCTGAAGACAGCAGTAATACAGCATACTTGATGTTTGGAGGCAGAGATGCTTCTTTTTATCTGAGGTTTTCCATGCTCTAGCCTCCAAAATTTCACTGGCCAAAGTATTGAAATATCTCGCAGAATGCTGGAATGCTGGTACTTCAATGTCTTTTTTGCCTCTGCAACAGAATTTTGAACAGTTTTATTTCTGCTCTAATGTCTATGAGCATTCTTTGCTTCTAAAAAGTTATTGGTAGGCACTTCAGTATAAATGAATACATACTCATTAAAATATTTGGAAAATATAGTAAGTTAAAAATGCAAAAATAGCATCAGGAATTCTATACCCCAAACAACTAGGACTAATCTGTGTTTCAGCTTATTAGCGTTCCACAATTTCATTATGAATAGCTTTAAATCTTTTTGTTTGCTTTGCATAGTGCTAATCATGCGTTATACATAATTTGAATGCGTAAGTATAAAATTACAATGATAACATAGCAGAAGCTTTGCCCCTTCTTATTATAAGCAGTTCATAAATGCAATTTCTATGTACCCAGAGTTGATTTAATCATTTCCTTGCTATTGGACATTGATGTTATTTGCAGTGTTTGAATAATGCTGTGATAAACATCTTTGTAAATAAAACATTTTCCACATCTGGGAGTTTTTTTTACTTGGGATGGACTTCACAGAAATAGAACTATTATGTTCACATATGTAAAACACCCTCGCCCATAGCTGCTAGTGCAATGTCCTGTGCGTTCTGGACACTCTTTCCACTGGGTACATTGCTTCCACCTACAGGAGAATTGTCTAATAACTGTACTTACAGTTCTTGGCGAGATGGATGGTGTCCTTAAGAGTGGTAGGAAACATAATTTATACATTCCTAAGTGGCAAACCTGATAGAAATATTTCTAAGATTCTGAATTTCCTTCTAATTTTGATAGGAATATATTCTCTTCACAGTGATATGAGTTAGACATTGCTGATCTTAATACAAAGGCTTATTTAATTGTTTTGATTTTATGAAGGAAAAGTTGCTTTATCTTATATTTATTTAGATTACCAATGAACTTTTACACTATTACTTTCAGTTTCTGCTAAGGAACAACAAGCAACAACAACAAAAACAACATTCCATTCTAACCTGAAATAGACTATTTTTCTTTTCCAACAAAGAAAGGTTAAGCAGAAGTTGATAATGGAGGTCAGATCTGGCTCTTGGATGGACAGAAGGTGTTCTGTGACTCATGTCCAAGATGTGAGCTCTGTCACTCTATCTGAGAACATATGTAATCGGGTCACTCTGCTTCAGCCCTCCCTTTCTGTAAAGATTCCTCTGCTCTTCTGCCTGACAGTCTTGTTCAGGACAGCCCTGGGACTTGCTGGTGGGTCTGCAGTGGGAGGTGCTCAGCATCCCTAGCCTGTTGGAAGCTCCTTCCATGTCCAGTTGCCCATGCAGGCCAGAGAGATTGTAGAGCTGGCTCAAAGTATCTCCTGTGCCCCAAAGCTGGAAGCTCTAAACTCTGAGCCTCTTGCTCAGCAGAAAGGCTTTGGTGAGCTTGTGCCTTTTCTTGGAGCCTTGTATCCAAGCTCAGCAGATCAGTACCCTGCCCATGCAGTGGGGTGTTTTTAGCTGGAACAAATGATCCAGAAATGATGGTGCATCCCTGTGTTATGTTGTGGGATACTCCAGGCAGGTGACAGCAGTTGATGAGAACCAGATCCCTGCCCTCTTAGGACTCAGAAGAACTTGCAAAGCAGAAAACAAGATAGTGGACAAAGAAGTGAGTGAAGAGATGAAATAAAATCAAAATGTGGTCAGATTGAGAAGGGTGGCTGGTGCTTGCAAGTGGACACAGGGAAACCTCTCTCAAAGAAATGATCTTTGCCTGAGGCTTGAATGGACTTGTCAATGACTGCATATGACAAGGAAGGAAATAGTTCCTACTGAGACCCACTAGGTACCTCCTGGAGATTGAACCCAGAAACTTCATGCTAGGCTATATCCCAGGCTTACTGATTTGCTTCCTAATTTATTTATTTTGAGACAGAGTCTGGCTATGTCATTGACTGGTTTAGGTTGGACTTGAACTTACAGTCCTCCTGCCTCAACCACTGAGAATGTCAGAATTACAGGTCACTACATTATGCCCCAGACATAATTTTGAACCATATTTCAAGGAGAAAAGCAGTACTTGATACTCATAGAGATCATAGATTTGTCACTTAAAAGGATCAGAGCCCCATTTATGGCCAGGTCACTGTGGAGCTTGTGCTTTTCCTAGCAAAGCACATTGTACATGGCAATGCTGACAGGCCAGAGACTTAGCAGCAGAGGTCTTTGGGCAGCTTGGGCACTGGTGAGGGAGGGCAAAACCAAGGGCAATAGTTGGCCATTTTCTTTGTTTATAGCCTGAAGATCTCCATGGTTGTAATTGGAATGGCTCTTTGTGGGAAAGGTGGGGCAATACATAGAACAACAGAACTGATTTAGAAGGTCTTCTGTGACCTTCTCTACTTCTGGAACACTTTGGCTCTACCAAGGAAATATATGGCACATTTCTACTTATCATCGTGGCCATCAATAGCTAGAATCCTCTGTCCTTGGTGAAGACCCAAGTTGCACAGGGCTGGTCCTTCATGAAGTCAAATCTGGATGTGTTGAGACTTCTGGGATCTGCTTTGCTGGTGGGAAAAGTCCTGGCCTCTCTTGTATTATAATAAGTTTGCAAAGGATGGGAGTGAACTAATCAGCCAGAAGCCATCAACAGGATTCTCAAGCCCTGGCCTCCTTCTTAGGGCACCTGTCCTTACTGAAATTTTCTGACAACAAATACAGGGAAGAAAGAAAGGGGCCCTTTGGTTAGACAGACACTGAGGCCAGTATGAGAGGCAGGCCAGAGATTTACTATGCCCAGAACCAGCAGGGCCCAGCAGAAACATTGACAGCTTAATTGTGTTCTTACTCAGTCACCCACAGCTAATGCATCTTCCTGGCAAAGCAGGTCTCTTCCATAAGGAGCACCACGGGGCAGATTGTTATCATAACAGCCTGCCAAAGTCGGCTCTAAATTGTCCCTGAACCAGTGATAATAAACCAAATAGCTACAAATAGATACCAATTTGCAGAAATGTGAGCAGTCCAAGGGATGCCTTTGACTTGGGAGCAGAGGGAAACGTGTGATAAATATCAGCATTGTGGTGAAGGAGCTTAAGGTTATCTCGTGGTCTGGTGGTGGAGTCAGCTCTGAAGGCACAAAATCCCTTCATTGCTTCAGCTTTCCTAAGAATTTGTCTTCAGCCTCCTCAAGTCACGGTCTGCTATTTTTTCTCCAAAGGAATGGGTGAGTTTGCTGTCTTGAAGTTCTGGACCTTTTGGGAAACTAAACATTTTGAATTCTGCCATGAATAAAATAATAGTGTCGAAGCAGTGGGAAATATTAATTCTACTTCGGAACAGTAGTGACTGAAACTAAAACATAGTCTTGGGAAAATGGAAAGGGATCTGGTCAGTCTCTATTCAGCCCATTGCTTATTGGGTACTAAGTCCTGATCCAAGCCAAAGAGCTGGGAAGCAGTAAAAACTACCCAACTCTCTGGATGTTTAGTTAGATGTGGAGCACACTCCACCCCAGTGGCTGACAACCAACAAACAATGCATGATTGTCTTCCTCTAGATTAGTCTGAGGGGTGGAGACCTGTGAAGGTTAAAAGGAGAGGAACTATATTCTGCTTCAACTACCACATGTTTCCTTTTAGTCTGCATGCTTTTTTTTTTTTTACTTCTTTTTAAACAAAAGCAATTGTTTCATTAAAAACATATCCTATACAATTTAGAAAGTAAACAAAATGGAAAGAGGAGAAATGTCACCCGTAATCTTACTATCTAAATGAAAGCAAAAATAACATTTGAGCCAAATTTCTTTCAGCTTTTCACTCTGCCTCTTTACTTTTTCCTAATTATGATTTTTTATCCACATTTTATTTTACATTATGTTATTACCACTTCTTTATAAACAACTTTAATGGGCACATAATATTGCGACAGATGGGGAAAACATAAATTACTTAGCAATTGTTGAACATTTAGGTTTTTTCAATATTCATTTTCATAAATAAGTGAGAATATAATCTCTGCAAATAAATATTTCTTTGTATTTGGAAATATTTCCTGGGGACGACTTGTTAGAAATACAACTACTGTATCAAAAATATTTAAATATACCTAATAATTTTTCTGTCCATTTCTCTTTATTTCCCATAAGAGCTGTGTATATTCAAGGAGTACAACATATGACTAGATATACACACACAGTGTAATGGTGACTGTAGTCAAGTTGTATACATCTCCATCCACAGTGATCTTCCTGTGTGGGGTGACAGCTCCTGAAATATACTCTTTAGCATAGGACACAGTGTGATTAGCTAACTGTAACTAACTGCAAGTGTCCTTCTGTATAGTAGCTCTTTAAACTTATTTGTCTTACATAACTGCAACTGTTTCCACTTTTACTTTTTGTTTTGTTCATTACTGGAGATAAAAACATAGGGGACACTGCCCTGAGCTATGTCCTCAACCTTTTAATTTTTACTGTAGGTCACACTCATGTTAAGTGGCTAAGTTGCCCATGTAGGGATCTGACTTGCTGTACTCCCTATGCCTTGGGCCTAGGAAATTAACAATGGGTGTTATTCTGCACTTTATTATCTTCAAAATAGTTGTCCAGATTATCAGATATAGGCATACAATATTGTTTAAACCACTGAGCATTAATTGTTTCTTTCATTAAACCAATAGAAATCAGTAGTACATTTATCTTTTTTGAAAATTAATTAAATATTAATTAAAATTAAATATTTCAAAACAATTCAACTAAAAAATTTTCATGATAGTAAAGAATTACTAAGAATGAAACATAACAAAAATATTGGGGGGTAGGATATCACACAAAGTTCTAGTATGTCATGGGCATGGACAGTGTCCATGACACTTACTGGTGGCCAGATGTCACTTGTGGGACTGAGTTACTGCTATTTCCTTGATGTCCACCTTGCAGACCC
>NW_004524708.1:4926776-4935751 GCF_000260255.1 Octodon degus
ATCTTTATGATCCATTCCTCTTATTATGGCTTTCAGATTTTATTTACTATTTCAGTTTCTTTCTTTCTTTCGTTCGTTCGTTCATTCATTCTTTCTTTCTTTTTGTATTTTAGGACAGGGTCTACAGTGTCTCACTGCATAGATCAGACTCATAGTGATCCTCCTGTTTACAGTCTCCAAAGTGCTCAGGTTACAGGTGCACACTACCCTGCCCAGTCTCAATTGCCATCTCAGCATGCCCCTGGGGTAGGGCCAGCACAGCAGGCCTGGTGATCAAATTCCCAGCCCTTGCATCTACCTAAGCAGGCACTTTAATCTGCTAAGCTATTTGGCTGGCCCTCTCTTTCAGTTTCTTACAGTAGGGAGACAATATCATATTTACACATGTGAGTCTGATTTATTTTACTAATGAGTATGGTCTCTAGTAGCATCCATTTACCTATAAAAGACTCAAGATTATCTATAGCTGAATAGTACTGCATTATATAGAAATATCACATCTTTTTTATTCATTTCTCAATTGCTTTGTTTCCAAGATGGAGCTATGACAAATTTTGCTCTTATAAACATGGGGACACATATATCACTGTGGTATGACGCTTTCAATTTTTATGGAAAAATACCTAGAAGGGAGACAGCTGGGACAAATGGGACCTCTAATCCTTGTTTTCTGGAGAATCCCTACACTAATTTCCACAGTGTTTATACCAGTCTACATTTCTACCATCAGTGGAGAATGATTCCTTTTGTCGCTGTAGCACCTCCAACTTCTGTTATTGGTTGATTTCTTGATGATAGCCACTTTTTCTGGGTGAGATGAAATCTCAGTGTTGTTTTAATTTGCACTTATTGAAGACCAATGCTGTTGAACAATTTTTTAATGCATTTATTTGCCATTTGTATCCCTTTTTATGAGAAGTATGTGTTCATCTGAGATGTCTATTATTGGATTGGGTCTTTTAATTTTGAGGGTCTGTTTGAAAAATCAATTGGAACAAGGCCTGTGAATGGGGGTCTTATTTTTAAAAATTCTTTCTATGTTCTAGAGGGAAGTCCTTTGCCTGACAGATAGTTGGCTATTTTTTTCTCCAATTTCTGGGTTTATTTTACTCTTTTGTTAATTTCTTTTGATGTGCAAAAACTTTTCAGTAAGATGAGATCACAGTTGTTCATTCTTTGAAATATTTCTCTTGCAGTTTGGATTTTGCTTATGAATTTTCTGCCTGCCCCAGTGTCTTTAAGATTTTTGCCTACATTCTCTTCCAGTAGATTTAGTCTTTCTGTTTTAATATTTAGATCTTTGATCCATTTTGACATTAGATTAGCACATGATGAAAGCCATGGGTCTAATTTTAGTCTTTGACATATGGAAAATCAGTTTTCCCAGCACCATTTATTAAAGAGGTTATCTGTCTTACACTGAACATGTTTGGCCTCTTTCTCAAAGACAAGGTGACTGAGTGTGCTTATAGTTGTTTCTGCATCTTCTAATCTGTTTCACTGATCCTCAGGTCTGTTTTATTGCCAGTACCACACTGATTTTATCACAGTTGTTTTCTAGTGTAATTTCAAGCCAGGCATTATTTTGCTATTCTACATCTCTTTTGGCTCCAGATGAACTATTTTAAGAATCTTTTCTCTAGATCTGTGAGGTATTCTAGTGGCATTTTTGATCAAGATCACTTTGAATCTGTATAGCAGTTTCCAGAGTAGGACCATGTTCACAATGTTGGTTCTTTCTATCCATTAACAAGTAATATCTTCCCAATTTTTAAAATCTTCTTTGATCTCTTTTTCAGAGAACTGTAATTTTCAATGTATAGATCTTTTGCTTTCTTTGTTAGATTGATTTCTAAGTATTGCATTTTTTGGATGCTATTGTGGAGGATGTGGTTTTCTTATTTTTGGTCTCAGTGAGTTTTTTGTTTGTGTACAGGAATGCTATTGATTTTTTACTCTTAACGTTCTGTCTAGCTATGTCACTGAATTTGGTTATTAAATTTTGACATCTTTTGGTGGAGTTTTTGGGTTTTCTATGTAGAGTATAATGTCATCTGCAAATAATGATAATTTAACTCCTTTCTTTCTGATCCTTATTCCTTTTATTTCTCTCCCTTGTTTAATTGCTCTGGCTAATATTTTCAGAAATATAATGATTAGGAGTAGTGGTAATGGATATCTCTATCCTGCTTAAGGTATTTAAATGAAAGCTTTCAGTTTTATTCCATTTGGTATAATTTTGGCTGTTGGTTTTTCACAAATGGCTTTCATCAGATGGAGGTAAAGACCATCTATCCTAATTTTCTGCAGGGTTTATATCATGAATGAGTGTTGGTCTCTTTCAATAGTTTTTTCTTCATTTATTGCGATAATCATGTCACTTTTGTGTTTGTTGATATTGTGTATTATATTCATTAGTTTGCTATATTGAACCATCCTTTGCATATATTGAATCCTACTTGGTCATGATCTTCTTGATGGCTTGATGCACTCTGTTTGTCAGTATTTTATTGAGGATTTTTGCTTCTGTGTTCTTTAAAGAGATTGATCTGTAGTTCTCTTTTTTGCTTGACTGTTTATCTTGTTTTGATATCAGGCTAATACTTGCTTCCAGGAAAGAGTTAGAGAATATTGAGTCTTTTTCAATTTCATTAAAGAGTTTGAGAAGTATTGGCATTAAATCATCTCTAAACTTCGTGTAGAATTCAGCTGTGAATCCATCATTTTCTTGTAGAATTCAGTTGTGAATCCATCAGGACCTGAGTTTTCACTTTTGGTAAGTTTTTGATTATCTTTTTAACTTCATTGACTGATATTGTGTTATTCAGGATTTTTATATCTTCTTGATTCAGCTTTGATAATAAATATGTATCTAGGAATTTTTTTGTGGTCAGATCAGCCCACTCTGGGGGTGGGGCTGGTGCAGCAGGTGGCACTGAGGGTTGAACCGCGGTTCCTGTGTGCTTGCCTAAGCTTACCTAAGTAGGTGCTTTAGACTGCTGAGCTATCTTGCCAGATCCATATCTATGAATCTGTACACTTATTATATGTTTTCCATCTTACAAGAGTAAAAGTTTTTGAAGTAGGTATTGATCTCCTAAATTTCTACTGGATCTTTAGTGATTTTACCTTTTTCATTCCTTATTGCTTGAATTTGAATTTTTCCTTTCCTTGTTTTTGATAAGTTTGCCTAGGAGATTTATCAATCTTTTTTCTTTCAAAGAAACAACTCTTTGACTAATATTTGGTACTGTTTTCTTAGTATCAATTGTATTAACTTATGCTCTGATCTTTATAATTTCCTCCATTCTTTGAGCTTTGGGCATGACTTGTTATTTTTCTGGAAGTATGAGGTGCAGGGTTAGGATGTGCATTTATGCTCATTCTGTTTCCTGATGTGAGAATTTACTGCTATAATTTTCCCTCTGAGGACTCATCTCACTGGGAAGCTCTGGGCTTATAACCTCACCACAACCCTACACCAAAAGACTGAGGACTGAGCCTAACAGAAAACAACATCTCACCCTCAATTAATTGCCAAGGATCTTGGGATAGGCACAAACCAAGAATCTCCTACACACAGAAGATATCCCTGAAGTACAGATGATTCCTGGGGAGGCCTTGATACTAGTGATATAGCAACCTCCTACCAAAACTCACAGGGATCACCACAGAAAATAAAATAAAAAATATTTTGAGGTGGAAAATGTCAAAGTGGAAGAATAAAATGCAATCTCATACCTCCCACCCACCCAGAACAAGTCCAAGAGACAACAACATACAAGAAATTGGAAGCCACACACCTGAAATTTCTGAAATGATAACAACTAAAGAAGCAACTTCATTAGACTATAAAAGAAATAAGATAAAAATAAGATCTTAGGTATGAAAGAAATGACAGTCATAATGAAAGAATTGCTCAGCATGTCTAAATAAAATAGATAAAAAAAATCAGAAAAAGGACGATATAAAAATGATAGAAAGACTGGCAAGATAGCACAGCAGACTAAGTGCCTACTTTGGCAAGCACAGGGATGAGGGTTTGAACCTAATCCTACATGCCATGCTGGCCCCACTTCTGGGGCGTGCTGAGCCAGTGACCAAGTCTGGGCATGGTATTGCACACCTGTAATCCCAGCACTGGGGAGGCTGAAAACAAGAGGATTACTATGAGTCTGATCTGTGTAATGGGATCCTGTGCCAAATACATAAATGAAAAAAAAAAATGGTGGAAATCTTGAATGAACAATATGAGAAAGAATGAGAATGCATAAAGTAGATTCAAAGAGATAACCAGAGAATTAAAAATTCCATTAAAAGCTGGAAAACCTCTTGAACAAAACTAGAAACAGTTGCAAACATTGAATATGGCTTTGCAGCTAACAATCAAGAAGGAAAGATCTATTAAAAACAGAAACCAGGGAATAACTCAATAGCTTCAAAATGATGCAAGGAAAACAATATAAGCCTGATAGATGTCAATGAAAAAGTAGGAGTCAACAGAAATGATGTACGAAGATTATTTGCAGAAATAATAGTAGAAAATTTCCCAAGAACAGGAAAAGAATTTGACATATAGCAAGTGAGGCATGTTCAACTCCAGTTAGCCATAACCAAAACAAATCTACATCCTAACATATAATAATCAAGATAGAAGAAATTCAGCTCAAAAGCAGACTATATAAAACTGTTAAAGAAAAAAAATAGATAACCTATAGAGCAAAGCCCATCAGATCATGCTTGATATTGTTTTCTTAGTCTCCATTGTGTTAATTTATGCTCTGATCTTTATAACACTGGCAGACTTCTCAACCCAAATCTTTAAGTCAATAAGAGCTTGGGACAAAGTATTTCAGGTCCTGAAAGAAAACAACTTCCAACCCAGATTGCTATCCCTTGAAAAACTTATCTTTCAAAATTAATGTAGGAATAAGATACTTGCATGGCAAAAAACAACTGATGAAATTTATGATCACTGAGATAACCCTATAAAAGAACTAAAAGATATTCTAGAGATAAAAATGTCCAAAATGCAAAGAAGAACAATAGAAAGGGACCACAAAGCATGGGAAGCAATTAAATAGACTGAGAAAGTGAGGAACCTACAGAAGGAAAATACCATGATAAAGATGAGCCAACACATATCAGTTAATACTATTAATGTAAATGGCCTCATTTCACCAATCAAGAGTAAATTGCACAACACAGACCCCAGAAATAAGTTGGCATGTTGGAGAACATGGATCCATGAAACTTTTCCTAAGAATAAGAAGAAAGTATAACTTCTAAAACTTTTATAAGAGGGCCAGCCAGATAGCTCAGCAGACTGAAGTGCTTGCTTAGGCAGAGCACAGTGACTGGGGTTCCATCACTGGCATGCCACGCCAGCCCCACCGCCAGGGCGCACCGAGAAAGCCATTGAGACTGGGCATGGTGGCACGCACCTGTAATCCCAGCGCTTGGGAGGTTGAAAACAGGAGGATCATGATAAGTCTGATTTACATAGTGAGACCCTGAGCACCTTGTCGACCCTGTACCAAATACATTAAAAAATAAATAAATAACAATTTAAAACTCAAGGTTACAGAGGCTCAATTGTAAGACAAGCATGCTCCTTATCCCAGTGAGAATGCCCCTGTGCTGTCTGTCAGACCCTCCCCTCTCGAGGCAAACTGTGTTGTCTGCGATGCTGGAGGGCCAATGCACTGAGCTTGGGGGTGCTGAGCCCCAGGGTGGGTTCCCAGAAATTTAGGGGGCTTTAGAAAGAGGTTCTGACCCTGGTGTTAGTGCTGCCAAAGAAAGCACTGACCTCCCACTGTCTCTCCAGTGGGCATTTCAGGGTGCAAAACCAGAAGGTTTGCTTCTGCATATCATAGATCTCGTGTGCTTAAACTTAACCTAGGGTCTCTGAGAGTGCCTTAGCTCACTCTTGCTCTTGCGTTCTCTCCTTTCTTTTTTGTACCAGGAATGAAACTCAGGACTTTGTGCTCATTAGGAAGGGATTGTGCCACGGAGCTATCTCACTGGCCCTGGACTTAAATGTTCTTTTAAGAGTACAGCTCAACAATATTTTGAAAAGCTTTCAGAAGTTCATTTCTAGAAATATAGATGTTTTGGTTCAAATATTAATCAAAGGCAATCACAGGATAAAATGAAGTAAGATATACTGTGATAACCTAGGAAGGAATGATAGTATATTCTCGCAAAATTGATATTAGATGGCGTGTGAGTGCATTTAAGAGCCTTAAACACCCATGATTTTTTAACAAAGAAACCAAAAATAAAATTGTTATGAATCTTAAAAGTCAAAAACAACAAGATAAGGTAAAGTTGAAGGAAGAATTGACATGATAAAAGAAATGAGTGGATCAGGACATGCAGCGGAGGAACAGAGTCTGAGCTTGATAGGGGTCTTGCCCTCTGCATCTTGGAGTGCTTTGCCGAGGCCCTGCCAAAATTTTCAAGGACAGACATAGAACTGTGTGAAGGACTCATGGCAGTCAGGCACACAGTCCACTTCTGCACAGGTTCCTTTCAAAATTCAAGTTGAAAAAAAAATTCAAGTTGAAGTTTTAGCACGATTGTGACCATTTTAAGTGTTAAGTGATGAGGGCAGCCTCTCTCCTCCAGGATGGGCTAATGCTGTTGTCATGGGAGGGGGTTAGTTTTCTGGGGAGTGCATTCCCAAGAAAGGACGAGTCTGAGTTTGGCAGCATTCTTTCTTCTGTCCCACACGCTTGCTCGCCCTGCTGCCACTCTGGTGCAGAAGAAGACTCTTGTTATTTGCTTCCCTCCTCTTGGCCTCAGTCTCCTTAGCTTCCAGACTGAAGGCCAAATAAATCTCTTTTGTCCACAAATTGCCAAGCTTTTATTATTCTTTCACAGTAGGAGCAAAGAGACGAAGACATGGGGCTTCCATCAATGACTAAGCCTGTTGTCCTGCTGAGCCTGACAGCGATAATGATAATAATGGCAATGACCATAATTGCTGTATTCACGGAGTACTTACTAGGAGGTAGTGGCTTGGCACATTAATTTATTAATCCAGGCAACATCTATGGGAGATATATTTTCTGCCATCTTTAACACTAGACAATGAGGCTTAGTTAAATTTATTTAGTTAACAGTTATTTATTGAGTGTTTACTTTGGACTAGGCAGGATTCTCAGTGCTAAGCTTATTGTGATGAGCAAAAAGCAGATTAAACTCACAGGCTTTATGGATATTCACTACAGTAGCAGCTGCCAAAAGTTACCTGCAGTGGGATTTTGAGGTTGACTCATGCTTTGAATTGCTTTCAATCTGCCTCCATCAGTGTTGGAGGAGACAGAAGGAGATGTCTGCTTTTAGTATCTCCACACTCTGAGCACAGCCTTCTGACCCCATCTGCTTCTGTGCACTTGGGGCTGACACCGCTGTATGGGTTCCACTGGCAGGTGCAGCTCAGTGCCTGGTGCACACAGAAAAGCACAACAAATGCCAGCTGTTAGTACTCATGGGCTTAGCCTTTTCCCCACATCTTTCAGCTTTTCCTACACATTTCCTAAGCTGCAGCCTGGAATTTGTAGGTTGTTAGTTAAGCATTTAACTTTACTTCCAAAGAAATCTGGCCTCTGTCCTGGATTTGGGAGAATTTATCTCTAAGCCTTTGGAAAGTCTTGCCTGATAAAAGTGCCCTTGTTTTCCTTGGGGCCTTAGTTTCTGCTGGAGAACTCAACAATATGAGGTAAGGTAGGGGCTGGTCACCATCCAGTCTGAGAGTGAGGAAAGAGTATCAACTGGGTCACATATTATCGGTCAGGATCCAAAGAGACTGGAGACTGAGATCAAGCACATAGGCAGTCAATCAGTTATGTCTTCAGGATGGTGACCCAAGAAACACCCTACACACTGAAGCTCAGGTGAACTCTCTGGTTGATGATGTTGTCACACACAATTGCTGGGAGAATTGCAATGTTCTGAGTTCAGCCCAGGCCCAGCGAGTGTGTGAGAGAACTTCCAGCTTCCCTGCACCTGTGGGACTTCTCAGGACCAAAACCCAGGCACACAATGTGAGTGAGACCCTCTGCCGTGCCCTCAGGACCCCTCCTGAGCCCACACCCCCAAGCTTGCCGAGTGAATGAGAACTTCTGCAACACTTGAGAGGGACCTGCAGATCCAGCCCAAGCCCAGGCCCGGCTAGTGTGTGGGAGAACTTCTGTGGTCCCTTGTGCACCCTGTGCCAGGGGGAACAACAGGGGGCACCACAGGTTCCCTGCTGTGTCAGAGGGGCACAACAGGTTCACTTCCAAGGGCTGCAGCAGGAAGGAGCTGAACACCACAGCTAGACCCAAGCCAGATATAACTGGATAAACTCAAACTTAATAGATCTGCCCCAGAATTTCAGTAGGTGCTGAGCTTATAACTGTAACAAAACTCTACACTAAAGGTCAGAGGTCAGTGCTATATGAAATGACAAAGAGAAGGGGCAAAATGCAATCTCAGGCCTCAAGCTCACTCAGAACAAGTGCAGAGGACACTAGCTCAGCTAAAATGTATGAATTAATAGGGTCAGAAGTAAAGAAACAACAGCAGAAAGTTATGGAGGAACTCAGAGGAAAATTATTTTTTGAAATAAAAAAAGAAATCTCTGAATTCACAGCATCTGAAGTAAAGAAAAAATACAGAAACATGTGGAGAAAACCCAATGCCTACCCAAAACAAGTGCAGAGGACACTAGTTCAGCTGAAATGTATGAATTAATAGCATCAGAAGTAAACAACAGCAGAAAGGTATAGAGGAAGTCGGAGAAGAATTAATTTCTGAAATAAAAAAAGAAATCTCTGAATTCATAGCATCCAAAGTAAAGAATCAAATGCAGAAAAATAGGGAGGAAACCCAATCTGAAAAAAACTGCAGTTAAAGAATAATAACTGCTTCTAAAGAAAACATTGATAAAAACATAGAGAAGATTAGAAAAATGACTGATTCCTTGA
>NW_004524708.1:4944666-4945704 GCF_000260255.1 Octodon degus
TCTATGGAAAGTAACCTTTCTCTACTTACTGCATTTGGCCTTGAATTCTGCTTTGACACTAAAATGACTACCCCTGAGTTATATTCATTTGTGGACAGGCACTGCAGCCTTGAGTAACATTTAACTCTAATGTTTCCATCTCATTTGATTTTGGTGGTGTCTTATGAATGTGATATGCATTCGATTTTGTTTTGCAACCCAGCCTGAGTGGTTTTGATTTTGAGAGGACTGTTTAAAACAGTGGCATGTTTAACAGAGCTGATGTTTGGTATTTTTTCTTACCCACATTAGCATCTGTAAAGAGAAATTCTGGACTTCCTTCAACCATTTCCTCAAGTGCATAGTCACATCTTCTTCATCTCAGAGATTGCATTAAGAGGCACCCAAACTGCTATATATTAATGAGTGAAGGGCCTGGGGTTCTTGTTTTCCAGCCAGTATCTTTTTTTCCAGAAAGCTTGCTGGATAGATTCTATGCACAGACCAGCTGCATTTCTGTACTTGTGTGTCTAGGGTCCTTCAAGGCCAGAATAATGTAAGTCGCTTGGGTTGAAAGATGACATTTCTTTGATGTAGCAGTGGTTCTGGTTTTGTTTGTTTGTTTGTTCATTTCTTTGCTTTTCCCCTCCAAGTACAGGAAGTTGAAACTAAGGAAGACAACTACCTGTCAAATCCCCCCACAACTTTTTTTTCATTTTATGTATTTGGTACAGGGTCTTACTACACAGTGCAGACTCATAGTGATCTTGCTGTTTTCAGCCTCCCTAGTGCTGGGATTACAGGTGTGCACCACCAGTTGCCAGGGGCAGGGCCATCACAGCATGTAGGACTGGGGATCAAACCCTGCTCCTGCACTTGCTAAAGCAGGTCCTTAGTCTGCTGAGCTATCTCCCTAACCCTCAAGACCTGTTTTAAAAAACAAAAAGAAAATTATTTTGAGACAGAATGTCAGCTGTCTGGGATGGCCTCAAATTCACAGTCTTTCTGCCTCATCCTCCTCAGAAGCTGAAATTATGATGTGTACCACCACACCCAGCC
>NW_004524708.1:4945860-4953788 GCF_000260255.1 Octodon degus
TCTCTCTCTCAATGGCCTGCCCATCTATGTCTTCTGAAGGCTCTGGTTGGTTCCCTCTGCAGCTTCTCTTTCAAAGGTTAGCACACTTGTTTTAGGATCTGCCTCTGTCTCCCTGGATATTAATTACTTTTTTTAGCATGAGATTTTGGTTTTGGTGAGAGGTCAAAGACCTCCATTTCTAGAAGTTCCTTATTTTGGATGAATGGGATACTGTGAAGAATGACCTCTGCAGCTCTATAAGATCTAGATTTCAATCAGTAAACTTAGTGCTACCCTGCCTCACTCCAACTCTGTGCTTAGGAGAACTGCTCTTGGGTTATCTTAGCTAGCATCTTGATTCCCTCTGAATTTTTTTTTTTCACAACCGGGGATTGAACTCAGGTCCTCACACTTGCCAGGCAAGCACTTATTCTACTGAGCCATCTCCCCAGCCCCTCTAATATTTTCTAGTTTCCATATTCATAAATAAAAATGACTTTTGGACCACTGAAAGAAACTTCTTATTTTGAGGTCTTGTTTCCTTCTATTATTATTATTATTATTGTTGTTGTTATTATTGTATTTAGTATAAGGTCTCACTACACAGATTGGACTCATAATGATCCTCCTGTTTTCAGCCTCCCAAGTGCTGGGATTACAACCACGCTACCATGCTCAGTCTTCCTGCTATGATTAATGACTCTCTTGGAAAATAAATCTGTGTTTTTACTTCTATGGAAACTAAGTATTATTTTTTTAAATTTATTGAAAAAACTATTTATTTATTTATTTATTTATTTATTTATGTGGTACAGAGTCATGCTACACAGCTCAGACTCATATTGATCGTCCTGGTTCAGCCCCCCCAAGGGTGGGACTATAGGCATGTACCACCACACCCAGTGTCAGTGGCCAGCGTGGCCCACCCAGCATTTTGGACTGACGTGTCATGTAGTACTGGAGATTGAACTCTTGTTCTTGTGCTTGCCAGGCAAGCACTTATGGTGCCAAGCTATCTCTCCAACCCAAGGGGTTATTTCTTAAGCTCACATTTCTATTGAGAATATAAAAGAGGTCTCTTAAAATCTGTTCTCTTTCCCTCAATAGATTATTATTTTTAGAGGATGGCTTCTTTCTAACTCATGTATGAGTCAGTCAGGCAAGGCCTAAGGACCCACATCCCATGTTACCTCATTATTTGCTTTAATTCTATTTACTCACTTTCACTGAAAAGTCATGTATTCAGCCATAGAATTTTTCCTATAAATCATTCAATTCATTTTTGACCACATCCAGGTCATAAGAAGAACCCCCCCTTGTGAGAAAAGTGAGGCATCATTTTCCTGAGCCTGTCTCTGCTCTTGAAGTTTCCCTCTTCCCAGGTCACACTTCAGGTACCCTTCAGAGCCTTTGCATGAGGCACTCTGTCTTGAGTCTAGAAGAACAAGAAATATGACTATCAAAACATTCTATTCTGTATCATTGACAAATGTGTAAATAACTTAAGGTAACAGACAAGTAGAACTTTTCTCCAAAGTAGTCTCTTTCTCCTGATATAAAACAATCGACATGCTCAAATGGTGTTAGCTTTAAAAAAGGTTTAACAAGGAATATTACAAGATAAAGATTCTCAAGATGAAATCCTTCATCCTTCACCTCTAGATGTTCTGCAGCAAGATGCACTTGGACCAGGAACACCAAGACACATTTTGGCTGTGATCTAGGGGTGGAGTTTCAGCAGAGCAACCAACTTTCTATTACCAGTGCTTTTGGTGCACTTTGATAGTGCTTTGTTAATACAAGAATAAAACATTTGGGCTCCAGAATCACAAATCTGAAGTCAGATACAGTTTATTATTGTCATATATTTCTGGAGACCCTGGAAGCCTGTAGGAAATAAGTCTGCTCACAGGAAAGAGTGAAGGAACCCATGCGTTTGGTCAATTCATTGTGTCAACTAAGTAATTCAGCAATTCTACATTCTAGGGTATAGGGGACATGCCCCAGGGCAGCCGTGCTCTAAGGTGTTGTAATGATTGATTCATTATGTCAACTTGAGAAGTTTAGAAGTTCAACTAAGAGTCTCAGCAGGGTACTAGGGCCCTCACTATATAAATATCCGGAGCCTGTGCAAGAGGAGGGCACAGAGATGGTGCGAGAGCTACACCTGTCTGGGGCAGGTAGCCTGCATATGACATAAAGGAGAAAAAAAGACTTTCTCTGCCTCTTGCTCTTGTTACTTTTACTGTCTTCTGCCACCATGAACTGTTGCCTTTCACTGTGCCTCCCTACCTTGGAGCCAGTCTCAATGCTATTTCAGTGTGCCCTTGGGGTGGGGCTGGCACAGCACACTGGAGATCAAACCCAGCCACTGCACTCTGCCTAAGCAGGCACCTTGGTCCATTGAGCTATCTGGCCAGCCCTCTAATGCAATCTTCTTTATTCTGTTTTCTCTATATAATTTCTTTTTTTTTTCTTTACTGAGACAAAATATGCAACACCCAGGGATAAAGGAGGAAAGGTTTATTTAGCTCAGTTTGTAGAGGTTTCAGCCCATAATAGACTGACTCCAAGGCAGGGTGACACATGGCAGATATGTGATCAAAGGTGAAAGATATCAAGGGCAACCAGAGAGGAGGGGAGAGTAGGCTCTGAAAAGTCCACTCAGTGACTGCATGAGGCTTTGTGGGGACATCTAGACACAAACTGTAATGAAATCTTACATGCATATGGAACAGCTATTAAAACTAAGGAATTAATATTGGTACAATGTTATTAAGTAAACAAATTGATTCAGATTTCCTTATTTTTTCCGCTAATGTTCTTTTTTTTCCTTCCATGGTCTAAATTACCACACTGCATTTAGTTGCTATATTTTTGAGTCCTCCCAAAGTGAAGAGTTTTTTAGACTATCATTTTTATGAACATGTTCCTTTTGAAGAGTGTTAGTCAGGGATTTTGTAGATTATGCATCAATGTAAGCTTCCCTGATGTTTTCTCATGATTGGAGGGAAGTGTGGATTTGGAAGGGAAGCCTACAAACATGATGTGTCCTTCTCATCATATGATGATGGGCATCATGTAATACACATTTGTTTTATTATTGGTACTATGATATTAATCTTGGCTACAACTTTGCATGCTTTTCCAATGTAAAAATCACCATTTTCTTCTTCTCTAGTCTTTTCTTTATGACAATCACTATCAATGAAAGATGCAAGAACTTTAAGAGTCAACAAATCTGACTGTGAAAGTCAAATATGCTATTTTCTAGGTTTAGAAAGCAGAAAGGAATTACTTCATCTCCACGCATTTCTGGATTTCACCTATAAAACTGGGAGTGGAGGATTTCCTTTTATTGTCCTGATGATTTAATGAGGCACCATATTTACTTACCCCACTAATATTTCTCAAACACCCACAACTTGCTAGGAGTCATATTAAGTGAAAGGGATGCCTCTTCAGCAGTCATCAAATATCAGTGATGAACGTGTGCTACAACTGTGCCCATGCACGATATGAAGGAGAGCTGAATTGTTGAATAAGAAGTCATGGGAAAGCCATTTGTGTGTTACAGTTGAGAAAATATGAAGTGAGAATGCATAAGATGAAATATTTTGCAGATGTTAGGAAAGTTACTTATCACAGTGCCTAGTAGATAGGTGCCCTTAAGAGTAGATGGATGGCTAAGTGTTTTTTTTCCCTGTCCTTTGCATGTAGTCTCAGAGAGGGTCAGGTAACAGCAAGGTGTTTTTTCTTTGTCCCTGTAGGATTGAGTCTAGCCTTTTAAGTGCTGATGTACATGCAGACTCACGGAGCAGGAACCCCCTGTGTGCTTCCTTCCTAAGCGTGCGTGAGCTTGCTGCTGTGGAGACGAGCTTTTGGGAAATGACACTTTAGCACATTGGACTCTTGGCTACATGCTGATTTCCTGAGCAAAACCCACCTCAACAGCAACTGAGTTTCCAGCATGTTCAGAAGTTCACAGATATCACATGAGAACATTTTGCCTACACGTTTTCCAGATCTTTCACCTCTGAGGAGAAATAAAGCTTTGAAAGGACTGTGGAGTTAAATTCATGTACGAGTTGAAAGCAGACTGAATATAAAATAGTAATTTAAAAAAAAATTCCAAAGTGAATCCTTCTACATCATCACCGAGGTTCAGAAACTATCAATATTTGCCTGCATTTGCCTCATGTGTCCCCTTCCCCTTTTCTTTTCTTTTTTTTTTTAATTTTTTTTTAGCTAAAATCTTTTGGAGTAATTTCCAGACATCATATTGCTTCAGTTCCATCTGCCTTGGTACATACCTCTAAGTTATGCATACTTCTTATGTAGCAACAAGCCATTGGCAGGGCTGGTGAAAATCAGCAGGAATATGTTGGTTCACCTGCTAAGACTGAAGCTATTAGGAAACCCATTGAGCTGTTTAGGAGTTCACCCTAGTGATGGCCTCCAATTGGATGAGCAATTGAGGTCAGTACCATCATTCTTCAAGTCCTGATAGTCCCCCTGTATCCCCAGCCTTTGGCATATCTTAGAGACAGAAGAGCCAATCAGCACTTGTGGGCCAAAGTGTAGCCATTTGGGGAGGTACAGTGTATTCTGAGTCCACAAGAAAGTCAGAGATTCCAAAGGAGTCATTTCTGTAAGTTGGATTGACATGAGGCTTTGAGGAAGATACAGAAGTTTTATTTCCATAGCAATCTGTTCTTTATGAGATGACCAAAATGCTATTGATCTAAATAGGCACAATGGAGTTCAGTAACACAAGATTGCATTATGTATTGTGATCAGGCACAAAGCTACTAGTTATATTGCTTTCTGAAACTCCCTATGTGTTCATATTCTACATATGAAGCCAGTAAAATAAAGTGGCCAATGAAATATTTGGTGGAATTTTGTGTTTGACTTCTGTGTAAATGTTGGAAAAGCTAAAATTCACATTTCCCCCTTTCTACATGAAGTATTAGACCAAATGTGAGTTTGCAGCTATGGAATCCACTGGGTGACAAAAATGGAGAACAGAGTAGCCAGCCATGCTTCTGTCCATGCAATTTGTCTTTATCCATGTTACTCCACAATTGTGATGTCATGACACTGTATGATTCCATGGTTAAAAGATGGTGGAAACCACTAGTCTGGATGATGACTGCTGCACATCTGAGGAGAGGAAGCTGTCTCAGGCAGCTTTCAGTGGATTCTTCTCAGAAAAGCTGAGTTATGAGGATTCATGTCCTTTCTCTTGCTCTGCCTCTGGACTTCTGGACTGGCCTGGGTGAGGGTGGCTCATGACAGTCAGCCTCATCCCAAAGCAAGCATGTTGGTGGAATCTAACTCAAGCTTCCTACAGTGAGGAACCCAAGCTCCTCATCTCCCAGCAGGAGGGGAATTGTGGTTGAACACTGCCCAGCTGTGGGTTTCTCTGGGTGAAGGACGCTATAACCAGTCCTCCCAGTTAGCCCACAACTAAATAAGCCTGTTAAACAATGCCCAGTGTGTTTAGTGTCTGGAGCAAATGGGAATATTATGGCTTTCATATGTGTACACTGGTAGCTTCTCCTGTGAGTTACCTTAACAAAGCAACACAATTAGTGCAAACTACTACAGGCTATATTTAGCTAACAAATTCCATTTAAGGAGCAAGTGGCTAATGATCTGAAGCACAGACTGCTATCACAGCAGCCCTAATAAGCTGGAAATCACAAGGGGAATAAGCACTGGGCATTTGTTGGTGGGGGAGAGATTGAATCTGGAAATGCACCAACAGGCTCCATTCAGTATCCTCAGTTGTTTTACAGAGATGGCCTGTGATTAAGAGGATGTGTGACACTTTGTCATATTGATATTTTAATCCATTCATTTAAAACTTAAAGTTCCAGATATGGGCTCTACTGAATCCAGGTTGAAAGGGGACCATGGAGCCCCAGAAGGATTCAGGAAAGGATCATGGAGTGTCACTGGTAAGGGAAGGACAGGCACACCGTGCAACTCTCAGATGCCGGGGACAGTGATAGCAGGGTCTTAAGAAGCAGGAGCTGAAGGAGTGGCTGGGTATACTGGTCCATCAGCCATAGTGGGATGTGGATGAGTTGAATATGGGGATAGTCAACTCTGAGGAGGACATGGCATTCGTAGGCCACCCAGGACTGGAAGGCTTTGGAATAGGGAGAGAGAACAAAGCTGCAGTGGATCCCTTTTGCAGTGGATGCCTTTGTAACTCTCACTGTTCTGGACCCAGCAGTATCATTTGGCATGGGCCAACCATAGCTCTAAATCAAGGAGAAACCATTGCTGCAGTGTCCTGGGTGAGACTTTAATGAAAAATGTGTTGACTTCTTGGGCATCGAAACCTTCTACTGCCCATTTGTTTGTGTCTCTTTAGCTCTTCTTCTATATGTACCTTGTTAGTAGAATATTCATTGGCTGGAGGACACCTGCTGTTCTATTTCCTGCCACAATCTTTTGTTCTCTGTGGTTGGCGGTCTAGTGGCTCCCTACTGAGGATTCTGGCCACACAGCAGAGTCAGTCAGGAGTAAACAAGATGTCAGTGTGGAAAACAGGCCTTCCTTTGAGTAATTTCCTGTAAACTTTTCCAGTTTATCAGTTTCAACTTATTGTGCCCTTGCTTGCATGCATTGGTCTTAGTGGAAAGTAGCCTTTGCATTGAATTTTAAATGATATTATTATACAAGTGCACAAAGTATTCAGTTATAAAACAGTATCTTGGGTGCATCTGCCTTTATCTCCTTCCCTCTTTCTAATTTTGTTGATTTATGCCTAGTCTTTTGCCTTCATTGTCTTCAGACTGACTGTGTCTCTTTCATTAGTATTTCTAGAGAACCAGGTTTTAGATTTATTAACTTTACTATTTCTCTGTTTATGTCTACTTTTGCTTGTATTATTATTCTGTGCTTTTTCCCCACTTTTTCTTAAGATTTTTAAGCAGAACGCCTATCACCCTTATTTTTTGCTTTTGTATTTTTATGTCATGGAATCATTTAATACACAATGTTTATTGTGCCAGGATCCTAAGAGTTGTTTTCACTTTTTTAAAATTCATTTTAATGAGGAAAAAGAGATAAAATAGCAATGAAGCAGCTTGAAAACAGGTTAGTAGGAGAGTTACAATAATTTATATATTGCACATTGTCTTTGTAGTAGTTATTGAGAAGACAAGATGCAGACATGATATCTTGTCTAAACAATAGTAGTACAAACATTTCTTCTCACTGGTCTAACAGAATGTAGCTGTATATGTATCCTATCATATATATGTGTATATATATTTTTTTTCACAACAAAATGGTCCTTTATTTATATCCCCCTTTTTTGCTTTGTTTTGTCAAAGATAGATATTCTGTTGCTGTTAGAGAATCTATATTTGGAAAAGGCTTTAAAGGAGCTTTTCACTTGATGCCAGTCCAAATATTGTAGGTACTTGAATTCAGCAAAATAACCCAATATAAGTCTTGCTCTAACTTGGTCTTAACCATCCAGCAGAAAAGTATAACCACAAGCTATAAAAAGTAATGTCATATTAATATGCTGAGATGTAAAAGGTTCAAGTCAACAACTTCAGAAATTGCCAGCTGTGCTGATAACTCACTACTATTATAGACAATTGGACTATATTGGGTTAGTTTTCTGAATTCAAGAGCTTTGTATTTAAACATTATTTTAGGGCTGGGGAGATAGCTAAGTGGCATAAGTGCCTCCTTGGCAAGCACAAGGTTCTGAGTTCAATCCCCAGTACCACAAAAAACGAACAAAGAAAAAAATCAACCTATCAGGAAAACACCATTTTAATTATCATTTCACTTTACAGTACTTGTTTGTCTAAACCCATTTTTTATTTCTATAGCAAAACACCTGAGACAATATAATTTATAAGGAAGAGACTTAATTTAGCTCACAGTTTTGGAGGCTAGGGAGTCCAAGAGCA
>NW_004524708.1:4960954-4984128 GCF_000260255.1 Octodon degus
TGCCCTTTGTTGTAGATCTTTGCTGTAGTTATAACCTTCACACGTACTGAAGTTCAGATGGAGCTCTACAGAGTTTGGAGTTATCAAGCTGCATCTGGCTTAGGTCTGGCTACTGTGCTCAGCTCCTTCCTGCTGCGGACCTAGGCTAGGATTGGGTCTGGGGGTTCCAGGAACTTGGCAGAAATTCCTACTCGGCGGGTGGGGTGGGGCAGGTAACGTGGAGTGGTGGGGGGCGGCCAGAGGGGGTGGTAGAGTGTCCTGCCCATGCTGCGCCTGGGCTGTGTTGGTCCCGCCTGCGCAGGGTAGCAGGAAGCTCTCCACACACTCACCGGACCTTGGCTAGGACTGGTGCCCCATCTAATCCTAATGCTTTCCCTCAGGTCCCAATGCCAACACTTGCACTTTGTGGAGACACATTTGTTAGAGTTTGAATCTTTAATATCTCCCATGTGTTGAAGGCTTAGACCTCAGCATGAGGCGTTAGTGGGAGGCAGCAGAGCCATTAGAGCCTGGGGTCTGGTGAGGTCTTGGGTGGCATGACAGGGGAGGCTGGGCTGCTGACCTCTCTCTTTGCTTCTTGACCACTGTGAGGTGGGCAGCTTTGTTCTCCCATGTGCTCCCTGCCATGAGGTGCTGCCTCACCACAAGCTCTGCAACTACAAAGCCAAACAACTATGAAGTGAGAGCTCTGAATCCGTGAGTCAAACTTTCCTCCAATACACTACCCCCTCCAGACTTTCTTCCAGTAAGTTGCTTACCTCAATACTATTATATATAGTTTTTTACATTGTCAGAAACCTTACTTCCAGGGCCTTCAGATCACTGCACTGTTTCCTGTGCTCATGTTATACAGTGTGACACTAGAGTTCAAAGTATGGCTTTACCACAATGTCAAGCCCCAGGTTCTATGCTGGCCAACAGGTGATCTCTAAGGATTCATGGTAGAGACTGCGTAGGAACCCTTAGGAAGGATTTCACTTATCCCACTCTATATGTAGTCTTAGCAGAATTTCTGTGAGCATACTCTGGGTGTGCATATTTGGGGTGTCAGGGATCACTGCTTGCAAATGTGGGCTCTCAATGGGGACACTACAGCTAAAGATCACTCTGGGCTATGCTCCCATTTCATGCTTGATATTTCTTTTCTGTGCTTTGTATATATTTAGATGTTTCCAGGGCCAGGGAGATATCTCAGTAGCATATATATATATATATAATGTTTTCATGTATGGACATCTATGCAATCTTTCTTTTTCACCTATGCAATTCCTTATTTCTATACATGATATAAATTGTTAATTCTATGAGCCGCCTTACATCTTAACTTCTTTTTCTTTGTTCTAGTTATCTTTTGTTGAATGTAACATGTCTTATTTTTTCTTAATCATAAATATCTTCATCTTTAATAATTAAAGTGATTATTTGAATACGTAAATCTGAATTCTTACATAATCATCCAGATGTAATGAAATGCAATAATTTTAAACTACTTTTCATTGATTATGAGAAATCCCTATTTTTTGATTATTTCTTCTGAAGTCTTCTTTCCTTTTCTTTGCTTTAAAGAGGTCAGAATCTTGGCATGGCATGTTTTGTTTTGATATTAGTATAGTTATACTTAGCCAAAAATTCTTGCCCTCTACTTAGCAAAATAGTCTCCCAACTTGCATTGCTCTAATTCATCCCTGAGTACTTTGGGGTAATTGGATGTGGTATTTCTGAAATTTTATGCAGAATCTTGCCTCTGTGCAAGCTTTAATAATCAATGCTAAGCATAATTAAGCCATGCAGGCACTGGGTCACCTCTTTTACCCTTCATGTTTTCTGGAAATTAAAACAGATCAGTTATAAGGTTTTGTTCTCCTTCTGGGAGGGTAAATTTTATGTGTCTACTTGACTTGGCCAGTGGGCAAACAGACATACTTCTGGGTGTATCTTTGAGAATATTTCTCAAAGAGTTCAAGGTTTCAATTGGATGACTGAGTAAAGCAGATGGCCCTTCACTGGGGTCGGGGAACGTGTGAAGAGAACAAAGACACCGATGAATATTAGCATCACAGAACCTGTCAGCATCTATAAATATGAGCCAATTCTTCATAAGTAATGAAGTCTGTCTCTCTAGCTGTCTGTCTATCTCAGGATGTATTGCCCGCAATCCTCCCTTTACGTACTTTCAGGTCCTGGGTTTCATTAACAAAAGACTACTGAAATGTGTAGGCAACTTTTTTCCTGTTTTTACACAACCAAAGAGACCTTTAGGGCTCTACACCTTTCCATCAAGGAATTTGACTTCAGATAAGTGGCAGAGACACCAGAATTGAGGAACTAATTTTAGGTAGAAACAAGAGAAGATCATGCCCTGTGCTCTTCCATCCCAGGGGAGGCCATCAGAACTGCGCTGCCCCTTAAAGGCCTCATCTGAGCCGGTGCTTCTCCAACTCTGCTGGGTACCTGCCTCTCTTCAGGAGCTCAGTGCCCATGTGAAGCTTGGGGCTGTTCTGTGCTATTGCGCTGGGGCCTCTATGTTTGTTTTATGTGATACACCCATGTTCCTTGACAAAAGAATGT
Source organism: Octodon degus (assembly GCF_000260255.1). Lineage (NCBI taxonomy): Eukaryota > Metazoa > Chordata > Mammalia > Rodentia > Octodontidae > Octodon > Octodon degus. The sequence continues at coordinate 4,963,523 of NW_004524708.1, forward strand.
TCCCTTCTCTTTCATCAGTTTCCTGATGGGTTCTCCCTTTTCTGAGCACCACTGCGACCTGCTCGCTAAGCTCTCCTGAGAGCCATTAAAGAGACTCTCAGCTTCTGTGTTTTTCTGCTGCAAAAACACTGACAAGTTTGTTTGAATCTCTGGTTCACCTGCATCAAAGAACTTCCTTGTTTTCATGCTTTTCTAGATGTGAATATCCAACCTTGTTCTTGTGTTCCCTTTGTCTGGTGGAACTGCTCTCTGCTCTCCCTTCCCATCTTTCTTATGTTCATGGCAGGGGCTCTTGGGTAGCACCTTGGCATTCTGTGATGACTCTGCTGCCCTTATTGAAAGTGTATTTCCTTTGTTTTTTGCAAGTCATGTTTCCTTAAAACTCTGTGCCAATGATGTCATTTTTTAATTTTTATTTATTTATTTTTTTAATGATGTCATTTTTAATCTTCCACTTTTACCCTCACCTTGGTAGTCTATTCTTATATTCACCACTAGAAGGACCCTTTGAAAAACCAGTAGTCAGGGATGGTGAGATAGCTCAGCAGTCTAAGAGCTTTCCTGGAAAATACAAGGACCTGGGTTCAATTCCCAATACTGCATGCCGTGCCACCCCAGAAACCTGGGCATTCCATGCCAGCCACTGAAACCAGGTGTGGTAGCATAAACCTGTAATCCCAGCACTGGGGGAGGCTAACACAGAAAGATAACTATGACTTTGAGCTGTGTAGCAAGACCCTCTATCTATCTATCTATCTATCTATCTATCTATCTATCTATAATTTTAAAAAGAAAAACCAGTAGTACTGGATATCCACGAGGGCTTTGTTCCAGACTTTCCCATGGATACCTTCAATCCTAATGCTGGAGAGGCCAAGACAGGAGGATCACTATGAGTCTGAGCTATGTAGCAACACTCTGTATCAAATAAATAAATAAATAAATAAATAAGGTTTAAAAAAAGAAAAACCAGTAGTCCTGGATATCCATGGGGGTTTGTTGCAGACTTTCCCATGGATACCAAGGTCTCTGGCATTCAGTCCCTTATACAAAGTACATAGCATGGCCCACAAGCTCCCCACACTTTCCCAGGTACTTCACAGCCTCTCTAGATGACTTATACTACCTAAGGGTATCTAGATGCTATGTAAATCTGTCATCTATGGAATATTGTCAAAAAATCTCTTTATGATCTGTGACTGTTTATTTATTTGTTTTTGAGAAAGGTTTCCTAAATTGTCCAGGTTGGCCTTGAACTGATAATTCTTCTGACCCAACCTCTGGAGTAGCTGGGCTGACAGATTTGTGCTATTATACCTGGTTCCTGAATTCTTTTGAGCTGGAGTTGCTTGAATCCATGAATGAGGTGTTTGTTGACATGGTAGGCTGACTGTACAGCTCTTATAGTGACTACCCATGATCAGCCCCAAATCTGTGCATGACACTGAAAATTTCTTACTTCCTTCTCTCCTTATTCCTCACATTTCCCCTTTTGGTACAGTGGGTGCTGTGACGTGCAGTTTAGATTTCCACTCAGGCCTAAAAAGACTGTTCTCTGTGGCTCTCAATTCCCTATAGAAATTGCCTATGGGTAGAGAGAGCTGCTTCCCCTGGGGTGGCAGCTTTCCCTGGAGTAGCCTTCATCTACAGCTGCTGGGTGGCTGTGCCAAGAAGCTGTGGCCTTTCCTCAGGAAAGGACTTTCCAAGCTGGGTCCTCTGGGAGGCAGTCTCTTGTCCTAACTTCTCCTTTTACTCAATCTAGTTGCTGCCCCCTCCTTTTAATATGATAAGATTTGATCCTAGGAGTGCTCCTTAAGAAGACTTTAGGCACTTTGATTCAATACCAGAGTCTGCTACTCTGGGATCCCAATCTGTGTCACCAGGTCACCTCCCTCAAGCCCTCGGCCCTGTGGTTGATATGATAAGAGCCTAGCCTGGAAGCATCTCAGGACCTGTGCATGGGTTCTGTCTTCTGCTGCTTAACTTTGTGTGCTGTGGTGGCTAGTTTCTATGCTTTCAAGCTCTGGTCAGATGTCTCCTCAACAATCAAGCCTTCATGGCTTCCATATTAAAACAAGAACCTTTGAGTCATTACTTTGATTTGTTTACAGTGCTTCTTATGACCATCTGATGCGATGTTTGATGTTTTGTTGCTACTTGATCTCACAGTGGATGTTTTTATTATTGTTTCTCCAGTTTCTGGCCAAGATTAACCATAAAAAGTATATAATTATAGAAACAACAAAAAAAATGAGTGAATTTGGGTTGCTTTCCTGCTGCTAAGTCTTCCAATATGTTCTCTTTCCCTGCTTCCTACTCTTGGATTGCTCTTGGATGGCTGAGATCTCCAACCCAGTATGTTATTGACCAGCTGATTTAGCCGGAGCAAGGTTGTTGGATAGGATTCATGGAAGAATGCCTGGACATAGATGGTTTTCCCAAGAGAAAAGGGAACAATCTTCTGGCTTGTTTCTTTTCTGTCTTTCTTCTTTTCTTTTTAACTTTTTCTTTGCTACTTTTGAGCTGCCACATTTCAAAGAATGGGATGCTGATTTGTATGCCTGCACCCTTTTGTGTTTAACCTCCCTGCTGTTTGCTGTGTGCGAATTACTTGGGGAAGGATTTTCTTTCATGGAGATCAGGAACCCTGGGCTTAGCTCAATACCACACATTCTTATTTTGTAAGATTCATTACTGGTCTATCTCTCATTCACATGTTCTCTGATTCATATCCCTCTAATGCTTTGAAATTCTCCTTCAGAGAAAAATGAATGCAGAGCCCTTATGAAACAATGTTTTAATTAAGAGCCACGAAAACAGTTAAGTCCTAGCTGGGTAGGACTGTGTATACAAAGTTTGTTTGCTTCCCCACATGGGAATTTGAGACAGGAACCTTTTTCCACTGTGGGTGGTTTTGAGGGCAGCTAGTCCATCACGCGTCTAGTATATGGAAGAACTTGATTGTGAAGGGCTGTTTGTGGACCCCACCAGAGGTGCCCAGGTAGATGAGAAGCGACTGATTCAATTAACTGATAAAGATCAATTTGCACAGATCTGAGCCATCTTGTTTGCCCAGAGAGACTGTGTAGGAGTGAGCAAGAGCAGGCCGCGAAGAGGAGGACCTTGAGTGCCACAGCCCAGAAGGTGGCGACAGACACATTCCAGGGATAATGGACTTTTAAATGCCAGTGCACCTTATTTAGGTAGCAATTTGTGAGGAAATCGTCTAATTGAATGGCTTTTAGAGCGGAAGCTACCCTTTCTGCATCCTGCAGGCCTCCCCTTTGGGGAGGTCGAGCCACTCCGCCTGCCTATTTCCATTACTCAGTCCAGTGGGAGAACTCTTCCATGGGAGTTTGCACTCCTGGCTTTGTCATTAACAAACCCTGTGGCCCTGAGCATGGCACTTAACCTTGGCTCTGCTCAGTATGACTTAGGATGAACAAGAACTGTCAGCAGGCTCTGAGGATGAAATGACCTAGGGTGTGCTAAGTGTTCTCCATAGTGTGGGTAGGCATATATCCTTCTGCTGTTAGAAAAGGGCACTTTTTAGGGGTGATGCAGTCCATCAGACTGACACTGTGAGTGACAGTAAGCTGGGACTCAGCTGCCACCAGCGCAGAGCCAAGGGGACCTCGTGCCCCTCCCCACACACTGTGTGGGTCTTGTAAGCTTGTAGTTTGCTTAGATGAATGAGGAAGGCCAGCATTACCTCCCCAAAAGTGGGGACAGGCTTGGGGGCTAGTTTCTTCCTTTAGAAGGAAATGGATGGGAATAATCCATTTATCAGCTTGTGACTTATACCGAGTGGACAGTAAGTATACTACAGAGACAAACTGAAAGAAAATAATGCATGTAATTGAACAAAGAATACTTGGAGATCTCAAATCAAAGCTTAAACCTCAACACTGAAATTTTTACCAGCTTGGAAAATTGGATTTGTTATCCTCTGAAGTGGTGAACTTCCGGGATGACTGAACAGGGTGTCTAAGATGTGGGTTCCTGTGAGCCGGGTCTGTGAGCAGCAGACGGGTACCAGTGGGGCCATGTTGCTATGGAAACCCCAAAGCTCGGAGTTCCTCCATGGCTCGGAAAGGCTGTCAATTAGATCCAGGCACTTGGGACTTTAATGGAAACAGGCACTTGTCATTTTTCTAACAGCCATCTAACATTCTGTACATTTAAAATATGCCCATGGAAGGAAAAGCCTGCAGTTAAGTTTGTTTATTTTGTGAGAATTCTCTTGTGTGGCCTTGACAGAGCAAGTTTTTCTCCCTCTCCCTGTACATTAAAAGAAAGAATCTAAGGCTCTTCAGTATCGAGCAGAAACTCAGTTAGGGGATTCACTTACTGTGGTTCTGAAAGGCTTTTCTAGGAGGTCCTTAGTCCTGCAGCCCTGCTGACATCTGGGGGCTGGTGGAGGGGGCTCCTCTCATTCACATCCTTTAACCTGGATCTGCTAGGGTTCTTTAGAACTATGCACCTACACAGATTGGCAGATAGACACTTCTCTTCTAAGAAGGCAGCTCAGAGAAGAAGCCTTCATTAGCTATCATTCTCTTCAAATGTCAAATACTAAAGAATAGGGAGTCACAGCTCACACTCAGACTGACTTGTTATATGAGGCCAGTCGCTGGGATCTGACTCTCCATGAGAACACAAATCAATAGTCAGTATCAACATAGAAACAGCAGTTGGAAGAGGAGCAAGTTCAAGGCTGGTGATCCCTATTTGTTTTTAGTGGAGTGTGTGTGTGTGTGTGTGTGTGTGTGTGTGTGTGTGTGTATACAGGTATGTATGTATTTATTTTTGCCCAGACATGCCATTTTTCATTTTTGACTTTCAGAAAAAGCTCTTATACCTCTTATACCTCTTATACCTCTTACTATAGGTGACTGACCATGAGATCAGAACACTTTTTCAAATGGGGTTATGAGCTGATAAGGTCAGGCACATTTTAACAGCTGAAAATGCATATTTAATTAAGTTCTCCTCTGCCTGAACCATTGCGGAGCCAAATAACAATGGCAAACCTAGTTCCCTACATTAAGAATCAAAAACAGATGCTCCTTGACTTCTAAAAGTGGAGCATCCTACTCCTTTTACTTTACTTTTAAATGTCAAATCATAAGTAGGTCAGAGAAAACAGAGTGTTGTTAGCTCTCCAGTTAAGTTTAGGTCATAAGAATGGAGCAAACTTGGCTACATCGGCTTTTCAGCAATATTTGGTCATTTCATTTTATGTTTTGGATCTGATTTCACCTAGTAATTATCACATCTTTGCTTATGGAAAGGAACTACCAATACCGGATGGGAGAGGCACAGATATTAGGTGCCTTTGTTGATTAAATTGTGGGGAGCAGACTGTAATTACACAGATCCCCAAAGACTGTAAGTTTTGTGGCTCTAGATAAAGTTTATTATAAAAAAACCTCTTATTTGTGCATTTACTGCAATTGTGATAATTAACACACACAAAAAAACAAGAAACAGCCAACTCTGGTCAAATATCTATTTTCACGCTGCTGTCTCCTCAAACACAGAACTCCACAGAAAGGTGGTTGGCAGAAGGGCTCTGTGCATCAACTGTTTGAAAGCAGGCAGTGTTGTTCAACGATCAGTATGACCTTCCATGGGTTGTGCCACCGATCGGCTGCTGCTCTGGGGAAAGTCACTCATCCTGCCTGGCTTGTAGAGTCACCATCTGTGTTGTGAGGAAGTGGAACTAAGCAAGGGTGAAGTTCCCCGGGTTTGCAGCCCGTCTTGTGGTCCAGCAAAGCTGAACGAAAGATCCCTTCCTGATTAGAAGGACAAGGAATCGATTTATTTTTCTATTTTATTGAAAACAATTCATAACAAAACAATAGAAGAATAACAATAGTTAATACATTTCAGTTGTCATGTTCAAAGTATTAAGAGTACAAGATATGGACATAAAAGTTTCTCCAATTGATATTAACACGAACTTTCCTTTTCAATGAACTAAGAGACACTAATAGCACAGCTAGCTTGCATTCTTCTCCCTTTACCCTTCTTTTGTGTCCCTTATCCTAGTTTTAATTTCAACAATTTCCTCGCATTTCACAACATCTATTGTACTTTTTAGACCTTGTATAAACATTGTATTGTCTCCCTGGTGTGAGAAATTGAGAGAGTAAATAAGACATAATTTTCTCATATGCAAAATTTGTGCTGCAGCATCTCAGGCTAATTCTGAGAACTTGCAGGATTTAGGATGTGGCTCTGTTAATGCATCAAGGCTGAACACCTCTGCCTCAAATCCACAGTGTGTTATCCAGGAAGCACACACAGACCCACTTCCCTAAATATTATTGTATAAAATAAGAGGTATGTCATCCTGAATGGGTCTTTTAATTGGCACTTATAGGAATGTAAAGTTGTAAAGCTAGCAAGTGGTTATAGCTTAGATTCTCTTAAATTTCATGATTTAATACTTGATATGGTAGTGCACAATTAGAAGTTTGAAAAGAAAAGAAAAAGCTTGGTCACCTTCCCTAAGTGCTCTGGTAATGATAATAATTTTATAGAGAAAATTGTTCCTCTCTGGACAGTGCTTCATCTGACTTGATGCTCTCAGCAGCAGAAAGCAAAATTACAACAATTACAAAGTTGATCTGGGCTCTGACCACTGAATTGACCCTCGGAAGGAACCTGGGTTATGGCTGAGTCTGTTATCTCTGGAAGGAGACCAGCTGTCTTCAGAATTGCTTTCAGGGCCCCATCATGTCATCGTGAAATTGCAGTTAGTAATCTTGCCGCATTTTCCAGATTTGGTGCCGATAAGCTTGAGCACATCCGACTCTCTGGTCTCCAATGTTATTTAGAGAATTGGATGACTTTAAAGCACTTATTTTCTTCAACTCAATTCTCATCATAATCCATCAACATCACAGTGTTTTTATTCTCCATTTCATTTTTATATGATCCTATTAGTTGGGAGAAACCCAAGTGATATTTTTCTTTACTATGGCCTTGTCTCTCCATTGCCTTTGCTAGAACTCAAAGATTATATACTTTTTACTAAATCACAATTCAGCCATCCTTTGATCAACAGTGTTTATACCCTGCTTTTCTGCATTTGTATTTCTCCAGGCATAGAATAAAAACAGTCCACTTTGTTCCGTGCAAATCACATATACTACCTGTCCCTAAATCAGAAAGCAGACATTCTTCTCTTAAATTATAGGCATTGGAGTGTTTGAGGTGTGTGTATGTGTGTGTGTGTGTGTGTGTGTGTGTGTGCCCGTGCATGTGTGCATGTGTGTGTGTAGAGTCTCACTGTGCAGCTCAGACTCATAGTGATCCTCCTGTTTTCAGCTTCCTCAGCCCTAGGATTACAGGTGTAAGCCACCACTCCTGGACTCCATCACCGGCTCAGCATGCTCACAGATGGGGCTGGCTGGCATGGGATACCAGGCGATTGAATCCCAGTCCCTGTGCTTGCCTAAGCACTGGTTAACCCTCTAAGCTATCTCACCAGCCCTTGAGATTTTGATGTAAGAGAGAGTGAAGCCTCTAAGACCTAAGGTGCATGGCCCCAGCCTGGCTCCCACATGGTGATGCAGGTTATGCGAAGGGCATACATCTTCAAGACATGGCTGCTATCCATTGCTTCTTCAGTTGAAACTGACATCTCTGTGCTAAGGCATTGGTGATGCTGCATAGGTTTATGCAGAACTGGGAGCCTGGCCTGCTGCACAGATGCTCTGCTCCTTCAAAACTGACTTCCTCTGTATTGGAAGCCTCATTGATCACAGCAAGGATAGGGGTACAATGTTGACTTCCTCCCAGAAAGGTCATGTAAGGAGCATAGATTCCTCCTGTACGGCATTTTCTCCTCTAGTGACACAATGGAGAGCAAGATGATGAAGTGCCTGCTGTTTAGTGTCATGGGAGAGAACTCATGGCGGGAGCTGCTTCACTTGGGTAGAGAGATGCAGAAGTAAGACCCTGTGAGTGAGGGGCCGTGACTTGCGTGGATTATCCTGTGGGACCTACTGGGACTTAGAGACACTGGCCATGGGAAAGTGAGAGTCAGGGCTGAACTGAGGCAGGTTAACTAGCTGGGGGAGGTGGGAGGCCAGAACTGTGTGGGAAAATCATGTAGTGCAAGAGGGTCCCATCCAAGTACTTTAAGGACCAGCCTGGTCAAAAATTACCTTGCTGTGGGTGCTAAATACAAAGCATAGGAACATGTCTGATGGGATACAGTGCAGCATCTTCCCACCTACTTGCTTACCTACTACATTTGGCTTTGGAAACACCAACTGATGCTATGTTTTCTTTTACCTCAGTGGTTAATCTTTCTGACCTTCCTATCTGATTTCTTCTCATCCTTGGACCTCTTTCTTTTTTGGTACTGAGATTGAATTCTGCATCTCCACACCAAGGCACATCTCCAGCCCATTTAATTAATTAATTAATTAATTTGTATTTTGAGACCAGGTCTCACTAGATTGCTAGGTTGCCTAGCCTAGGTTTAAATTTATAATTCTCTGCCTCAGCCTTCTAGGGTGCTGGGATCAGGGGTGTGAGCCACCAGACTCTTCTCTGACTCAGTGCCTGAGTCTCTGGCATTAGTCAGCCCCAACCCCCACTCTCTCAGTCCCTTGATATTAAGTGGCTGCATCCTGACAACCCTCAGGTGTTCGTTGCTAGCTGGAGTCTCTTTCCTGAGTGGCAGAGTCACCCACAGTCTACTCACCATCTCCACGTGAGCTTTTCACACTCAGCAGGTCCAAATCAAAAGTTTTCTTTCTCCCGATCCCTCTGAAACTTTCTACTTCTCAGTTTATGCCAAATCTAGCTTTCCAGCTGCTCAAGGGAAAAAATTATTGAAAGCGTCTTGGTTCTTCTTTTTCTCTCATGCATGGCATCTGTTCTGCCAGGAAACACTGTCAGTGCTACCCTTTGAACACATCCCAAATCCAATGCTTCCTACCACCTTCTGTGCTCAGCCTTGGGGGTGCCATGAACATCTCCAGCCTGGGCTACACCAGGAACTCCCCAATTGCTTCTTGCTCTGGCCCTGTGAGCAATTTTCAACACCATAACCAGGATGATTCATTATATAGCTTGGCCAAAGCATGCCCCTCCCTGAAAGCCTTGTAGGGATAGCATTTCATTCACACTAAAAGCCAGTGTCCCAAGGAGAGTGGAGCTGGTCCATCCCCAGTGGTCTCCTGGAAGGAAGTCCTTATGCTCACTGTCTCCTCTTATCCCCCAGACACCCTCCGTTCAGCGTTGGCACTAACTCATCTCTAGCAGTCTGCCCAAGTTCTCCCCCGCCCATTTGTACTCCCAGCCCTTACTCACTGTCATCTTGCTAAGGTGACTGGCTACAGCCATCTGCTTTACCTGAAAACTGCTGCAACCCACTCCAGCAGACACCTGTAATTGACCTTCCTGGTCCTTCACCATTCGCTCAACTTTTCCTTCTTACCCATAGAGAGTTTGTCTTCTAGTTATTGCTTTCCCATATACATGTTATGCTTATTGCTTGTCTTCTTCCAATCTCCCATTACTCAAATGTGCACCCCATAGGGTTTTTTTTATTAACTTGATTTGCTCTTATGTCTCAAGTGTGTGGCAAATGATCTGTAAGTTGTAGGAACTCAGTGCAATGTTGAACAGATGAGCTCAGTGATGTTATGGCTTGCAAATGCTAAAGACTCAGAACTTCTATATGAAAGTGGCCAGGGGATTCCAACCCACCTGTTGATTTTTTTCCTAGCTCTGGAGGATATTTTATAATATTATGCTGAAGATTTTAGACATAATTTAAAAAATGATGTTGCTGGTCTCTTCATTCCACTACTCAGGAGTGAAAAATTTCTCTTTCTTTTTTCCATTTCTTTCTTTCTTTGTGGGTGGCAAACAACTTGATGCCTTCCATCATGCTCTGGTTTAGAAATTCTTGGGTATATCATTCTCCACAATGAAGTTTATAGCTGTTTCAGGCCTTGACATGTAGCTTTCGTCTATTCGAGATAACTGACTGTCGCTGAGACGTGCTATTTGAGGAAGTCACCTGAAGCCACAGCAATCATCTTTGCTGGCATTATCAGTGCCATGAGAAAGCTGTTTTTATCTCATCCTTCATTATAAAGACGTGTGCGTATCCTTCTCCTTGGAGCATGGGCTCGTGGATCTCGCCCATTTCTACATGTATAATACTAAAAAGAAATTCGCCCAGGGACTAAAAGGGCTAGACCCATTATTTTCTATAATCATGACTCAATATCATGAAATAATATTAATTTCAACCCTACTGTGAGTGAGTTTTAAGTTTAAATTCTCGCTCAGCTTACCCATGCAGGGGGTGTTCCATAAGGAATTTCCATCATTAAGCAGTGGTATCAAATATGTTTAGGTTTTAACACCTTCAGGAGTATATTTAATTATTTTTAAATCTTTGGCAGCAGGATGATGATTGATTTGGACAGTGACCCTCTATGCTAGAATCTTCTCTAGCTCTTTGTACTTTTTTTGGAGGAAAGGAAGACAAAAATGCACTGGTGATGGCATTGCAATATAAATGGAAGGAGAGGGAAATAAAGAATAGGCCGTTCCTGAATGGTTTTGTGATTCCTAGCAAGTCTCCTTAGGCTGGAAGATAACAATTGCACTGTAGATGTAACAGCCTTAATGAGGAAAACTGACAGGAAAATACTTATCTCTTTATATTGAAAGACAGGAAAACACAACTTAGAGAATTTGTCACTTATGATTGAACGAAATTACCTTTTATTCTTACATATTTGTCTTAACCTTATTAGTTCATGGGCAGGTTTTTGTTTAGCTTTCTGGATCATGAATATTCCGAATTCTTAGCTTTTCTTATCAGTGAAGAAAAGCAATTTATAACACAGGACCTGAACAAACAAAGTACTTCAGACTTTTTACTTTTTTTTTTTTCATTAAAGAACCTAACTCTATGCTTAGAAAGGAAATTCATCCTTTTTTAAAAAAAAACATTATTTTTCTTGATTAAAGAAAGGAGGTTTCTTTATTTTACTTCCTAATTTTCTTAAGGTAAAGATGACTTGTACTCTTACATTTCATAATGCTAAACTCAAGAGATATCTTCCATCTATATTAAGCCTCATAAAATAATCACTTACTAGAGCAAGTAACTCTTCTAAAACCGCCAGAAATTATTTGGCAAGAACTTCTCTTTCATGAATATTATACCCACACCAAGAGCCACCTCATCCTCTGAAGTTAACAAGTGCCTCCTCTGACATGAAAGGCCTTTCTACTCTTACGTTCATGAGCAGTTCATTTTATGTGGTCTTATGTCCTATATAAAATTTACCAAAAGCCTATTCAGATTACCACTGACCGTATTTGTCATTAATTCTGTGTTCATTTCAAGAATTTTACCAACAAATCTTGTAGTTTGTACTGTATTTATTTATCTATTTATTTATCTATCTATCTATCTATCTATCTATCTATCTATCTATCTATCTATCTATTTATTTATTTATTTATTTATGTTATATTACATAGAGCTTTGAAAAAAAGTCTATTCCTTTGTTCTCTCATGGTGACATGCCCGACTGGGACACAAGCATTACTAGTATTATTTTTCAAGCAATGACACTGGATCATCTTGGAAAATGAACAACAATAGCTGATGCTCCTGGGCCGCTTCTGGAGGAGGCTTCTTCATAGCCTCAGAAGGGTCTTTTTGGCCCTTAAGAAGCTGAGAGCAGAAGAATGAGGGGGTAAGCAGAGCCTTCACCCTCTGAAAGTGACAGATCTTTGCCATCACAGGCTTTGTATAATTGGATTTAGGACCCAAAATGTTTTGTAAAACTTTCCTTCAATAAATGGGAGAGGTTCTCATGTTTGTCTTCACTGGTAATGCAAATCCAAGTTAAGAAGTAAATAAATAATAAGTGAAAGAGCAAGGTAAGAATTTTAATGAACTTACATTCCAGATATTCATCTTTGTGTTTTCTAGTCTAGTATTTTTATTTTTTATTATTTATGTATTTTAGCTGATTAACAGTGATCAATACATCATTTTTTTATTGTTCAATCTGTTACTCAGATTAACAGATATAGTTATGCAAGATGGGAGATATAGTTGAATATTACTGTGTGCTTTTAAGAAATTCTAATTTTTTGGTCTCTCTCATTTTCTTTTGTTTTTTGTTTTTCAAAACAAAATGGTGCTTTATACCTTTGCAAAGTTAGTAGCACATGACACAAGATTGCCTAGTGACTGATAGCTGACCTTAACCAGACAGGATGGTTATCTCAGGACTGAGATAGTTTGTTTGCTTTAAGCACTGAGGTCTAGTCCCACCTACACACATTTAATCAATTTCCTAGCTTCTGTGGTCCTCAACATATCCCCTTTTTTTTTTTGTTAGAGATGGGAGAGTCATCCAGATGGCTGACACTGACAAAATATCTACAAGGTGCTGTACATGGTTCCAGGGTAAATCCTGAGGTGATTTGATTGACCGTGTCAGATAGCAAAAGTTACAATTTTAGTTATATAGGTTTTGCTTTAACTTGGTCTTAACCATCCAGCAGAAAAGTGTAACCACAAGATATAAAAAGTAATGCCATATTAACATGCTGAGCTGTAAAAGCCTCAAGTCAACAACTTCTGACAATTACCAACTGTGCTGATAACTTACTACTATTATGGACTATTGGACTATATTGGGATATTTTGCTGAACTCACATACCTAAAATCTTTGGACTGGCATCAAGTATGAAAATGTCCTTTAGAGACTTCTGCAAATATAGTTTTCTCTCTAGTCTTGTAGTTTTTGATGCTTGTGCTCAGCGACTATTGTTTCAAATTCACCTGTCCCAGCAAGGGAGTTATATTCTTACCCCAGTCTCTTCTTTACTTATGTTTATGATGTCACCATGAGTGCTGTTGCATTCTCAAACTTTCCCAAAAATTTCACAGAGATACTCTTGACTTAAAATAAGCTGCACACAAGATGTGTATAGAGTGTGGGATTTGATACATTTCATATAGGGTACGTATCTAAGCATCAAGAAGTCATTTGCCAATCAAGACAATCAGTACACGGCAAGCCCAAAGGCCATATTGTGTTTCTAACTCCACCCTCTTGACTGTCCAGTGCCCTAACTCCAGAAAACCCCTGACCTGCTTCTGGTACTGTAACTTAACAGCATATTCGGGGATTTAACACATGGAAACATGTAGTAAACAAGGCACAGCATGTCTGCATTTTTAAGGTTTAATTTTCTCTCGGCTATATTAGCATCTTTCCGTGCATGGACTTTACATGCATTATGTCAGATTTACCCCTGGTAATTTCATATCCATCATAGCATTATAAATTATGATAATTTTAATTTTAGTTTCTAGTTGTTTGTTACTAGCATACAAAAGCACCTTGGTTTTTTTTGTTGTTTGTTTGTTTTTGTATGTGGTACTGGAGATTTAATTCAGGACCTGCGCTTGCCAGGTAGGCACTCATTCTCCTGAGCTATCTCCCAGGCCAAAGACACATTGTTCTTTGATGGGGTATAAGATTATTTGTTTTTTATTAATCCATGTTTGTAATACATAATGTTTAGATTCTTTGTGTGGGGTTATACATGTACATATACAACTTAATTCCTCTTTTCATTCCTTTCCTTTCTTCCTCTATCTCTCCATCTCTTTATCCCTTTTCCATTTGAGAAAGTTCTATCTCCTTTTTTTTTTAATCCTACAAGGCAGTTTAACTCACTAGTTCTAGAAGGTTTTGTGTGGATTTCATGAACTTTTATACATAAACCACAAAGTCATTGCAAATAAAAGCAATGATGCCTTTCATTTTCCAATCAGTGTTTGATTTACTTTTCTTAAACTATTGTGCTAGCTAGAGCCTCTTGTACAACGTAGAAGAGACCCACAAATACAAACAATTTCAATGGTTTTTCACCTATCTGGATGGCTTCATTTTTACTGCTATACTGCACTGGCTAGACTTTCCAGCTCCATGATGAATTGTACTGATGAGAGTTAACATTCTAGAAAAGCTGGGGCTTTCAATTTGTAGTCTTTCAGCTTTAAATATATAACCTTGTAGGTCTTTAATATATTTCCTTGCCCTATTTAGAATATTTCTATCCTACTTTGCATAGGGTTTTTTTAAAAAAAATAATGGATGAATGTAATTTTTGCCAAATGTTTTTTCAGTATGTGTTAAGATGATTTTTAAAATTCTATTACCATACTGCATAATGTTGATATTAAATATGAATAGACTTTGCAGGCCTGGGGTAAACTGCACTTGGTCATAGTATATTACACACATGCACACACACACATGAAGTATATGTATAAATGATATTGTGGCTTTTATTTTCCTCAAACCCTTATGCTGTTATCCAGTGGTGATATCAGAGTAATGTTAAGTCAATGAATGTACTAAGAAGTGTTGTTGACCTCGGTTTCTGGACAAGTTAATGTAGAATTGTTATGATTGCGTCCTTGAAATTCTGATAAAATTCATGAAGTCATCAGTGCTTTCTGTTTTCTTTGTGTGAGTATACTTTTTGTTTTCTACAAATTCAATTTCTTTGATTAATATAGGGTTTTTCAAATGACCTAGTTCTTCATGAGTTTTGGTATCTTGTGTCTTTCACAAAATTTCTCCTTTTCCTCTAAGTCACTTGATCCATTAACATTGCTTTGTGAAAATATTCCTGTATTATCTGTTCAATGCATACATAGATTTGAGTGATGTCATCTTTGTCTCTTATGAGATTGGCAGTTTTTGCCTTCTTACCATTTCCTGTTTGGCCCCAAGCAGATCTATCTAGATAGAGGATTATCAATTCTATTGACTTTCTGAAGGAAATTATGTTTTCTTTTCTACTTTTCTTCAATTATTTCATTGATTTCACTGTAATTTTTATTGTGTGCTTTCTTTTGTTTACTTTGTCTGACTTCTTTTGATTTTTCTACTTTTTTAAAAAGAGAAATGATAGTCATTCAGTGGAGAAGCTTCTCTCTTTGAAAATGTCAGTTTTGAATGACATTTAGTGCTCTCCAATATGTCCCTTTTCACATTACTGCCTTGGCCACATCCCATAAGTTTTAAAGATAAATTTTGTTGTGCACATATAAAATATACCCTGTAATGTTTTCGTATCACTTAGCTAACACAAATTTTCCTGCACTGCAGCGGATTAACATGGTCATGATCTCATAGTTATTCATTTTTGTTTGCTTTTGCAGCACGAATAGCTATAATCTATTCGATTAGCATGAATCCCGTACAGTGCAATGTTATTCTACACGTTTGCTGCTTTGTATCCTGTGACTTTCATCTCTCCATTTTCTTTCCCTGCTCCAACTTTTGGTAACTGTTATAATCTCTGTATATTTGAATTATGTTATAAATTTTGCATATAAGTGAGATCATATTTTCTGGGCCTGATTTCTTTCACTGGGCACAATGTCCTTATCCATGTCATGGAGAATACAAGATCTCATTTTGTATAAGCTGAATAACATTTTATTATACATACTACAGTTCCTTTATTAATTTTTCTGTCAGTGGACTTAGGGTATTTCTGTGTCTTGGTAAGTGTGAATAATCTACAGTAAACATAGTAGTAAATATATGACATGGCAATTTCATTTCTTTGGGGTACATACTAAGAAGAGTGGGAACTGGCTCAGGAAATAGCTCTGTTTTTGCTTTCATTAGACTTTTGTTTACAATAACAGCTATATACATACATAGTTTTTCCATATTTAGAACAAGGTCTCCAGGGTCTCACTATGTAGATACTCATAGTGATTCTCCTGTTTTCAGCTTCCCGAGTGCTAGGATTACAGTGTGCACCACCACGCCCAGTTTCAATCCCCGCCTCAGCACGCCCCACGGAGGGCCTGCACAGCATGCTGGGGATTGAACCCCGGCCACTGTGCTCTGCCTAAGCAGGCGCTTTCATCCACTGAGCTATCTGACCAGCCCTAATAACAGTTATATTTTGATATGTTATGTTTTCAGTTGAATATGCTAATTTTCATTTCTTCTTTGACCTGTAAATTACTTAAAAGTACAATTCAGAGAAACAATTAAAAATAACTGAAGAGGGCTGGCAATTTAGCTCAGCAGACTGAGCAGGGTTCCATCCCCGGTCTCCTATGCTAAACCAGCCCTGCCTCCAGGCATGCTGAACCTGCGATCGAGTCCAGGTGTGGTGGTGCATGCTTGTAACCCCGGCACTGGGGAGGCTGAAAACAGGAGGATCACGATGAGTCTGAGCTGCGTAGTGACACCCTGTACCAAATACATAAATGAAAATAAATATATAAATAAATAGGGAATATAGTAGAATTTTCTCTGAAATCCAAGTCAGTGCACATAGCCAGGCAGAAACTGAGCAGAAAAGAGAAATGTCATATGCCCTACTAGGTGTCTTAGAAATAAAATGATTTTTGTTTATCAAAATATTGCTGGGTCTGATTAGAAAAATGGCAGGCAATGGCCACCACAACCTCACCCTGGTGAAACTCTTAGGCTTTAAAAATATAGGGGATTGAGGGGGTGGATAGGTTGGTGCTCTAAGCACCTGTCTGGCAAGCCGAAGAACTGGGGTTTGATTCCTGGTACCACATTGTCTGTTACTTTTCTCTCATTGCTGGGACAAATACCCGACACCCAAAGTGAAGGAAGGAAAGGTTTATCTAGCTCACAGTCAGTGGAGGTTTCAGTCCGTATTCAGCTGGGTCAAAGGCAGGACAGCACAGGGCAGAGAGCAACCTTTCATGGTGGCAACAAAGAAGAGAGCAAATGGGAGTGACAACAGCTCAGGCAGCTAGTCTGTCTCCACTCCTTACACTGTACTGCAAATTATCACTACCAATCAACTCCAGAAGCTGCCCCAGAGAAATGCATGAGTCTTTGGGGAGACAACTATACACAAACCATAACACACATGCTGAGTCAGCCCTGGAATCCTGGGCGGGCAGTTCCTGACGCTGAAATCGGGCATTGTGGTGCGTGCCTGTAATCTCAGCACTGGGGAAGCTGAGACGGGGGATCACTATGAGTCTGGGCTGCCATAATGAGAACCTGTGCCAAATAAATAAGTAAATAGAAGGTTAAAAAATAGAGAAAATACCTTCTGGGTCTAGGGACAAAGACGTTATGTAAGCAACAAAGGAAGCAGAGTCAAGTTGGCATCAGAAAACCTTCCATCCACCTATAAAACTGGAACAAAAAGAGAATGATTTTTTTATTAATTTTTATTGCGAAAGAAATAGCAATGAGACAGTTTCATAACAGGTTAGTAGCCAGGTACAATAATTAATACATTGCAAATTGTTGTCTTCTTAGTAGTTATTCAGAGTACAAGATGCAGACATGATATCTTGTCTAAACACTATTAATAAAATCTTTCTTCTCATTGTACTAAGAGAAAGTAGCTGTATATGTATCCTATTTTATGTGTGTATGTGTGTGTGTGTATGTGTGTGTGTGTATTTACTACAAAATGGTCCTTTTATATCTCTTTTTTGTTTAGTTTTGTCAGAGATGGGTATTCCATTGCCATTCAACTTTCCCATTTAGATTAGAACAAGTTAGGCTATATAACTGAGTTAAGTATCAGAACTCTTTGATCATATTGGATAGGGTCCAGGAGAAGGAACCAAGATGCTGATAATTTGGGAGAAATCTGTAAAAGAGAAAGGAACATAAAGTCTGATAATTCCCTCTGCCTCTGCTTCCTTCTGTAGTGGGAACTGGGGTGGGGGTAGATAGGGGAGAAGGATTTGGGGATTTTTAAGGGACACCAGAAAGAAAATGATAGTCATGAGCTCTATTTACTGTTCTCCAACTTTCAGAGTTATAAAAAACAATGTTAAATACTCAAAAACTCGAGGACCACTGCCTTTAAATATCTTCCTAGAAGCTGATGGAGAATCTTTGGCAAAAGGTCAGCAAGGACTGTGACCACTGAAGCATACATCCCCTGGTCCTAGCCTGAGTTCTCTTTGCCTGGCCTGTACCCCAGCCTGACATTCAGAAACACTGCCCAAGTGGGCCAACCTGGGACCAACTAGGCAGAGATGTTTTCTTGGGGATTTTTGGACATGGGGGAGGTGTTTGATTTTAAAAAACAAATTGCAAATATGTTGCTCATCTTATCTCAGTATAAAATAAAATGTATTCTCCATGACTTTCTTCCCCAGTTGTGGCTACTTAAGGCAGCAGACAATCCAGGGGCAGCAGAGAAAGCAGAAGTGGGCAGGGGTTGCTGCCAACCAGGAAAAGTCTCAGAGGAGAGTTCATGCATCTGAGTCATGCAGGTAGGAACGGACTGTCTTGGACAGCACAAAGGAAACAACAAAGGGGAGAAGTTCTCACCATGTCCAGAAGTCTTCTCTTGAGTATTGAAGTCCTTCAGGTGGTTGACAGAGCCAGTGTTCTGTGCCCTCCTGCACTGTGTTACAATTTGCAGGGTGATGCGTTCTTTGAGTTTGCCACACACACCTTACGCTCAGTATGCACTTGGTGCCAGTCAAGGGAAATGGGCCTCTCCGAATGGTTTTAGGGTCTCTACCCTCTGAATTCTCTGTGATGTTAAGACTTGCTCTACAAACCATTTCCTTGTATAAGACTATGGCACCCTGGGAAAGCCTTGTTAGAAATGTGAATCTGCCTGCCTTTTGGAAGTGTGCCTAAAATTCAGATTTTTGTACACATATCTGTGTATCTTGTTTAAAAAGCAGGCTTTGGTCCAGAAGTCCAGGGAGGTACCTTAGATTCTGCATTTCTAACAAGCTCTGAAGGGATGCCTGTGTGGGAGGCTCTTGAAGATCATCTGTTCTTTTCCTGAATGTTTGTTCAAGAAACTCTTTTTGGTCTCCCCAGGCAAACCCGTGCCCTATACTTCCCTGACATATACCAGAGAAGTGAGGCATCACCCTAAGTGGAGACAATCTTGTGCTAGTATTTGGAGGAAACAAGACTAGGTGTTGACTTGATTTCTCTTTTCTGGTTTCTGAGGAAGTGGCCTAGGGTTGTAAATTAGAGTTGTCCCTAGCTGTCTTGAGGTTTTTAATGATTTCTTATCCATTGCATAGATCCAAGAGAAGGCTAACTCCTAAGATAGGAATGAATTTATTTTGCAAGACATCAGAAGGAATAGCAAGTAAAATTCACCGAACAGAAAACAGAAATACTAGGTCTTGAATTTTCATCATAATGACATAGAGCCTTTAAAAATCAGATTCCTACGTCTTATGCAAATACATAGAGCTGGCATTGGGATAGGCAACAGATCTGTACATTAAAAAAAACACTTTCTGAGTGATTCAGAGAAGCCAGCTGATAACACTGTACTGAAAATAATTATCTAGGACTGCATAACTTGGAGGTGCAAGGTCAGACAGACAAATGGACATGAATAATAACACAGAAGTAAAACTTACCCAATTAACAAGCTTCATCTAATGGAGAAATATAGAACAGTACTCTTGGTATTTGGAAAAAACACAGTTCCAAAATATGTGCATTAATAAAATTGTCCAGATACTAAGATATTAATGAGCCTCAACAGATACAAAAGAGTGGTTAGTATGGATTATGTTTTTATTGATAATGAAATAGCTTACAATGAAAATATTCTTACCAAAAAGCCCTTATTTTCTGAAATTTAAAACACATAAATAATATATAGGTCAATCAAAAAATCATAATGAGCATTAGAAAATTCTCAGAATGAATATGAATTTTGTGAGTTTCTGAGAAGTGGTAGTGTAAGGGAAACATAGAAGATTAAATGCCCATTTTAGGAGAGAAATCATTGAAAATATGTAAATTGAGAGTCCAACTTAGGAAATCTGATAAGGAGTAACAGACTGAAACATACAAGACAGAAAAATAGAATATTATGAAAAGATGCACTGAAAATGTTGTATGAAAAATAAACTAAATAAGAGAAAAAACAAGAAAAGCAATACTAAACATTCAAAGATGGGCCTGCCAGGTAGCTCAGCAGATTAAAGCGCTTGCTTAGGCAGCCACAGGGGCCAGGAGTTCAATCCTAGAGACTGCCATGCTGGCCCTGCACCCAGGGCATGCTGAGATGGTGATTCAGACTGGGCATCGCAGCACATGGCTGTAATCCCAGCACTTGGAAGGCTGTAAACAGGAGGATCAGTAGAATATGATCTATGCAGTGAGACTCTATACACCCTGTGCACCCCATCTTAAATACAAAAAAAAAAAAAGAATTCAAAGATGGCACATAGAGAATGGGTGTGGTGGCATGTGCCTGTAATCCCGGCACTTGGGAGGCCAAAAACAGGAGGATCACTACAAGTCTGGTCTGTGTAGTGAGACCCTGCAGACCTGTACTAAACATATTTTAAAAATATACATACAACAGAGTATAAAATTAAGGAAGGTAATACTGAAATGATATTTTCTCATAAATTTGAAAATATAAACAAAATTACTACAAAATATAATTTATCAAAGCTAATCAAAGGAATATCAACACAACTGATATGGTGCCTAAAAACATCTCTGCCTTCATAACATGAAAACAAAACTATTCTAATAGTATG
>NW_004524708.1:4984848-4986966 GCF_000260255.1 Octodon degus
TGTTGTCCTTCTTCTGGATGGCCTATATAGTGCGGCAAGATAAGAAAAGAAGTAAAATTTGTAAAAGTAGAAGAAAACTGCCACTCCCATATGATGTGAATGTAAGCATATGTTACTCTAAAGATTTTATAGGGAAATATTTATAAATAAATATGACTTGAATTTTTTCTACATAAATCTTAGATACAAAAATAAAATTTATTTTTATATACCAGCCACAAAGAAGAGAATATGTTGTCATGTTAAAAACAAATTTAGTAGGTATCTGAGCAACTAACTATTTTGAGGATAACAATAGCATTGTTACTCTCCTACTATCTTGTTTTGGATTTTTTAAAAATGTATTTAGTACAGGGCCTACGGAGTCTCACTACATAGATTGGACTCATAGTGATCCTCCTGTTTTTAGCCTCCCAAGTGCTGGGATTACAGGAGCACAACACCAAGCCCAGTCTCAATTGCTGTTTTAGCACATCCCCAGGGGCAGGGCTGGCACAGCACGCTGAGGATCGAACCCAGTCTGCCTAAGCAGGTGCTTTGATTTGGAATTTTGTATCATTGTTTTATTTGTTTTGTCTCTTTAAAATTTATATATATATATATATATATATATATATATATATATATATCAAAAGGAAACAAAAAACAGTGGATCAAGGGATATATTTAACAAAAAATATATAAGATTGCTATTGAGGAAATTGCAGCTTTTTAGAGAAGATGTTAAGGATCCTGTAAAGTGAAGGAGAGGCATACCAAAACCACAGAAAGAAAGAAAGTTCAATGAGTGTAAAATGTTGCTTCAGCCCCAAAGGGCTCACAGATCCCTTTTAATTTGAATAACAAGCCTAACAGAATTTGTTTTAGAATCTGACTAGCTGATTCTAAAATTTATTAAAAGGAAAATGTATAGTAGAGCCAAGAAAAAGAAAAGCATTTGGAAAATGCCCAAATTGATTCCACAAGCTGTTATAGAGTGATATGTATTATTAGTTGAGATAGACAAGCAAGCAGTAGAAAAACAATTAGAGTGTAGAAACAGAAACATTTGAGCTACAATAAAGTCTGCATAGTCAACTTCAAAAAACAGCTATTTCAAACAATTGCATTGGGATAGCTGGTTGATTATATATGGAAAATGAAATTAGGTCCATATATTACACAGTTCTCAAGAATTGATTCTAGGTGGATGAAATACTTTAATAAGACAGGAAATGTTTTAAATTCTCATAAGAAATATGAGAATATTTTAATGACTTTGAGGTATGGAAGAAATTCTTAATCAAAACACAAAAAAACCCTCCAAACTAAAAACCTGATTAAATTGACTGCTACAAAATTAGGAGACCTAATCACCGGCAGACCATTCTGAGAGAGAAAAGATGTTAATGACAGAAAGGCAATTTTTCCACTGATATAACTAACAAATATTAATATCAAACATATATAAAGTATCTTTCAGACTCAGTAGGAATTAGACAAAGAAATCTTTAGCATAAAGTACTGAACAAAAAATAAAAATATTTGTATTATAGCACCAAATATGCAAATTGCCAATAAACATATGCAAACATGCCCACACTCATTGACATCAAGGGGATACATAGTTAATGCAGTGTTTAGTTTATATCTTATAGTTTATAACTGTCTGATAGCTTATATTTTCTCAAAAGGAAATCTTAATGTCAAATGATACCATGGATTGGTAAGAATGTAGAACAGTCCTAGTTTGTATAAATCACTGGAGGGAGGTTAACTTGGTAAAACCATTTGGAAAATAATTCGGCATTATTTTGGGAGACTGAAGAGAAACATCCTGTCTGTTCTCTATAATACTCCATGCAGATAAAAGAGGTGCCTATGTGTGAGGAGTCACAGAGCCACGCTATCTGTAATGTCAGGAAGCAACAAGTCATTGTCAATGGAGAGAAACACGGCAAGATAGTGCCGGGAACATACCAAAGGAATGAATGAACGAACAAATAAAAAACTACAATGGTACAGCAGTGCTAAATAAATGCAGTATGTAGACAAATCTCAAAAGGGAAAGAAAAGGTTCAGAAGAATTCATGTCAAATACTACAAGCTTTATAAATTAAAAGGAAAGAAAATCAGACA
>NW_004524708.1:4987411-4988745 GCF_000260255.1 Octodon degus
AATTGAAAAAGGATGAAACAGAAACAAATTTTGTAAATAGCTTTACAAAAGGAGAAAAGTGGTTGGAGAGAAGTGAAAAGAGCAAAAATAAAGGAGGAACTAAGCTATGTCATGCACAAATTCCTTGTGATGAATGTGATTATCATAAATATATCTAGATTGTACCAATAAACCTAATTTAAAAATTACAGCTTTTCATACATAAAATTCAATAATATCTGGGCAGTCCTATTCCTTAATGTAGACAGTTGGTACATGGGTGTTCGGTTCACTTCTAAGATAAGCTAAATTATTTTTATGTGTCAAATATTTGAAGATAAAACATTTAAAATGAGTGACACTGTTAAAATGTTTCTTGGTTGTTGTGGTTTGAAAAGCTTCCCTAATGCTAATACTAAATTTTGTTACCCCAATCAAGGCAGGTGGAATGGGTTCACGTGATCTTCTTGTCCTGCCTAGCGAACAAATCCATGAGACTTGTAGAGTGCAAGCCTTTAACCACTTACATCTCATTAAAATCACCAGATTGTAATCTTTCCTCATCTTTTCTAATCTCCGAGTCAAAATTCTCCTTCCTAAGCATTTAAATATCCTGAAAAATTTTCTTTTTTTAAGATAAATTTTATTATGCTTATTTAGAGTACACACCATGATGTTATGAGCTACAGACAGATAATATAGTGGTTATTACATTAATGTAAATTAACACAACCACCTTATTTTGGCTCTTAAATTATGCTCACTTCCTTTTCTTGTTTCCTTAGCTGTTCAAAACACTTTGTTAGATCCCTGCTTCAGTCCTGGAAAATGAAAATTACACTGTGTGGTTCAGTAGGAAGAACTGAATAGAATTGTTACAGGTTTTTGGAAAAGGAAGCAGAGAACATGGAAATACAACTCACCAGGAACCAGAAGGCAAAGGGAGACAGATGGGACGCTGGTGTTCTCAGCACTGAAATTTCAGGAAGACCTCTGAGGAGCCTGGGAGGAATCTTCTAAAGGGAGGTTCTGTCCATCTAGCAGCTCTAGAAGCTCAGATGAGGTCCCCAACAGTGCTGGGCTTAGTCTCCAGGACAGGGTGCTGTGGATTATTTTAGAGGGGATTCTGGTCTCTTACTGTCACCTGGAGAGGGGGTCACTGTCCAGGCCATGACCAACAAACCACAAATGGATTCCTTCTAGCAGACCCTATCAGTAGGACTTAATAGGAAACAAAACAGTTGGCTCAGAATGGTGTGTTTTCAGGGTTGTTCCAGTTTCACAAGCAGAGTATCAAGGGTAGATTGAAAGCTTAGAGAGCACAGCTATGTTTAGGCTGGTACCACAAACCTATC
>NW_004524708.1:4988875-4992954 GCF_000260255.1 Octodon degus
AACCCTCAAACCCTCAGATGTGTTTCTCCTGCTTTTACTCAAGCTTCTGGCTTATATATCCATCTATATAACTTGATAACTCTGTGTGAATGCCCCCAAAGCAATTGCAAACTCAGTAGTTGCAACATGGAATTTTTGCAGTTCCAAACTTGTTTCCTTTCAGCCTTCCTCTACTCAGTTAATATCATCACCATTCACACAGTTGTTCAGACAAAAAGCCCAGGCATAAATCTTCCCCTCTTCCTGGTATCATCGTAGGTTCCATACAGCCCATTAAAATTCATGAGCTTTCACCTGCAAAATATACGCCAATACCTCATCTTCACCCAATTTGCATGGCCATATCCATGATACAAATTGCTTTACATAAGAATCAAATTCCAGCCTTTCTACAGCCCTCTCTCTAGTTCTTTAGCCCTGAATGAACTCCTCATATAGTCACTTAAGCGATCTTTAAAAAGTAGGAAATGTATATCTCTCCCCCACTTAAAATCCTTCAAGGATTTCCATGAACAGAACGATGGGCTTCTAAGGCCCACCTGACACAGGCCCCTCTCCAGTCTCACATTACTCCTCTTCCAGCCCACGGCTGTTAGTCCCACAGCCCAAGGCTGCCTCCTGGACCCTGTGTGTAGCTGGCTTTCACCATGTTTTAGATCAGTGCTTACACAACACTTCTTTGCAGAACTCTTTCTTCATCTTTCATGCAGCCACAGTGTCTTCCAATAAGTTCATTTTATTTATTGTCTTCATATTACTAATTGCATTTGATTTTTTGCTTATTTAATAGCTAGCTCTAACCTATGTTTTCAGACTCTGTTGTTAAGCTACCCCATCTCCAGGAGCTATGACAGTGTCTAGCACATAGGAATCTTAATAACTATTTATTGACTGAACAAGGCCTTCAACAATTTCCAATCTCATTTTCTGGGAGGAACTCAGTGAAAAAGTAGGCAAACCTGTGACGGCAGTCTCAGGACCTGGTCAACATGTTCACCTCCTTAAACATGCACATGGTAGGACAGACCTCATATGTTTAGAAAGCAGTTTAGCAGTGTTTGTTTTACAAATGGTGCATACAAGAAAACCATGACCAGTTTCCTAGCCACCCAGACACTTACCATGCGTAACTCCTGCTGGCCACTGTCTTCTAACAGATCTGCTGGTGGGAACCAGGCCCTGGAGCCAGCCAGCCATCTCCCTGCTGCTGGATATAGCACATGGTCTTCATTTCATTAAAAAAAAGCCACATAGACTCTACTGCTAACTGTCACTTTTTAATTACACTCATTTCCAGTGGTGGCCTTTCAGAAGAGAGACCTCAGATCCGAAGTTGAGGCTTTGAATCCAATTTTCCTTCCCCACTTTCTTGGCACCTCTAAGTTTCAGTTTCCTTATTTGTACCATGCCAAATCTAATATTTATATCTTAAGATGTTTATGAAGATTAAAAGTAATAAAATACATAAAGTGTCTAAAAGTGTCTGGCACAAAATAGGAATGAATTTTCTAGTGATGTAAAACTAATCTCACGGCACTGAGAATCCGGAGGTAAGTTGCCAACAACAGCCCACTCCCTTGCTTGCCTGTGCTTGCACTGGATGGAAAGTTCTCCAAGTCTGCATTATTTTCTGTTTCCTCCCCAGCAGCCTCTCTTGGCCTCTCTTGGTTTGAGAGGTCATGTGGACCATGCAGTGCCTGCTTGTCCTCTGTTTAGGCCAACGTGAAACACTAGCAGGTTTGGAAAGGTATATACTCCCCAGCTCCCCTGAGGGGCTACTGGGGGCCTGCCTGTCCCTCACACGGGGGACCCTCTCTCCCTCTGGGTTGCTGTCATTTCCCCTTCCCCTCTTTCCTGTTCTTTCAGTGGTAGTGCATTTCAGTCCTATTTAAGGTCTCTGTTTTCCCCCTGTGGTTCCTACACCCTATTAGTGTCTCTGGTAGCCCCTTCTGTAAGCATTCTGAGTTAACTTAAGGATACCATTTACTTCAACCAGAGTCATGCTGCAGGGAATAGTGTATTCTCAGATGCAACTCTGCACGCAGGAGTAACAGGCCCCCCTCTGATGCAGAAGGGAACCAGAAGCCACTGAGTCTCCCACAGCTCTACCGCACTAGATAGAGCACCTCATCAGACTGTGGTGGTCACCCACATGTAGAGGTAAGGCTGGGACTCTGCTGTCTAGTACATCTCCTATTTGTTATTTGTGTATATTCTGCTGAAGCGAGCACTCCTATTTGTCATTTGATACAAGCTTTCAATCTGAGCATTCATTGTATCTTCTGTGTTCTGGGACCACTGCTGCGGTGCATCTCTGACGCTTCTAGATTAAGGTGCAAGCTCTGTTCTCCACTGAAACACTCCCAGTCTTTGTTTCCTGTTGCTCTAACAAAATACCTGAGGTTGGCAATCTGTAGAGAAAGCAGCTTTCTTTAGCTTGCAGCTTTAGAAGTTCTAAGTCCAACATTGGTAGCCAAAGGGCAGATGGCATTATCAAGGTGGAGGCAAGTTACGAGCAGTCACAGTTTGGAAGGAAGAAAGGGGCCAGGTTCATTCTCCTATAACAACTCATTCTCTAGGAATTTCCAAGGTCCCCCCAAAATGACACATCATCATCCCTTCTCTGGGCAGTGCCCCCAACAACCTATCTGCCTCCCAGAGTGCATCATATTTTAAAAGATCCAACCACCCAAATTAGGCTGAAGACCAAGGTTCCACTGCATGAACATCCGGGGAACTCATTTCAACTCTTTCAAACCATAAAGTACCCTTAGCTCCACTTTCTTTCTCTATATGGATCTGTGGGGGTTGGGGGGGGATGGGGATAAAAGCTGTTAATTTTCTGGCCGCCTGGCTGGTGGACAGGTCTGGAGAACTATCAGGCTATGTGGTGCCTATGTTGAGACAACCACAATGACAGTGACTTGGTTATTTTGAGTAACTGGAAGGCAATACCAAGAAGGCCAGGTATATGGTGGCAAGACCCACAGGATGCTATTTTTAATAAATCCCAAATCCATGCAGAAGTAGCTGCAGGGATCTGGCTGAAAGCATTATTCATAGTTCCTTATAGACCAAAATTGCTGGTATTTTTAACACTTGAACAAATTGTTAAAAAGATTTTTAAAATAATATTTTTATTATGAAAAAGGCATTTCTAGCTTCTAAAATGGCAAAAGATTCTGGTCTATATTCCCTGGACTGACCCTCCAATTGACTTTCCCAAACTTTTAAGTCTAAATTTTATGCACTTCCTGCTAAACTCCATTAACCACAGCCACACACAACTGCTTCCCATTTCCAGATTTACTCACCACGGCAAGGCACAGGACTGTTGTGTTATTGCTTTTTTTTTTCTTCCTTTTTTAAGCTGTCTTTTCTAGGATTGCATCACTGGAAAAGCAGAGAAATATCATCTCCAGTAATAGTATTCTGTCATAGCCATTGTGGCCAATTTGGAGAAATGAGTGGGCTCAAACTACGTGAGCAGCCTCATTGCTGTGACCCACTGATGGCCAGAGAATTCATTAAATCCTCTCTGTATGAAGGTGGAAGCCTCCAAAACAGTCTGCTGGGTTCATCCTTCTCTCCCATCCTGCTCAATATTTTGGCACAAATTGAATAGTGATCTAAAAGAACTGTTTTAAAATAGTATATATGACATAACATCAAGAAAAAATATTTTTCAGGCCAAAGCAGGATGGGGTAATCTTTACCTAATAGTAAAAATGGAGCAAGACTTGCAAGGACCTTCAGAATATGAAGCACATACGGAGTCACAACCATCCACACACACGTTCAATAACTAACTATTGCAAGTTAGATAAAAATCACCTAGCGATTTCCAAAATCACCACACACACTATTCTGAAAACAATTGCCCCCAGGTTTGGTATCCGGAAGCAACTGCTTGATAGAAAGATGAGAAGACTATTCTACCTATGCTATTCACTAGCTTCCTCCTAGTCTAGGGTTGAACACATGGGAAATGTCTTAGCAGTTGCTGTCAAATTCCTGCAGGGAGGCCAGCTCCGTGTGGTCAGAATCAGATGTTTTTGCCTCTTTTTTTTTTTTTTTTT
>NW_004524708.1:5012784-5040463 GCF_000260255.1 Octodon degus
CCTGGGCTAGGACTGGGTCTGGGGGTTCCCGCAACTCAGCAGAAAATCCTACTCGGTGGGCGGGGTGGGGGAGGCACTGCCCTGCATTGGTTCTTGAACTCCAGATTTATGTGTTTTACTGTTGGCAGAGAGTTTGTATGCATTTTTCTCAGGTCCAGAGATTTGCCTGAGACTGAGATTAAGTGTGGTGGAACCAATCATCTGGCAGATGAAATTTCAAGACAGGTGGATGTTGAGGCAGTGGCATGGCTATTGTTGGGGGCTTTTAACCGCTTATGTTGAGCATCAAGAGCAAAGAGCCCAGTAGAATTATTGACAACATTATAAGTTTGGCCAGAAAGAGCTCCAGTAAAGCTGGAGAATATAAAGATAGAGCTAGGAGATCTCCTTTGCTGAGAAGGAACAGGAGACTATGAATAGCCTGAGGGAATTGCAAGAAGCAGCAAGTCTTCACCTTTTGCAGCCTCATGGCTGCAAAAGTGAGTCTTTGCTTTGAGGAGAAACCCTCAGGGGGGCCATCATGTTGCATAACGGCAGCTGCCACACCAGGTTCCAGAATGGCAGCAGAATAGAGAATTTGTTCCTCAGGAATGAATTCAATGTTCAAATCTCCAAGCACTTGATGCTTTCAGCCAGGAGAGAGAGAGAGAGAGAGAAAATCCTGGCTACTGCTCCAGGTGGCAGCACACCCTGGCAGTATTCACATGCTCCTATTTTAAACTCATGTGGAATGCAAGAGTTGTGGGGTTCAAAATGCTACCATACCATTTTCAGTAGACCTGAGAAGCCAGGTAGTGTGTCCTTGAGAGGGCAGTGTGTGAAGCTGTCAGGGTAAAGCCGAGGGTACAGTGGAGACCCCACAAGTCTGAAAAAGCCAGGAACGTGAATCATCTAAGGAAAGTTATAAGGAGGGAGCAGATCATACCTAAGAGAGGAGCTGTGGGAGCTGTAACTACCAGAAGCACCATAGGGGTGGAGCCATTCAAGTACTTGGGAGCTCACAATTTGTCATAGGTTGCTTCAGATGCTGGAATGGAAATGCAGGACTTAATGATTTTCCTGTTGGATTTTGGACTTGCTTTGGTCTCAATCCTTTGTATTTTCCTGTTTGTAACTTTTGGAATGAAAATGTTTACCTTGTACTTTTGAATATTGGAAATGGTAAACTTTGTTTTCACTGATACAGGGGCTTGCATCTAAGAGCTCACCTTATATCTCAGAGAACACTTGCAACTTGGTCTTTTCAGCAGTGCTGAAACTGCTAGGAATTTGACAACTCTTAAACATAGACTAAATGCCTGTTCCATAAAAGGATGTGCATGAGTCTTTGGGGAGCCAAGGGTAGAGTGTTATGGTTCTAATGTAATATAATGTTGTTGATAGACTTAATACTGATTCTTTAGGATTGTTAATCCTTAAGAGTAATGTTAAAGTTGTGAAATAATAAGAATAAACATGTCTTCCTATCTGGAAACCAGGTTAAAGCAATGTGTCTTATTGCCAAGTTGACAAGGGGTGGATTGTAATGGTTGATACACTGTGTCAACTTGAGAAGTTTAGAAGTTTAACTAAGGGATTCAGCAGGGCTCAGGGTCCTCACTTTGTAAACATCCTTATCCTTTGCAAGAAGAGAGCACAGGGGTAGTGTGAGCCCTACACCTACCCTGGGGTGGGTTTTAAGTTTTATTCTTCAGATTTTCTGACCAATAGAAGAAATATATGTGATCAAACAGATTTATGATTAGAAAATGAAAATTAAGCAAAGGCTATAACCATCAGCCTGAATTCTAAACTATGGTTCAGAGAAAGACATTTACCCTCTATATTAGACTGTCCACTGTTAAACACTTGACACCTGTTGTTTCCTTGGTTACTTTTCTCTCTTTGCTGAGACAAAATACCTGACACCCAAAATTGAAGGGGACAGGTTTATTTAGCTCACAGTTTTTGGAGGTTCCAGCCCATAATAATCTGGCTCTAAAACAGGATGGTGTTGCATAGTACAACTTTCCAAAGTGGCAGAAGGCAGCAAAAGCAGCAAAAGTAGCAAAAGTAAAAGGGAAGGGGCTTCTTTTCTTCAATGTTGCATGCAGACTTCCCACCCTTGGGTGGCTGTAACATCTCATATCCAAGCTCTCCTCTTGCACAGGCTCAGGATGTTTAAAAAGTGAGGGTCCTGGCCCCCTGCTAAGTCACTTAAACTTCCAGACTTCTTAAGTTGACCCAATGAACAGTATCTGAGAGCAGTAAGCACATATCCTCTACACTTCAGGAGGTAGAATTGTTAAATTTCTTAATTAAGCTTCTACACTTCTCAAGTTGACGTAGTGTATCAACCATTCCAGTCTACCCTTTGTCAACTTGGCAACAAGACATTTCTTTAATCAGGTCTCCAGATACAAAGACATGCCTATTCTTATTATTTAATAATTTAAACATCATGACACAGGTGTAACAATCATTACGAGCCAGTATTTAAAAAAATAACCAATATTAAATCTATCAATATTGTATTACATTAGAACCATAACATTTATCCCTTGGCTCCCCAAAGACTCACGTACATTGCTTTATGAAAAAGGCAGTTAGTCCATCTCTAAGACTTGCCCAAGTCCTAGCAGTGACAACATAGCTGCAAAGTCCAAGTTGCAGAGAGATCTAAGGCAAACTCTTAGAAGCAAACCCCTGTACTAGTGAAAACAAAGTTTACCATTTCCAACATTCAAAGGTACAAGGTAAACATTTTCATTCTGTGTTAGTTGATACATTGTGTCAACTTGGCTGAATCAGCTCCGGCAGATCTCAGCGTGGGGGCCTCGCCCTGCAGGTGGGCAGGGCCCAGGAATTGAGAAAGGCAGGAAGCCACTCTGCCTGGTTTCCTGTTGCCCCACCCTGCTTCCGTGGAGAAGTCTTAGTTTTGGAGGAGCTTGATCTCGGCAGCCGCGCCACTTTGGAGGAGCTCCGATCTTAACTGTGGAGGACTGGTCTTTCAGTCAGCGCAGAAGGAAGAGGGAGGCTTGATGGATGCTGCTGAAGCTGCTGCTCCTTCTCTGCTCTTCATTGTTTTCTGCTGCATGAACTGCTGTTTGCCTAGGAGCCAACGGAATATGGACTGAACCTTCCAGTAACTGTGAGCTAATAAACCTTTCCTTCATTTTGAGTGTCGGGTATTTGTTCCAGCAAGGAGTAAAAAGTAACTAAGACACATTCCAAAAGTTACAAACAGGAAAATACAAAGGATTGAGACCAAATCAAGTTGGAAATGTAGCAGAGCAAACATTAAATCCTGTAGTTCCATGTGCAGCATTCAGACACAGTCTGTGATGAATTGAGGGATTTTATGACTCTGCCCTTAATGCACTTCTAGTAGTTGAAGCTCCAAAGTCTTCTCTCTTGGGCGGGATTTACTCCCTCCTTGTAGGTTTCCTCCAATGATCCATATTCCTGACTTTCAAACTTCTGGGATCTCCACTGCATGTTTGGCTTCATCCTGACAGCTTCTCACATTGTCCTCTCTAAGGTATACTGCCTGGCTTCCCAGGCCTTCTGAAGTTAGGGTAGAAGCCTCAGCTGCACAACTCTTGCATTCTGCATGAGCCTATAACCAGCTACATGTGGGTGCTGCCAAGATGTGCTGTCACCTGGAGTAGTTGCCAGGCTTCCCCACTCCTGTTCTTAGAGGTCAAGTGCCTGAATTGCTGAGTACTCTGAATTCAGTTCTAACTATCAAATTCTCTATCCTGCTACCACTGGGGAACATGGTGCTCTGTGGCTTTCTCCCTAAAACAAAGTTTTTCACTTTTGCAGTTTTGATGGTAAAGATTTGCTGCATCTTGTGATGTCCTCAGGCCATATTTTATATTCTCCTGTTCCTACTCTGCAGTGGAGATCTCTTCCACTCTATCTTTGTAGTACACAACTTTACTGGAGCTTCCTTTCTGGCCAAATTCAAAATATTTTAAATCATTCTGCTGGGATTTCTGCTCTTTAATCTCAAGATAAATATGGCTAAAAGCCCCCAACAAAAGACATGCCATCTCCACAACTGCCTTGAAATTTCTTCTGCCAGATTAATTACTCTTCGTCCCTTAATCTTAATCTCAGGCAAAATTTCTAGACGTGAGAAAAATGCAGACAAACTTTCTGCCAAGCCTAGCACACATCATCTGGACTCTAATAACCAATACAGTTTTCTTCCCAACAGAAACCTCCCGAGCCTGATGTTTACTGGCAGGATTTCTATCAGCCTTCTGGTCCTCTGAGCTCTGAGCAGAATCTCCCATATACAACAGCATAAGGTGTTCCAACTGTACTTTTTCAGTCAGCATCTCTTAACTTTTCTGAAGTCTTCTTATCAGCCATTTCCAAAAGCTCTTGAATCACCTGGTCATTAATAGCCATATGAATGACTACTTCTCTGGTACCAAATTCTATTTTGATTATTTTTCATCATTGTTGGAAGAAAATACTTACCACTAAAAGATAAAGATGGAAAGGTTTATTTAGTTCACAGTTTGTGGAGATTTCAGTCCATCATCAGCTGGATCTAAGGCAGGTTGGTAAGGCACAGGGATGACCATTCAAGGTGACAGAAGATAGGAAAAGCAAGAAGAGAACAGAGAGGGAGTTCTTTTCCTACATTACATCATATACAGGCTTCCAGCCCTCAGATAGGTGTAAACTTACACCATCTCTGTGCTCTGCTTTTGCACAGACTCAGGACATTTACTAAGTGAGGACCCTGGGCCTGGCTGTTAAACTTCTAAAGTTCTCCAGCTGACACCATGAACAACATTCAAGGGTGGTAAGGGCGTGTCCTCTGCACAGTAGGATTAGGACTGCTGAGTTAGTAAGTCAAGCTTCTAGACTTCTTATGTTGACACAATATGTCACCCACAGCACCTGTAAATGAAAAGAGTGTGGTTCACACTTTCTAAGATTCAACCCATGGTCAGTTTATTCAAGCCAGTAGCATCATGGTAGAGAGTGTGGTACAACCAAGCTGCTTTAACTCATGGTGGCTGGGAAACAAAAGAGGGCAAGACTGCTAGAGAGGAACAGTGAGAAACCAGGCACAAGAGCCAAGACCCTCCTGCTTCAGCCTTCAGGATTGCAGGGCACACCATTTTTTAAATGAACAGAAATGGATCAACATCTGTCCATTTATTTCATCTATTGGAATAACAACACCTGTAGATATGGAAGTTAGAAAATGCAGGTGAATCAGTTTAATAATTAATTTCCCGAAAATAATAGAAATGCAATCAAAGACATAATGGGAGATGGAGAGATAGCTCAGTGGACTAAAGTGTCTGCTTAGGCAAGCTTAGGCAAGGTCAGGGACTGTGGTTAGATCCTCAGGACCACATGTTCAGCCAGCTGAACTGGGCACAGAGTCTGGTTGTGGTGGCATACACCTGTAATCCCAGAACTGGGGGGGCTGAAAACAGGAGAATCACTATGAGTCCGAGCTGTGTAGTGAGACTCTGTAACAAACAAATACATTTTTTAAAAAGGTGTAATGGAGGAAAACTTTCTTGAGTTAAAGGAAAGAAATTAACATTCAAAACAATCATTAAGATCTTGAAAAAAATCAAATACCTATGAACAGATACTCTATGGAAAAATACTTACAGATACACATGTAAGAGAAAAAGTAATGCCATTAGTGTCTAGCTAGAAATTACAAGCAAGTTTTCACAAAGAAACAAGGCTCAGGGCCAGTGATTCTTTTCCACATCAATGATGTACAGAATACAATAGGTCAAAGTCTATAAAGAACTAAATATGGAACATTTTTTATCCAAGAATTTCAAATCAAACTAAGTTCTCTGTCATCCAGGAATATAGCAGAAAGATTTTTCTAAGGTAACAAAGGTTTCAAAATTTTTATCTACCTGTATAAACTTTTACAAAGTTTATAAATCTATATTTAATTTCATGAAAAAGTTCTGGAAGACATACTCCAGCGAAACTAAAGATGAGGCAAAAGATAGCTCAGAATTGGAGAACCCTGAATCAAAGTGTTAGAGGAATATCTGCTGGTTGGCTTCAGGAAGCATCGCATAGTCCCAGGCAACACTGAGGGAACTGGACTGCGTGTCCGGAGTGGATGCCATGGAATTACCCGATGAAGTTGTGAGGTAGTGCTTTGCACTGTACTTGGTTAAGAACCAGAGGTTCACCCTCACGAAACTGCAGGCCAAGCCAGTGTGATACACGGAGGAGAAACAGAATGGAGTTTGTCAAGACTCAAGGTTTCCCTCACCTTGAAATGGCTCAGAAAAAAAATGCAGAAAAATAAAAATACAGTGCCTACTTCAGTGTCTCTCACACAACATACTAAATGGAGTTAGATGTCAATTGGATTGAAGAAATAAATGTTTTTATAATAAAATATCCATAATAGATGATAATTTATGCAGAGGCTGGGGGGAGGGGGGAGGGAGAACTGGTTTGTCAGCTCTTCCTGGGAAATAACCTGAGGCTGATCTCAGCTCATAAAAGTTCAAGGGAACTGCTTAAGAATAGATAGAGTCCTAAGCACAGATAGGAATAAGGCACAGAGAAACAGAGAGGGAACAGTCTGATCTTATCCTGAAATGCTGAATTCACACCTGAATCAAGGATTGGGGAGCCAACAGCCCCAGAACTAAGGAGGCTGACCAGACCCACACTCTTCTCTGTGCAGGAGTCTTGGGACTGGGTGGGTTTGGGGGTCTGTCCTGTGAGCAGAGCTCCTGAGGAGAGAGAGTGTGCAGTGCTTTTTAACCAGAAGAACAGAAGGTACTGAGATTAGACAATAGATGACTCAAGACAAGAAGTAGTAGCTTCTATCTCAGTCTGAGAACTAGATAATGGAAGAAAGTATATTAAAAAGAAATGGGTTATTTTAAAATTTCCATGTCAATACATACTCTATTTTTCTCTTCTATTTTGTGTGTGATGTGATATGGTGTGATGTGATGTGTGTGTGTGTGTGTGTGTGTGTGTGTGTGTGTGTGTGATATGTGATTCTGAGAATTGAACACAGTCTTTACAATGAGCAA
Organism: Octodon degus; assembly: GCF_000260255.1. Taxonomy (NCBI): domain Eukaryota; kingdom Metazoa; phylum Chordata; class Mammalia; order Rodentia; family Octodontidae; genus Octodon; species Octodon degus. The sequence goes on from NW_004524708.1 coordinate 5,019,834, forward strand.
CATCCCCAGCTCATTTTATCTTTTATTTTGAGACAGGGTCTCAGGAAGTCACTGAATTGCCTGGGTTGTGCTGAAACTCACCATCCTCCTTCCTCAGCCTCCCTGAATTCTGGGATCACAGGCCTGTGCCCCTGCACTAGACTGTCAACCTCGAATTCCAAAGCCATGTGTGTTCTGTGTAGCACAGGATTATATGTGTTCTGTTCCCCTGGAGAATTGCACATACTTTGCATCTCTGGATGCAAATACCTAGCTTTTCCCACTGCTTTGTGGTTTAAGTGTGGCCAAAGCCAAAGGAAATGCTGGCAGGGACCTGGTCCTGAAAAATATGCCCAAGATCCCAGTGCTGTCAGTCTTCTTCGACATTTTTGGTCTGGGGAATGAGAAAGCAAATTTCGATTTCACACACAGACTCAAACTATAACATTCTGAGCTGAGGAAATTTTAATGTCACAGCATATTGTTTTCTTTGGGTCATCTGTAGCTATCCCAGCAGAAGTTTGGCTTCTCTCTGCTGGACACTTGGCATGTTCCCATTATTCCAGTATACTATACTTTTTATCTAAAAGATCAGTCGACAATTCTGGGGCAAGAAGTGTCACCCACCTTACCCCATCCAGTCTTTTAAGTCAAATGCAGATCTTTATGATATAACTTTGGAATTATACAGGCATGATTAAAGTCAGGACTAATTGTGTGTTGGGTATGCACTCTTCGGATGAGTGGACACACCTTGTGCATGCTAAGGGAAGTGCAGTAGATGTCATTTGGGAAGAGATTCTCCACCAGAGAGCAGTGGGGTAATATTTCTTGTGCTTCTGCAGAGTCCAGTGGGTGTTATAATTGTGTAAAATTATGTGGCCAGAGTGTGGATTTGAACCCATGTTTGCTCCAGGAGTGTGGCACTGAAAAGGAAAGTCGGTGTTTTACTAGCTAAGCCTCACAATCTGAGGTTAAATTTTGGTCCAGAAGGTGTTGTCTTCATTAATCTTTCTTGTTTTATCTCATTCCATGTACCCCAATACTTTACCACATCCAGGGAACTACCTGTGGAAAAGACTCCAGCATAGTGCTATGCTAACAGAATAATCATTCGGATTTTATTACTTCCTGCCAGGCCTGTGGCTGTTTTCTATTCATCAAGGTAATGATAGCCCTTCTGAATTAAACATGATTTTACTTCTTAAGAAAAAAAGCTCAAAGGAAACATCAGAGTTAATTAGAGGAAGTGATATTGTAGCTACTGACAGAAAGAAGCACATCAAAAGCAATGTTTAGGGGGATCCCAAATCATCAAAGCAGAGTGGTTCCATGGCAAATTGCTTTCTATTTCAGCTTTGTAGGGCAGAGGCTGTTTGGGGACCTCGCTGTGCCATGGCTCTGCCTGGGAAGGCCAGAGGCAGCTGGGAGCAAACCTAGGTTTTTCTAGCAGCAGTAGAAGCCCATCTGGCCTGAGATGAAAAGGACTTGAAGTACCCACGTGCCCGCCCTGTGATTTTGAGGACTGCAGAGTTTCATTGAGAAGCCTTTCATTGTTTGAAGTCTTACTCCAGATGGCGTCCATGGGATGTGTTCTCTGGTGTGAGCAAAGTCCTTCCTGTCGCGGGCTTCCAGTTCAAAGTCACCGAGAACCCGACAAGCTGTGTGCAAGGTTCTGTGCTCCATACCTGCTGCCTTGGTCTGCCTTAGTTATAATTTAACAAGGTTTGGTTTTGAAAATGAAACTGATTGAAAAGATTGAAATCCAAAAGACGTGGGTTTTAAATTGGTGGGGATATTAGTACCACATGGAACAAACACATTGCAACCCAACTGCAGGGCTTGAAATATTTACTGTCGGTTTGCTTAAGTCTGTCATAGTGTTCCTGTTCCTATCTGTGTCCCCCACTGAGATCCTCCATTTCTTTTTCTTCTTTCTCTCTCTCTCTCTCTCTCTTTTTTTGTGTGTATTTTAGGGAAGGGTCTACAGGGTGTTCAGGGTCTCACTATTAGATTGGACTCATAGTGATCTGCCTGTGTACAGCCTCCCAAGAGCTGGGGTTATAGGCCTGTGCCACCATGCCCAGTCTCAATTACCATCTCAGAGTGCCTCAGGGGCAGGGCCAACACAGCAGGCCTGGGGATCCAATGATCCTCCACTTCTTTTCAGTTGCTAAAACTCCACCTTTATTTCTCTGGTATCCTTTGAGTTCCATCTATCCCTGACGGTGTTCCCACTGCAGTGACTCCTGGTGTCTGGCCACCAAAGTCACTGAGACATTTCCTGATGTTAACAGCTACTGATAAGCATTGGTAGATCTTTTATCTTGCTAGGGCTTTGTCAGATGGTGTTTTTATAATGATATTGCTCCTTTGTCACTCACTACATGGGATATCATTAACTATTTCTCATCCTGAAATATATTTTATATGAGAAAGGCAAGATATGTGTTTATCTTTTACTTACCAGTTTTCAGAACAATGAATTCATTACCTCATATCCTCCAAAACTGGTGAATGAGTTAGTGTAATGCTGGATTCATGAAATTAAGAACACTTGAATGCTTATTCTATTGGTGCCCATGAAGATTTGACCATACCATAATCTTGACCTACCATAATCTTGACCATGAAGATTTCAGTAAGATGGTTCTTCCATCCATCCTGCAGTCCCTCGGTGGGGTTTAAAGCAGTCTTCCATTCCGGTCTGAAGAGCTGTCCAGTTTTCCTTATACATTTCCTGCTTTAGACTTGGAATGTAGGGGCCCTGGTTCTTTTCAGCAGGAAATGTCATTTAGAGATCACAATCAGCAACTATGGTATTAGTTACCCTGAGCTAATCTTTATTTCTAGCTTTTTAAAATAAAAATGCTAGAAAGCAAGTATTGAAAGTTAAAATCATCATGAATCATACTGATACTTTTGCTTACATTGTAAGCCCCTGTAGTTTCTTCAGCTACTCTCCTGATTGTAGATATTTGAGCAATTTCCTATATTTTGTTGAAAAGATATCTTTGTAGAGCCGGCCAAATAGCTCAGCAGATTAAAGCACCTGCAAACAGGCACAGGGGCTGGGGATTTTATTCCCAGGCCTGCCAAGATGGCCCCGCTCCCAGGGTGCACTGAGAGGGCAATTGAGACTGGGTGTGGGGGCACGCACCTGTAATCCCAGCTGGAGGCTGTAAACAGGCAGATCACTGAGTCTGATCTAGTAGTGAGACCCTGAAGACCCTGTAGACCTTTCCCTAAAATACAAAAGAACAAAAAAGAAAGAAAAGAAGGAAAAAGAAAGAAAGAAAGAAAGAAAGAAAGAAAGAAAGAAAGAAAGAAAGAAAGAAAGAAAGAAAGAAAACAAAAGAAAGAAAGAAAAAAGATATCTTTGTGAAAGACTTAGGCAGTTCTCTTTTATTTTTGCTATGTACATTCTAGATAGATTCTTAGAATCTATTGACTATTGAAACAGTATAAGTGGGTATAATTTTTTGAGAGTTTGCCTAATTACCCTCTACATTGGCTTTTCTAATTTGAGATTCCTACCAACATTTCTTAGAATGCCTATTTTCCCCCAATAGAATTTTAAAGAGTATGCTGTTAAGCTTTTTGGAATTTTGTCAGTGTTCTTGAGAAATGTTATCTGCACAGTTTTATTTTTATATTTCATTATGAACGATGGAAAATCTTTTCATATGTTTGTTTTCTCTGAGCTGGATCTTATAGGCTGTTCTTCATTTTTTTCCTTGAGGGTACTTTTCTCTATTTTTAGAAAGTTCTTGTTTATCAAGGACAGTAACCATTCATCATTCAAGTTGCAAAACTTCTCAATTTGTCATTTAGCTTTTAGAATTACTTAAGGTTCTTTTTGTCCTGTAGTTTGCTTTTATTTTTATGTTGTCAGATACATGAACTTTTTCTCTTCCTGAATTTGAGTTTGTGTCTTACCAGAGTGTTCTCCATCATAGGCATATATTTTTTCTAAAACTTATAAATAACATTTATTTTTAATTTGAATTTCTATTTTAACTTAAATAAGCTTTTGTATAGGATAGGAGGAGTAATTTCATTATTAATTATGTGGTTATCCAGTAGTCTCACTGGAATTTAGTAAGCAATTTCTTTCCCCTACTGATTTGAAACAGCATTTTTATTATACACTGAATTTTCCTATAAAAGTAAGCTGATTTTCCATTGGCATATGTGTTTCTTTATGCACCATTACTATACTGCTTAATTAGAAAAGCTCCAGAATTGATTTTAATGTCTGAGATAGTAGCCACCACATTTCCACCAACCTTTACTCTTCTTTTTTTCTGCATTTTCCTGGATTTTCTTCATTCTTTGTTCTCCCAAATGTATTATGCTATAATTAACTTGTATAACTTCAGGAAATAATCCGATGGTGTTTTTGTCACCAACAAACTTGAGGAAACTCTCTAAGATATTGATTGTTTCAAAGACAATGGCATTTTTTCCCATTAGATGAGAACTTTTGATTATTTTTGGAAGAAGTCAAGTCATCAAATCTATGTCTCCAGCTCTGTGCTTCCTTAGAGGGCAGAACCCAAAGATATGCATATTGTGGTCTGTGTGGATTGTTCTGCAAGGCTTGAATGAATTAGATCACATGATGTCTTCATTACACCCAGGCCCAGGATAGCACTGGTGGAAGCTGGGCTGCCAATCAGAAAACATGTTGGAGCAGGTGTGAGCCTATCGGTCGTGAGAAATTCTGGACAGTTGGGTGACTCCTGGAGAGCAACCCATTGCTAGAGCTCCACTGTCAGCTGTCGATCAAATTTTAAAAAACTAAAATCAGGGAGACTGAGTATGCAAAAACTGTTGCAAGTGACAGACACCAGTCACCCTTTCTGAAATTTTATGTAATCCTCTAAAACTGAGTGGTGCAGGAAAAGAAATATAGCAGAGACTTTGCTGCTGTGAACCAGAGCACCGAAGCTCCTGTGTCTCCCTCCTTTATGTGGCAAGATTGGAACTTTAAGTGCACCTTAATAACAGAGCAATCTCCAGTTTTATTGATTTTCTTCAATAAATTTTTCAACTTACATGGGCATGTTTTTGTTTTCCAATATAAAGCAAAGGCTAGTTCCAAGTGCTTGATGTTAAGTTATCTGAAGTGCTGAAATGAACACCAAGGTTAGTTGGAAACTAATTCAGTCATCTGAAGTTTTGAGGCAAAAACAGTGTAAGTACCTGTTAGATAATATTTACTTATTTCATATCAGAAAGTCTAAGTACTCATTTTCAAAAAATATGTAAAATAAATGACTTAATGTAAGGAAATAAGTACTAGGACTAGAAGAAATTTAAATCAAGATGCAATAGCATCATCCCCAGACTGGGAGTAGAGTGAGAAGTGTGGAAAATCAGAAGCAGAGACCAGAGAATCTTAGATATTTACCATTGATGAGCCAAATATTCATTTCTAAGATTCCTACTGCCCATTTCAAAAAGCAGAGCATAATCTACTTCATTTTTCTATTCAGGAAATATTACATGGTAAATTTATGCTATCTTCAGTAAAAAAACACAACTTTACTAAATATACAAACGGGTCTTAACAATTCCTTCTTAGTGTCTCTTGACATCTTGATGTTATAGCATAAAACACGATTCATATAGAGTTAAAAAATTATACAAAACTGGTGGCCCAGGTAATCCCATAGTGTTGGCAACTACTAAATAATTACCTTGTGAGAGATAAGATAGAAAGAGATATTTCATAATCTGAGAATGATGTCTATTAAATTATTCTGTTTTTATTCTTTTTTTTTTTTTTTTGGAACTGAGGATTGAACTCAGGCCCTTGCACTTGCCAGGCAAGCGCTTATTCTACTGAGCCATCTCCCCAGCCCCTATTAAATTATCCTGAATGATGGAATCAGAGATATATGTTTTTCCCCAAATACTTCTATGCACATACTTAGTTGTTTCTAAGAAAACAACACCCTTAATGTCTATTTTCTACTTCTTAGGCATGATAGAATTTCTACTTCATAGGCATGCAGAATTCCCCTCTTTAAAGACAATTTTCATTGTCGCCTCGTTGAAACCCAAAGACTTCAGCAGTGAGACTCAAGAAAATGATGGATAGAGCCGCTGCTGGCACAACAAGAAGATATCTTTGCTGTCTCCTCACACGTGGGTAGGGAGAAGAGTGCACAGCTGCTGGACCACACTGTTCTAGAAGCTGTTCCTTGGTAACGGATTCTTGCAAAGCATCTCAGTCTCCAATTTTATTGGTTTCACTAGTAATTAAACAAGGCTTTATGAATAAAGTGATGGCACATGAACTCTCAACTTATGCCCTATGCCTGATTCCAAATCATAGGGCTTGCTATAATTTATGAAAAGCGAGGATGGAGAAAGATGGTCTATAAATGCAGTATCAGTGAAAAAAAGCTGTTGCCATCCTTCAACAGTGTCACACTGGGCCTCCTATTAATTCACAGACACAGATTTAGACAGCACAGGTACCTGTGACTAATGCAATTCACCATCTTCTGCTTGCTGGAGACCAAGGTGCTGAGCTGCATGCAGAAAGGATGATGCATTCCCTGGTGGACATTTAGGTTCCCATAGCAGCCAACAGGTCAAAGGAGCTCTGAGAACTGACTTCTCCAGATGGGTGTTGCAGATGGTTTGAAAGCCCAGGAGCCCCTTCTCTTACCCTTTCTACTGTTTTAATTGCTCAATCTGCCTTTCTCCAGAGTTGTGAAAAACCAAGAAAAGGATTAAATATATCTAAGGTAGGATAAATGCAACTGTCTGCTCTTTATATCTGTAGCATCCCATATTACTTAGGTGAAACCTAACTGTCTTTCCTGCTTTTCTTATGAACCGAGGAGGAGATGTTCCTTTTGGAGTCAGATGGATTTGGGTTTAATTCTTGTATCTGCCCCTTTATTACTTGAGCAAGTTACACAGTAGTGCTTCAGAGCCTCACTATATTCTGTGTGAAATAGGAACAGTATTTCTTCCAACACAGAGTTGTTAAAAGGTTGAAATAAAATAAATCATCCAAAGTGCATTGTTCAGAGCTTGGCACATGGTGGACCTCCAGTAAACGTTTGTGTTATGACACTTCACAGAGGGTCAGAGGCTCTGTGAAGTCAAAAAGTAAATAGAAGCTTAGAGAAGCCATGGGTCATTCTCAGGAGGGCTCAGACTTTGAATTATTACTGGCTCTTCTTCTCACCCTCCCTCCCCCAGAGAAAGCCCAACCTCCTATTATCCTGACAACTAAAGAGACATAGAGATTCCCCCAGAGCCCAGGAATGCTCTGGAATGAACTGCTTAGGAATGTGGGGTTCATGTTTTGACACTGGTGTCTTCTCCTTGACATATGGGAACCGTGAGTGTGATGTGGGGCAGCAGAGAAGAGGCCAGGACTTGGGTTCAGCCAACATGACTCCTCTGATGTGGGCTGCATCCTGTAAGTGGTTAGTTCTTTGGCACCTGCCTGCCAAATGGTTTGGGACAGATTAGTCTCCATATAGAAGATAATATGGCATTCTCCACAGGATGTCTCCTTTCACATTTGCTTTCTGTTTCAGTTCTCATGAAAGTGCTTCTTCCTTAATCCCTCAGTCCTGGGAAGGGAGTCAATGTTCTTCATCTGTTGTGATTTCCTTCCACCCTGCCTATGCCTTGGTGCACATTCACTTTGGAAAACTTCTTGCATCAGCCTAGTTTGAGTGTGTTGTATCTTGCCATGACTTTGATGGATACAACTGCTTCACACATATGTGAGGAAGGATACAGAAAACGGGGCTGAGGATGTAGCTCAGGGACAGTGCAGTTAGCTAGCTGGCATGTACAAGGAAGACCTGGGTTCCGTTTCCTGCACCACAAGAGAAAAAGCTAAGATGGGGGTGAGGTCTCTAGTAAGATCTTTCCCAGTGTCACTGACCCACAGCAGGCAGCGATCTCTCCAGTGGCCAAAGACAGATCCTGAGGTAGACCCAGCCTCACTATGTACTGACCTATGCTGAGAACATCCGAATATTACTATTCGCAGTGTCGCCTTATCTCTGTTCCATGCAGGTAAATGTTTTCCCATCTTAATAATTGTACAATAATAGCTTAACCCTCGGCTATGCTTCACTTTGATGTCTAAGCTATTTCTGCCTTCTTTCTTTGGGGTGACATCTATTCTTTGAGGTGCTCTTGCATGTAGCTAATCTCTTTAGTTCTGGATGGATTTTGCCCATTTTACTCATGGGGGATCAGCACATTTGCAAGTACTTGGATGAGGGAGAAGAGCCTACCATCAATCCGATTCATCAGGTGGTAATTTTGTTGCTTGCTGCATCTCCTCTTCTGTAGCAGACTCCCTGGGAGGAGGAGGGGAAAGGTTTGCCTCACCCTCCTCCCTGCAACTCAAGCTCCACTTTTATACCTCTCAACGTCTCTCCTCTCTGTGTTCAAGAATTCACCACATTTTCTTCGAATAAAGAAGACTAGCTCTGGGTTTGAACAAATATGTTTTTATTCAAGGTTTAAAGCATTTCTCTTATGGCTCCCCCACAGTGCCTCTGATTGTTTCCCTTTCCTCCTCGGAGCATGAATGATTGTTTATTAAACATAATAATAATAATAAAGTGGAGGTAGGGTCTCTTAGCTGGCATTAGTTCAGATTCCATTTGAATCTTTCCCCAGACTCACTTCATTACAACTCTATTCGTTTGCGTATTTCATAACCAGCATGTGTTGCGGTGAATGAAGTCAAGCTTCAGAATAACATGTCAGTAAGCGGATTGTTCATGGAACACACAGTACCTCTAGTCTATAATTAAAAAGGAAAAAAAAATAGCTCAAAAATATTGGTAAGAAATTTGCTTCTCTGCATATCACCCAGGAGCTTGGAAGAAGCAAAGGTCAGGTCCTGGACAAAGGGGCTGGGCCTCTAAATGCCAGGACAGGGAATGATGTCTGCTAACCTCTTAATGGGGTGATTAGGACTGTTATGGGTCACAAAAAGGCTCAGAGAGGTATGGGTTTCTCCTTTTTCTTCCAGAAAATGTGCATAGGTCAGTGCTACATTCTTTCTCTGGTTAGTGCTGTAAACTCAGCTCCTTCAACTATGAAGTGAGAATGATCATCGCTACAGTCTTGCAGTAGTTGGGCAAATTACAGAAAGTGACTCCTGCAGGGGCTTTGCAGAGTGCCCAGCACACAGTAGGTGCTGCCGGTCTACTTGATACGATTCCATTACAAATTGTCAGAGACACTATCTCAGAAATCTTGCTTTAGGATTTTGTAGAGATAAAGCTGATGCTGTTCAGGACAATATAGGTCTTGGTGAGTACAGGGACCCAGAAATAGAAGACAATGTCACAGAAATGGTCTTTGGTTATAATGGGAAAGGAGGACCTCTTATAACTTTGGGGCTGGTGACAACTCTTGAATATGTTTGAGTTACATAAAAACATAAGAAAGTGAAAGACCTTTATGATGAAAACTATAGCGCTCTGAAAAAAAGAGATTGAAAAGAACACTAGAAAGTAGAAAAACACCCCTTGTTCTGGGTAGACAGAACCAGCATTGTCAAATTGCCCATATCACCAAAAATGATATGGGCATAGATTTCATGCAATTCGAATCAACATAGCAAAACATTCTTCCCCAGAACTAGAGAATATGCGCCATGATTTTAAAAGCCATTTTAAAAAAGAAGGTTTACATTTATAAGATAATTTATATTGGTTTATTGAAAGGAACAGTTAATGATTAATTTTTTGGACAAGTTTTACATGCTTATACCTATTAATCTCTACTACTTTGAAAACAACAGTATACAATATAACAACCATTGTTGAATTGTTATCATCTTGTTTTTTAGAAATTTTATATTTTCTTCTGTTTCTTGGAATTATGTTTTATTCTCTTTAAAATAAAAAGACAAAAAAACCCATACAAAATGTTTAAATGAAAAAATACAATAAAGCTTTAAAATAAATTACCAAATGGTTGTACATCAGAAAAAGACAGGGTTGAAAAAGAGAGAGGAGGCTGAGTGGGGGTGGGTGCAGCAGGGCTGCGGTTCACGGTGAAGGAAAGCTCAAAAGTGGAAACAACTCTGCAGAGGTGCTTTCAAAGCAATGTATTGCAGGAGTACCTTTCCCTGTCTCCCAACCAGAGCCTCAGACACGCCCACCTAGTCTTCAAAGCCTTTCCTCTGCGTGGAATTTTTAAGAGATACTGAAAGGTCAGAGTTCCACCATGAGATGTTGAAGATGAAAACAAGAAGAGCTTCAGGAAGTGAAGGAGGCAAAGAAAGTAAACAGAATGGTCTCTGTGTTGTGTCAGGAAGCACTCTCAGGTACCCAGGGAGGCCCAACTATGCCTGCATGCTCATCCGGGCTCTCTTCTCCTGGCAGAAGGGGGTTAAGCTGAGTTCTCAGTAAGTCCTTGACATTTGTCCAAGGCCTTGAGGATCATGTTCTGGGAGGCTGATGGCCCTGACATCTCCTGGGATTAGTATTTTTCTAGAGCTAAGCTCAAAGGCAAGGTGGCCTAGTTATAGCAACTCCTGCTGATCAGCTTGGCTCTCTGCCACTGAGGCAAAGAACATGGGCCTTAGCACTGAGTGCACTGGATATTGTTTTCATTGCTCCCTCTCTGAGAATCTTTTCTCCTTGGCATCCAGGATACTGCATTTTGTGGCTGCCTTTTGCCTATCTCATGCTTGTTTCTAGATCCTGTTCTGGACCTTTGTCATCCTGTGGACCTCTAAATATTGGATGTTCCAGGGCTTACCCCTAACCTCTCCTCATCAGGACATCAGTACACCTTTGTGGACCCTCAGTAACCTTAGAGTGGGATGGATGGAAATATTGCTTGGTGACTCTTATATCATGTCTCTTGTCTTGGAATTCTGGACTTATCCCACTGTCAGCTTTGTATTTCCGCAAAACTGGGTCACAGCCAGTTATGTAGAGTTCAAGAAGCATACTAGACACCCCCACACGTGCAAGTCATATTCCTCCAGGGTCCTCTGAATTAGCAAATGCTGCCTACATGCAACCTCTAGGTTGAGTCCACATATTGGAGTTACCCTTCTTGCCTCTCTTTTCTCTCACATTGCATATCCAATGGACCAGAACAGTTCCAGTCTGGCCAGTGACCACCAGTCTTCTGCTGCTACCTACCTTAGCCACACTGCAAATTATCTAGACACTGGTCAGATTCCTCATCTACCATCTCGCCTTCGTATATTGACTTTGGAGCAGTGCTTGCCACAGGATTCTGACTGCAGCCAGAGGATGGCTGCTGTATAGATCCCTATCCAATAACTAATGTAACACCTCTTAATGAAGAATTTCTAATTTATATCTGGCTTTCAAGACCTTGATATATCTAGTACCTAGTGTCAGTATTGATCTCCTCTTCTCCTTCACAATATGGTGTCCTCCTTGTTCCCTGAGCACACCAACGGTGTTGCTGCTAGGACCATGCCCTATGCATTTGCTCTTCCATCTGATCCTCTCAGATGCCCTCATTACTCAACCTTTTATTTCAGTGAGGCCCCTGCCCCAAATTCTTCTCCTCATAGATCCACAGATAACCACATTTTGTGTGGTAGCACCTCTTACTGATTTCTATCCTGCAGCTTTCCCCATAGCAATGATTCCTGACTTTGCATTACATATTGATCTATCTTTACCAGAATATAAGTTTTGTGTGTTTTGTTTGTGCCTAGTATTCTCAACACCTAGGTCAGATACCAAGTGAACCTCTGTAAATATTTGTTGGATGGATGAAGATACAAATGAATTAAGGAATGCAACAGTTTGGATCTTGACTGACTCACGTAGGGGCCTATTGCTAAGACTTGGTCAGGGTTCCATCCTGGGGTGGTGGAATCTTCAAAAGGTCTTTAGATCAGTGGGGTAAGCCCTTGAAAAGCCTCTTGGAATCTCCCTCTGTTCCTCTTCTCTTTGCTGCCTGGTCATAAGGAGAGCTGTTTTCTCTTCCATACACTCCCATCCTGATGTGCTATCTCCTCACAGTTCCAAAAGCAGCAGGGCCCCTCAACCATGGGCTTATACCTCCCAAACTTCAAGCTAGAACAAACTCCATTCTTTATAAGTTGATTCTCTCAAGAATGTGTTATAGTGTGGCACAGATTGTCTTGGGGAATGGAGAGACATGTGGGCTTGCAGTGCAAAAAAAAAAAAAAAAAAAAAAAACAGGCATATTCAGCAGAGTGGGATTTGTTCAAACCTTGGAAGAAGCTAGTAAATCTCTTGGGCAAAGAGCTCCTCTGGATACTTGGAGTTGTTCTGCATCTGAAAGGACAGGGTACTTCACTGACAGAGGCATGTAAAAAAGATGTAGCTGACTCCACCTGTTCCTTTTCTCTAGCTCATTCTGGGTATGGTGGATTGACAACTGATGAACAACTTGTAAAATGCAGTTTAAATGAATCTGTGTGGCTCTGGGTGCTGGGTACCCACCTGAGTATTGTTGCTAGCAGCATAAGAAGCAGAACTGCAGGTGAAGAACAGAAGTTCTTAGGGGGATGTTATTCTCCTGGGTACTGTTGGTTCTCTTGAAGGAGCTTGTCACTTTGGCTTTCCTGACATAAATGTGGCTGTTATCATCAAATAAGCTTGGGACCTTCTTGTTGCTGAGGAAGGCTTTGGTACCTTTTAAGGAAACGCTGGTCTTTAGTTTAAGTACAACTTCCTGGATCCAGTGCAAATCCCTCAACCTGCTGGCACAGATCTTTTATCCCACTGGCACAGCCTTTCTAGCTTCCACACTGACCTTCGGGCCTTCCCAGCATAGATCTGTGAAACAGATCTACAAGAGACATTTTTATGAACCCCATAAGTCTAACCAGGCCTCTGGAACAGTGTTATGGGCTCTAGGTCTTCAGCTGGTCTCCCAGGGCATTGGATGGAATCCACACCCTCAGCTGAATTTTTTGGGTCTTTACAGTGTGGACAGATTTCCTGTATTCTTTTGAACTTGACTCTGGGTGACTATAGTAAAATAATCCTGAAAACTATGTGTTCTATATTGTATTATTACCCCCTGTAAGCCCCACACTACAACACTGGGGTCTTTGGAATAGGAATACTGTAATTATGAGGCTTGCCTTTGACATGAAACAGCTGTGTGTTTGTGAACAGTTACTTGACCTCCTAGAACCTGAGTTCTGAAAAACTTTAACATGGATCATTTTCACATGATCATTATTCAGATAAGATTTAGCGAACATTATGAGCTTAATATAGTACCCAGAACAGAGCAAGCACAGAATCAAGAGCTGTTGCTCCACTGCTGGTGGTGGTGGCGCTGTAGTGATGAAGAACACTGTATTCTGACACACAGTGTGCCTTGAAGCAAGGTAGGCACCTGGAAGTGCTTCCTACTATTGAATGACAATGGATGTGAGATAAATATACACTGGAAATTATTTTCGCAATTCCATGGATTTCTTTCCTACAGGAAACATTGCCTAGTTAGGCTTAGGGTTTTGGGACAGTGTGGAGAAGTGCATGACTTTTGGCTTGTGTCTTTATGTCCCTTCAAAGCCTTATGTCATCAGAGGTGGGGCTGAGTCATGGCTGAGTGGTAGGACTCAGGGGCTAGGGTTAAGGATGTGAGTGCTACCCACCCTAAGGATAAAGTATGAAGGACAGAAAGGGGCTGGGTGCTAGTTACTTATAGTTTGTTCACTTGATGCCTCTGTTCCACTTCACAGCTTTGCTGCCTCTGCCTGCCCTGCTTTTCTGTGAGCTATTTCTCCTCTCAGACGTCCCTCTCCCAAGCCACCCTGCCTTGGATCCAGCCAACTACAGACTGAAACTTCAACACAATGAGAGCTGAAATAAACTTTTCTTCATTTTATTATGAGTGTTGGGTATTCTGTCTTAGCAGAGAGAAAAGTAAGCAAGATACAATTGTCCCAGGATCCTGGTTGCAGAATAGCTGCGGATGTTAGGTCTGATATTGCAAGGAACAAAGTGCCAGCTTCACTCTCGGCTCATGATTTTCCTGAAGTCTCTCATGTTCAACCTCTTAATCAGTCAGAAAACTGAGGGCTCAGAGAATCTTGTTCCCACAAGGGACAGTGAATCTATAACTCAACTTCTCTCTATGTTTGACCACTGGTTTCTTTCTCTGTGACCTACCATGCCTCTCTCTCTCTCTCTCTTTCTCTCTCTCTCTCTCTCTCTCTCTCTCTCTCTCTCTCTCTGTCTTTCTTTTTTCCTCATCTTCCTTCTAACCTTCCTCATTCTCCTTTATTTTCTCTTATCTTCTATTTTCCTCTCCACTTATACATTTTTGGAGTACTTTTGTCTTAAAGAATATTTCTGATTTTAAAACCACCTCCCAGAAGCAGGAATGTTGATAAATACCTACGTATTTTTTTTTCAGGGAACAAATTCTTCCGAAGTTTCTTCAAATAAATATTTTAAATAATTGCTGTTGAAAATTGCTCACAATATTCAAAGGAGAATATTCAAAGTACTCACTCTCTGTGGCATCTAAAGGGAAAACTGCCTGCCTATTGGAACAAACAAAATGAGCTTGTCAATGATTTCTATAGAACTTTTCTGTTATTCTCCCTTCTACATAAAATGCTATAAAACACTTCTCAGTACAGCAAGTTAAAAAGAGAGGCTTGAGTGGATACAGCTATCTTACTGAATAAGAAATAATTTTTCACTCTCCAATTATTTCTCTTCTGTTGGTCTCCTCCAGTGTTGGGTAACAGAAAGATAGAATATTCTTATTTCAAACTACTCTGATGATTTAGATAATGATAATAATTATGAAACAAGAAAGAGATTTTATAGAACAACACTCTCCTAACTTCTGCAGAAGAACTCAAAGAGACTAAAGGAGAAAGGGAACAAGTTATTATTTCAAGCCCTAAGGTACTTTGCAACATCTGGGTCTGATTGAATCCTAGAAATCCTCTAGAATATTGACAGAAGCAGATATATGCACATAACTGTAAACACACATGTCTACAGGCACTTTAAGGGCTTTAAAGGTATGCCACCTCAGCTTGCTGCTGTGTCATGCTAGGAGAGGGGAGGGGCTGGGTGGGGTTCTGATCTTTGAGGTCTTAAACTTGTCCTTTCATGTCTGTGAATGGAGACATTTGAAGTGATCACACCACATACATTCCTGGGGATATTGCTGCTAAGGCATAAATGCTGTGAAGTCAGGCAAAGGTGGAGCAGTAGGGCCCCAGGCCAGGCCTGGCCTCAGAAAGTTGCTGTCCCTGGTGCTGAAACAGCAACATTAGCAATACTCAAAGCCAGGGAAGTGGCAGCCTTTGCCTCCAGGGCTCCTCATGGTTAGCCTTGGTGGAAGGTCATTTCCTTCTACTTCAATTCAGCAGACAGAAGGAAAGCCTGTGTCAGAATTTCATTTTAGAGAAAAGGCCAAAAACCATGCTCAAGGATTCTTGAGTTGGTGATCCCAAGTGGATAATTATACAGACCACTTTCAAGATCACAGTTCTCTGAGCCTTTGGGGAATGGGATTGTAAACAACCCTAGATTTGCTTTTAGGCAGGTAACCAATCATCCTATGCATAAAGATGACTGCAGAAAGGAGGAGGAGGAGAAGGAGTAAGAGGAGTAGGAGGAGTAGGAGGAGGAGGCAGAGCAGAAGGAGGAGGAGGAGAAAAGGCAGCAAAGAAAGAGAGAAGTACTAGGTGGTAAGTGATGGGGCAGCTTGAGGGACATGCAGATTTGCAATTTGTGTCCCATTCTCAGATATATCCTCTAGGCTAGGCTGAGGCCATACAGGAAGTCTTCAGGGGGAGTCTATGCCAGTGGTGCAGAAAGCATCAATAGCATGAAATGCTTTGAGCCTGGGCTAACCTAGCTTTCCTCAGCACAGGGGCATCTGTGATCCTCAGAGCACAAAACACTCTTTGAAGATGACTTTGCTTCTTCTCTAGATGGGGAGCTACCAATGAGTGGAGAGCTGCAGTTTTTTCTGCCTTCAGAGGAAGGAGGCTGTAGCTTTAAGTGAGGAAGAAAGAGAAATTAAGGAAATCAGAAAGACATGAAGTCAAGAAGAGGAAAATTGAGGAGTGACTCTCTATGGGAATGACAAAAAGGAGAAGGAAGAGATGGTAGAAGAGAGAAAAAAGAAGTGGAGTTCAAAGGAAGAAGGTTGAAAGGAGGTGATGGAAAGATAGAGAAAGAACAGGGGAAAGTGGAGAGGTGAACACCAGCTTTAGGAGGTCTCTGTTGCCAGTGACATGTCCGTGCCCTCCCATGAGGATGTCACCCTAATCAGCCAGCTTGTTTGTTCCTTCCCTTGAAACTATTGGAGGATGGCTGCAGTCCCCTGAAGACCTAGAATGCAGGCTATGACTCATACCCTCATGACTCACAGATTGGGGACTCATTCAAGTCATAAGAGGCCCATGAAAAGGGCCTTGTCCTCAAGAAGCTGATATTAGAGGTTGTTAAGTGGTAATGTCTGGAAAAGATAGAACAGGAGCTGTGTGGGGCTGGGATGAAGAATGTTTCTCTATAGTTGCTGTAAGGCTACCTGCCCACCTCTTAAGGCTTAAGGAAAAGTTCAAAGGACCAATAGGTTGGTTATAACATCTAAGTCTCTCTGATTTTCTGGGATAAGTAGGATTACAAGGGTTCTGATACTTATACCCAGATGTAATATGAAACATAGTAGGTGGAAAAAGGATGGGGGACAGTGTACAAAACTAGGAAAAAGGATCTATTCAAGTTGGTTTATCTAGTCAGTTAGGACCATCTCCCCTCATTCCCCTTTTCCTGAGCAGTTTTCTTTCCAACTAGTACACTAGAAGCTGTGTTTGAACACACATGTCTTAGTTACTCTTCTTGGCTTAATGCTTTCAGTGGGCTCAGTCCATGGTTGATTCCTCCAGTGCAGAAACAGCATGGTGGAAGGTCCTGTTGGAGAAAAGCTGAGCATCCCATGTAAGCATGTAAGCAAAGAGAGAAGGGCCAGGGAACAGAGACAACAAGATACATTCACAGGTCTTGCCCCCAGTAACCACTCCAACCAGACTGCACCTCCCAACAGCATGTTCAGCTATAAGCTCTTCAATGGATGTATCCACCGATGAGGACAATGTCCCCATGACCCAACCACCTTCCACATACATGAGCCTTTTGGAGAACATTTTAGATCGAAACCTTAACACTAGGACTGTCTACAGCTCAAGCTCATAGTCCCTTTGTTGGACAGGACCATTTCTGGTGGTGGTAAAATTCTGCAGTAAGGAGATGAGCGACATAGGAATGAACCACAAGGGTCACATCTTCACCAGGTAGACGGTATACATGCTGAAGAAGCCCATGCTCAGCCTGGGAATTACAAAGTGGAGAGGAGAAAAATGCTGTAAAACCCAGAATCTAAGTCTCCAAGGAAAACAGGGGGAGACAGCCAGACAGGAGGAAGTTGAAGGAATGCAGACTGACTGTTTTCAATCATGATCATGCAGCCATGACCACATCAAATACATTACCTTTTTAATTTATGATTCCTGCTCCTGACCCTATTGGTCCTTAATGCACACCCTCGCTACTTGCCAGAGCCCTGTTTCTCTTGCTGCCTTCTTATGTGCTAGGGACTTCCTCCTGGAGATCCAGTCAGAAATGAAACCATCTCATCAGAGCATCAGGCATCTGTTTCCATGGAAACACATGAGGGAGGGGAGAGAGGCACTAAAGAGGGCCAGTTCATGCTTCAGGCTTGGAAAGAACCTTTTAAGTATGCCTTGGCTATTCAGTTTGCTCCCTGACTAACAATGTAAATTAAACACCTTATCTCCCACTAATGGTTCTAACTGGAAGTTGTTGTGAACTTTGTTGGCACCTGGGGCTCAGTCAGGACTAACAATGATAAAAGTCTTCCCCAGGAGAGGATGTGAATGAGCCAGCACTATATTATTATTATTATTATTATTATTATTATCATTATTACCATTTTGGGAGGGTTAAGTTACACTGACCTGTGCAATTGTCCTTGGTGATTACAGACACGTGGGAGTGTGTTTGGGGAAAGAAGCTATTCTTTGGTTTCAGAGAGACGCTTTTTCCTCCTACCTCAGCCACTTAGCATCGAGTGTGCTTGAAGATGCTACTTTTACTCTCGTGGGACCTCAGCCATCTTATTTATTCAGTGGCTCTACAGCAACCTGATACACTCCATGACATTTGGTATTGCCAATTACTTGCATTTCCTTTGATATCTTGTTTTGCAGTCTCTGAAATTTTGCACACATTTATTTTTAGAAAATCATTGGGCAAGCTACCATAATATAATACAAGTTATTATTTTTTATTTTCATTTGAAGTATCAGAGAACCATGTTGAAGAAGCTGTCTCCAGTAAAGTGTGCTCAGTAAAATCTTCTGTGGATGGCCTATAATTTCCCAAGAAAATATCATTTTGTAATAAAGTTTGTCTCTCTATTCAGCATTTGTTCTTTAAAGTAACTGCATCTTGAGCATCTCGACTAAATAATGAGGTCACCTGATAACGATTCAGCAGAAGCTGTGTTTTCTGTAAAAATGGCATAGGATGACTCCCCAGCTTAGGGTAAAGTGATGTTTAGTTAGGAGCTCACCCCTCAGGATATTGTTGATTTAAAATAAAGGTGCAAATGGTCCCTGACTGGCCAGAAACAGGTATTTACATATTGTTCAGTTCTTTTTCTATTCTTTATTCCTCTGTTTCACCCACTGCAAATTGGCTTCCTCCAGATGGTGAGAAATCTAGGTTCTTATAATTATCCAATCTCCTGCCACTTCCATGAACAACAGGCATTTGCTAGTTGAAGTCTGATTTATGTAGAAAGAATTACTAATGGTCAGCAGTTCAGCCATGGCCATTTAGTTATGACCAAAGAGTCATGGTCATCTGGCACAGCTATTAGCACCAAGCACTACCTATTTGTGGAGAAGTAAGATTGTTTTACTAGGCACTAATACCCATTTGAGTAAGCACTAGGACTTTGCATGTCCAGTTTACATCCACCCCTTCACTTGAAAAGGAACTTCAATATGAAATTGGTATTTAGGGAAAGAATTCATATCCTAAAGTTTCCATATTTCAGGAGAACTGGTTTCTTCTAACTTTTACTCACTCTAAAATCATCAAATAATTCTTCCTTGTGATAAAAAAGTTTAATGAAGCAATATTTATTTTTACCATATATGATATACCATCAATTTCCTTTGCCCCAAATGTTCTGATCATCGTGATCTACTAAAGGGTTGTGAACCACAATTTGAAAAACATTTCAAGTCCAGAGCCCTTCTTTTCACATCATTCTGAGCCAAATCCTGGTCTTTGATCTGAATTTACACCACAGAACTAACAAAAAATACACTCCTCCTGCTTCAGCCTGGGTCTCCTGCTGTCCTAATCAACAATGGCTTTTTTAAAATTAATTTTATTGAGAAAGAAGTAACAATGAGACAGTTTCAAAACAGGTTAGTAGGACAGCTACAATAATTAATACATTGCATATTGTTGTCTTTGTAGCAGTTATTCATAGTACAAGAGGCAGACATGATATCTTGTTTAAACACTATTAGTACAAATCTTTCTCCTCATTGAACTAAGAGAAAGTAAGTATATATATATATATATGCTAATTAATATATATGTATATATTTCACTACAAAAATGGTCCTTCATTTATATCCCCCTTTTTCATTTACTTTTGTCAGAGATGGGTATTCCATTGCCATTCATATATTGTAGGTGCATGAATTCAGCAAAGTAATCCAATGTAGTCCAGTAGTCTGTAATAGTAGTGGGCTATCTGCATGACTGGCAATGTCAGAAGTTGTTGACAATGGCAGACACAGTCATGGATACTGGCACTCATGTACACAGGTCACAGGATATATTCAGGCTCTGGAGGCTGGAGAGACACTTCCATGGCATCCTTTCTATGGAGACTCGAGCAAGAGGGGGAGAGCCCAGGGGAACTGCAGCTCCAAGATAATAAGGGGAACTGTAGCTCCAAGGTCAGGTAGAGTGAGAGCCAGAGGCATGTTCAAGAAAGAAGAAATCAGAGAACAGACACATAACCTTCTAGGCTTTCAGGAAGCTGACTTTACTTACTGGGATTGACCTCTGAGATGTCCCTGTTGGAGAGAAAATCATGTGGGGTGTTGAGTTCAGATCCAGTATCTTAATTCTTGAATACTTTTTGTAGAATTCCAAGTATCACAAGACTAAAGAGCTTACAATATTTGAATTGCAAGAGCCATGTGTCAATGCCTCTAACTTCACCCTCCAATTCCCCTCTAAACTAGGAAAGAGATTCTAAGAGGTACTGTGTGGAGTGTATAGCCCTGTTTTTACCTTGGTTCTTGTGTCCTCAGGGTCACTTCTCCCATGGCAAGTCTGTACCTAGAAGTGGTGGCCAAATGCGTGCATTTCAGGCTGCCAAAGCAGCAGGATCTCCTGCAATAAACAAAGCAAATGCCCAATTGGCTTAATGGCGGTAGCAAAGGCAGGATGCAAGACATCATTGGCATAGTCAAGAACTGAAGCCACAATGCAGAGTCAGTACGATGGAGTTCTATTCAGCAGTTAAAAATGGATACACTGCCAAGCCATGCCAAAGTGTAGGTGGAATATATA
>NW_004524708.1:5040933-5049777 GCF_000260255.1 Octodon degus
GGCACCCAGCATGTAGTAACAGGGATCAAACCCAGGTCCTTGCTTTTGCCAGACAGGTGCCTAGACCACTGAGTATCTCAACAGCTCATAGATCCTCAGTTTAATAGAGGAAAGGAAAGATGAAACTATGATGATGTTGCAAGATGTTTTTTATTTTGTATTTTAGGGAAGGGTCTACAGTGTGTTCAGGGTCTCACTTCTAGATCAGACTCATAGTGATCCTCCTGCTTACAGCCTCCCAAGAGCTGGGATTACAGGTGCACACCACCATTCCCAGTCTCATCTGCATCTCAGCTCGCCCCGGGGGCAGGGCCAGCACAGCAGGCCCAGGGATGAAACCCCAGGTCCTGCACCTGCTTGCAGGCGCTTTAATCTGCTGAGTTATTTGACTGGCCCTGTTGCAAGATGTTTTTGCTCATCTGAAATCCCAGCAGAACCCTATGAGCTAGACATGATCAGCATTTCCACCAAAGCTGTAGTTTATCTTGGCTTTGAGGCTCACAGTGGGTCGTTGAAGTAGAAAAGTGAGCTTATCTACTAGGGAAAATAATATTTGAGGTATTTTCCACAGAATGCTTCTATACCAGGAGGGGAAACCCAAGGATTTGACAGAAGAATCAGAAGCCTAGTGGTATTCTGTCCTCCATTTCTCTTCCTTTAGAATATCTTCAGGAGAGCAAGCACATATCACTTGATGTTGCCTTGAGCGCTTCAATGTCCTTTGAATTATTGCAATATGATTTTGATCATAAATTATCTTATTTTAAAATATTTAACCAAACAGGAAATTATTCTTCCTCTGTGATTTTATATAGTTAATATTTGTTTTTATATTGTTCCATCTTAATGTTATTCCTTTCATTATTAAGTACCTTATTTATGAATGCGTAATTGTCATTTTGTTACTATTTGTCCTTATCTCTTTATATTAATTATCTTATTCTGGGTTTACCATGTAATTACTGCTGCTGCCATTTTTTACAAAAGTCACATTTTTCTCATTCATGCCAGCTTAAGGAATAACAGAATCACAATTATCGAGCTGGTTTTGTTTACAGTCTGTCTTCCTCTGAGGATTCATTGGAACTACTACCAGAAGGCTTTCTCCTAAATATACCCAGTTAGAACTATAACTCGGAAGTGGTTCTTGTGTGTTGGGAGACATCTTTCTGCCTCTAAACTATATTTATATCTTTCCTCTTCTATCTTTGGCTTATGACTTCTTCATCCTGGGAAAATTTATTTGGCGACAGATTTGGGTGCTCCAGTGCAGGAATGAATGGCTTATTTTTTACCTTGAATTCCTTCTCACCATCACCTGCCTTATCCAGGGCAGACGTGATCAGCCTTGGTGAGTAGCAATCTGATGGGTGCTTTATTTCCTTTAAGAACCTTAAAGAGATTTCAGTGATAAACTTGCAGGATTTTTACTAATTTGAAGTTCATAATCTTTTCATCAGGCCATGGAACTGGGAGTGAGGGAGTGGAGAGCTGATGAATAGCCACAGGGTGACCCTCAGTGTAACACCCTACTTCCACACTACGCAAGATTTCTGATCATCTTATGCTTGAAACCCTTTCTACCCTGAGAGAAACATTTTCTAGGCTCTTAGACAAAGGTGCTCTGTTAGGGTATATCTTTGCATTCATTTAGAATAGTGGCTGTGAGCCTATGGTATGCATTATTTGTTTTTCTTTTAAGACAAAAGATGCTAATGCATGATTTGTTTTTTCTAAAGTAAATCCTCAGCATTCAGATTCAATTGCAGTGCAGGCACTTTGCCATGAATAAGTAGATTTTGGGCTGCAGTTTGGTCATGCTGTCTCTAAAAGTTTTTCCATCACTGATCTAGGATATGCACCCTCTACACAGAGAAACGATGTCTTTCTATTGTCTTGCATGTAATTTAACACAATCATGGCTTTTATTCTCATTCTATTACATATGCCACTTGGAACATTCTGGACAATATTAGTAGGGAAAAAGTAGAAAAGTGCACAAAGCACAGGTTTATTTCAGAACAAACCTGAGAGGAACTGCTCTGGCCTGGAGACCAGACCAGCTCCTGTTGTACAGGCTCTGAGGTCTTTTATATAGGTTGTGTGTGGGGAGTTCAGTGAAAGGATTGGCTCCCTTCCAAGGACAAGGCTTGAGAAAACACAAGTGGTCATGGGTGCCCAAGGACAAGACTTGGGAAAGAGCAAGGAGTGGTGCCTGCTCTATCTGGGATGTGCATGTTATGAATCCCCAGTGCAGTTGAGTGGGAGGGGGCAGGTAGAGGCATCTCTGTCCAGTCTAGGGTGATTGTGGTTCAATTCCTTCAGACAGAGACCAGCTATGAGGACAGTCTACACTTGAGCAAAGAGACTGCACAGCTGTGTACACATGCAGACCTACAGGTGCCCTCTCAAATTCCTGCTAACATGGAGCATTGACTAGAGGAGATCCAAAATTACCTTTACATGCATGCCTAAGTATCTGAATTGGTGACTGTTTTAGGCTGTCCATTTCTGTGAGCATCATCTGATCAAAACTGTGTGATCTCTGCTTTATGTAGTCATTATTCATTGTCAAATATGGTTGCATAGCAAGATGGAAGTTTGCATCAAGTAAAGAACTTCCAGCATAATGCCCTTAGCTTAATTTTCTGACCCAGCTGGGTAGTACTGATACTTGTGAGCATTGTTACTAGAAGGCAAAGCAGTAAGTACCTGAAATATTTATACTTTCATAATTCTTATTTCTTTTTCCATAACTGTTTTCATACAAATATTGTCCCAGATGAAAACCTTTCCTGAGTTCTATAGTTCATAAAAATTTGTAGAGTTGAAGCTGAAATTAAAGCCTTGTACAGCAAGTCTTGTTTCAGATGATTTTTTTTGCATTTATCAATATTATGCATGTTTATTACAGAAACTAGGAACTAGGAACTAATCCTCTACCCCAATATCATCCAGAAGTTGCATGACTATATCTTTGAACAACCTTAACAGTCTTGATAGGAACTTTCTGAGACTTATTTTCCTCATTTTAAAAATAGGGATAATAGTAATCTAAAAGAATTTATTTTATTATTTTTTATTTATTTTTCTGTATTTTAGGGAAGGATCTAGAGGATGTTCAGGGTCTCACTACTAGATTGGACTCATAGTGATTCTCCTGTTTCTAGCCTCCCAAATGCTGGGATTACACACCACCACTCCCGGTCTCAATTGCTATCTCAGCACTCCCTGGGAGAGGAGCCAGTGTGGCAGGTCAGTGGATTGAGCCCCGAGCCCCCATGCCTGCTTTAGGTGCTTTAATCCACTGAGCTATTTGGCCGGCCTAGTTTTAATTTTTTAAAGAATACAAAATACTGAAAAAAAAAGTATTAGAAATGATACAAAATTTCACTAAGCAAAGTAATAGGAACCCAACAATTGCTGTAATAATTGATGTCATTTTCAAATCAGTTGCTTAGGTTACCAGATATAAATGTGCAAAATTGGTTAAAAAAACAAACTTCCTCAAAAAACAACAAAAATAAAAACAAAGTTATAAAAAATTGAAAAGAAGAAAAAATAAGAATAAAAAATTAAGCATTAATTGCTCATTTGAGCATGCAATGAATTGCTGTATGCAAAACATAACAATTAATGAAATAGTAAGGGATTACCATATTCTCATTAATATTATTATCATCATTGTTATCATTGTAATAGTTCTTACTATTTCTTTATAGTTTTGCCTTTTTCACTTTGTGCTTTTTAACATAGTGAATTTTATGCTGTCTACATAACTTTATATACTGCTTTATCACAAACATTACAAAAGAAACATTGCCTAAAGTTATTGCAAACTCTTTGTACATATAATTAAAGTAGTGAAATAATATTCTGCTTAGATGCCAAACCTTAATTTACTTAACCATTGTTGGGTATTTATGCTGTTCTTAATTTTTCAGCATTATAAATAATGAGACAAGAAACATCTGTGCAAAAGCTTTTGTGTGGGTGCTGCAGTTTATTTGTTCAGAGTAAAATTACTAGTTCTAAAGGGACACTTGGAATGCCTCACAGAAAATTATTTTCTAAAAGGGTTCTGACAAATCATTTTTCCTGAGAGCAGTGCACAACTGGACACATTTCACTGGAACGTCAGCAGTAGGTGAGATTTTTCCTGAGTTTTTAGAGGTGAGTGTATTAATTCATGAAATACATATTCAATTAAGCCTACTGTGTGCTACACATTTTTCTGTACCCAGATGGCTCTCTGTTCTTGAGAAACTCTATAATCTAGATAATACGTGGGAAATGAGCATGGCTTGAACAAAAACAAAGTCGTTAGCTTTTCTACTGACTTCAAGGAACCAACATGAGCTTGAGCAGATCACAAGTTCCCCTTTTCCTTTTTTACAAGCTCCTGAAAACCTAAGGGCATGCCCTGCAAGCTGCCGGATGGGAGTTGGTGCATCATGGCCACTTCCCCTTCGTTCCTCTCTACGGAGAGATATTCATGAGGGATCAATCCTGTTTTATGTGCCCTGGTGAACTCTGGGAGTTTTTTTCAGGTTCCCCTTAATACCAGTAGGTTTTATGATGAGAATAAAATTCAGTTCATACATTAATCCAACAATGAAAATGACATCGAACACATTAAAATTCGCTATTGCAAGAATAATTTCCATAATGTTTTAAAGTTATTTTTTGATATAATTTTCCACCCTTGTCTTTTCAGCATACTTCTAATGTCACTTCTTTAATTTTCATTGTTTATGTAATTTTGCAGAAGCTGGTTGCTCCTGGATATAATGAATAAGTAGGTGTGTCTTATACAAAGCTACTTTGAAGGATCGATGCTGACAACATCATTCAGGAAGTCATTAGTAGATGATAGAGCTAATTCTTCATTCACAACCCATACTCTTTCTGAATCTTTTTAAAAGTTATTTGAAGAGTAACAATGAAACATTGTAAAACTACTAGAGTTCTTATGTACAGTTCCTCTACACTTCTGCAATGATAACATTGTAGAGAACCACCACACTGTCATCAGAACCATGCAGTTGATACTGAGGTAGCTCAAGCATGAACTTGCTTTTGGATTTACATCTGGTATTCCTTTTAAAAGAATAAAAGAAGTTGCTACCGTGATAAAAAGGCTATCAGAGGGCTTATTGGTGAGTAACAAGGGTAAGTGTGATTCCTTAAAATTTTATTTCATGTTTACTGAGTTGGGATATAGAGTCTCAGTGCTTGGATCAGAAGGTTCAACAAACATTGTTCTGGACTCTCTTGTAATTGTAATAATTTACTCTCTTGTAAATTGTAATAATTTTTCAAAGCATCTGTTTGTGTTTAGGATGAAGTCCTTGTGTCTCTGCTGTTTTGAAAAGATTAAGAAATGTTAATTTTAACTTTCTGTTTTCTAAAAGGTGTGAACCTTAGGCAATCAGGAGGCCCTGTGCTGGCCACATGTCTCTGTGTCCCTCACATATTGTACCACATCATCCAGATGTCACTTGTCAAAATGTGATTATATTTTAAGTTGCAAAAATTGTACATACTGGACAATTAGAATAATTACTTCAGATTACACTAATTTCTGAATTGGAGATAATTTGGACAGAGGGAGTTAGGTAACTAACCAATGCCGAGAGGAATTTCTGATTCTGAAATTCACATTTAATAGTGCTTTGGTTGAACAAATACCTCTTCTGCTTATAGTCTGTGCAGACTGGAGGGTGTGTAGCTTTTTTCCTTGTCCTTCTGTTGGCTGCAATGGGGAAAGTGTTTCTAAATAGCAAAATTAAACAAGTACAGTGATGGTGGAGGAGGGGTTTGTGATTGCCCTGAGCTGAGCACAGCTCCACCTGCACAGCATTCCACCTGCATGGAATCTACTGTGTACTCACAGTAACTGAGGGTTGAAGGCCACCAAGGAGTTCATGGGTGTGTTGCATGGTAACTGAGATTGTGGCACTAGGTAATAGGGTACAGAGGTTTCTTTCTCCTCTCTGGTACATTTTGACAGCAAATTGAATGTGCAATGAAGAAACTATACAATTCTTGCAGTCATGAAATGTAGGAAGAGCCATAGAAATTAGAAGAGGGTGGGTTGTGGCAGGAGTTGCTTTTGGGGGCATCTTGACAGGACTCCATAGTTGCTACAAGGACAAAGGCCAATCTAGCAGTGTAGAGAACCCATAAACCTCCCAAGTCTTCTGAGTGAATCAACTAATCGCTGTCAAATAATTAATGGGAGCTCAGCCAAGTCTGCATTCTGAACTTTATTCCTTATGACAGCAATACCCCAGGCCTGGCATTAGCATGCCACTGCCTCCTCGTTCACAGTGCTGCCTCATTCTTATGTTTTGCAGCCAGCATAAATCAATAGCAGCCACCCAGGGTGTAAAACTGTTGGAGGCCCAGTTCACAATGAAAGCAAAACAAACCCCAAACCACACGCATAGCCACAGCTTAGACTCACAGGCATTTCTTTATTCCAAGGAGACAAGGCCCAATTTCAGCTTTCTAACAGAATGTGAATTAAGAATAATGAATAAAGTTATTCTCTGCTTAATCTTTCACCACCTGTACTCCTGACAGCCTCTGGCAATAAAGGGCAGCATGTTTGGTGCTGGTGTGGGGGAAATTCTGGGGAAGCTGGGCACCCAGATTTGCAAGATAGAGGCTCCCTGCCCCTACACCATCACAGCCCCTGTGTACCCACAAGTGTAGAGGCTGTGGGCCTGATGGTATATCAAGTTGCATCCAGATGCCCCCTGTGGGTGACAGCCACTGAGAGTCTGCTCTTTACACTCTCTTAGAACTCAGCCAGGTTTAATAAGGTGACCAAAAGTTTTAAAAAAGAAATACGAGGTCAGCGAGATAGTTAAACTTCTGCTTAGGCAAGTACAGAGAGTGGGGTTCAATCCCCAGTACAGCATGCTGTGCAGGCCCTGCCCACAGCCAAGCTAAGTGGGCCAACAAGAACAGGCATGGTGGTGCATGCTTGTAATCCCAGCCCTGGGAAGATTGTAAATTGGAGGATCACGATGAGTCTGAGCTGTGTAGTGAGACCCTATATAAAATACATAAAAAAGGAAGTACCAAAGGATTTTTTTTTTATTCCAGTGAATATTGCTTTTGTAAAGTCACTGGAGGAGAGCTTGAAAATGCCACAGGATCTAAAAATATTTCAGAAGCCCTCTTTTGGGAGTGTCCTTTGGGACTGCAGAGCATTTGAGATGCAATGGAAGTTCAAGCACTTGGAGAACAGAGCTGGAGATCTCATCAACCTTTTATTTTAAACCCACGAGCCTTGTGCTCTAACCTCAGTCAGCAGAACAAGGCTTGTTACCTTCTGACCTAAGGACATAACTCTTGTTTCCATTCTTCTTGCTTTCAAATTTGGCCCCTGAAAAGGTCCCAAGACAGAGACCACCCTTGCATATTATCTGATGTTGCAAAAAAGCACCGTGGAGCACGGATACCAGTACTAACAGTATCCCAGCTATAGAAAACCTGGGAAGGTGGAGGGTTGGCCCTTCTCAGAGAAATGCTAAGCTTCTGTGGACCCTTCTAGTAAATCATAATGCACTCCTGGGCTTCACCATCCAACCTAGAGTTTCTGACATTCATCCCCTCTAGGCTTGTCCCTTTGTTAGTGTCAGGTTTCTTTCCTTCCTTCTTCAGGATTGGAGAATGTCAATCTAATGTAAAGGTGAGGGTCTGTCTGTCAGTGTACAATTCTTTTGCCCGTGGCACATGCACTACAGCTTTAAATCTTCGGAACTCAGGCTCCTGGCTTCCAGAAGAATTGTTTTTCTGTGTTGCAACAGTTTTCTCAAATGAGCAGAACTGCTCACAGAAAGGACTGTAAAGTGCAGGGGGTGCAAGCAACTGGGGAAAGGGCTTCTCACAACACACCCCACCATGCTCATGCTCAGAGGAACCTTCCAGATGCCCAGAGGCCCACAGTCCAAGATAGCTGCTACTATTGTTGCAAAGATACTTATCATAAGACATGAAAAAAGTAAATACATAAAAATAAAACAAAGTATAAACTGATGACTTGATAGGACACTAGTCCCTGGAAATTAAAAAAAAATCAAAGTATGGACTATTGTTATTGAAAGTAGAAGACTTACCTCAAGCGCATCTGCATGGATGCAAAAGACATTTTTCATGATTGTGATCATGGTGACTTTGGAAATCTTAGTTCTTTATTTTATGGAATATCATATCACAAACTTGTTTAGTGTTCTCAAAATACCATCTTAAAGGTTGGTAGATTTTTTTTTCAATAGATTCTTTTTTTTTTTTCATCATCAAAGGACTTTTCTTTGTAGCCATTACAAATAAGAAGATGGGAAATCTAACCAATTCTCTTCATGGTGATAGACAATAAGAAGGATCTACTCTGGTGGTTTATTTGACGCCTTATTTTTCCCTGTCCTCTACCACATGAAATATATAATATTATCCCTGTTTTGCTAAGAAGAAAATTGAGTATTAGAATGCTACTTTGCTCCATTTCTTCCCTCATATTAGAATCAACAGAGCAAGAATCTGTGATAAATATATAGTTTTTAAAAAATACTGCTTGATGGAACCTAATACAATTGTGAGACAGAGGACCATCTGCTTAGAAACTGTTTATGTCAAAACTAGCTGGTTAAGGAAAAAAGAAAAGGGAGTAAAAGCCTAACGCAAATACCCAAGCCCTCACAGGATCGCAATAGTTTACTGTGTCAAGAAAAGGAACACTGAAGATGGCAATTTGTAATAGTAGGTTCATGCTTGGAGTGCCTGTCATTCTGGTCTTCTGAGTACGGGCTGCTTGTCATGACATGCCAGTTG
>NW_004524708.1:5050592-5059288 GCF_000260255.1 Octodon degus
GGTGTTATGTTAAGCTGTAGGGGACTCTTGTCAACAATTTCTGACACTGCCAGTCAAGCAGAAGACCCAATACTATTATGGACTACTGGACTCTTTTGGAATATTTTGCTGAGTTCACACACCTATAATATTCAAATGGCGGAACTAAACAAAAAAGTGTATACAGATGAATGTCCATTTTGTATCTGTGTATTCAAAATGATTAGGATAGATATATAGTTACATTATCTTAATGAATAGAGGGATTTGTTCTAATAGTGTTTGTAAATAAGATATCATGTCTGCATCTTATACAGAAAATAACCACTAGGAAGGCAGCATGCAATGTGTTAATTATTGGAACTGTCCTACCAATTTGATTTGAAACTGTCTCATTGCTATTTGTTTCTCAATAAAATTATGTAGAGAAAAATAAATAAATAATAAAAAAGAAAAGGAACAAATAGCTGAGTGGATTAAAAGGCCTGCAAGCAGAAGTAGGGCCTAGGGGATCGATCCCCATGCCTGCTGGCCCTGCCCCCTGGGCACACTGAGAGGGCAGTGGAGACTGGGCATGGTGGCACTCGCTTGTAATCCTAGCTCTTGGGAGGCTGTAAACAAGAGGATCACTATGATTCCAATATAGTACTATAGTAGTGAGACCCTGAGTACCCTGTAGACCCTTTCCTAAAATACAAACAGAAAGAAAGAAAGAAAGAAAGAAAGAAAGAAAGAAAGAAAGAAAGAAAGAAAGGAAGGAGCAAACAAAGGGGTGAAGAGTGCAAAGCTTTGGCTCAATCTTGCCTATTGTTTCAGTATTCAAAGTATTGCTGATGTAAAAATGCCCATAGAAGTCACTTCTAGCTACTGAAGAGGCAAAATGAAAATGTATGATAATAGAACTGGAAGTTGGCCAATGTATGGTCCTAATGACATGATTATTCCTGGCTGGAAGAACAGGAAATGGAAATTCCTTTAGATGCCATTGTGGAAATATTTAGCAAGAGCTATGACTTAACAACTTCAGAGCCTGTGACTTCTCTCTCAGGAAAAAAAGCTCAGTTTCACACACAGGTCTATTGCAGCAGATGGGTGATGTGGTTTGCTGTACACACCAGGGAGTCCACACTCTTGGAGACAGTAAGAAATTTCTTTTTCCACTACCTGGTGACTATGGACAAAGGATGTGGTTTCTCAGAATCTCCATTTCTTCACATGGCTATCGGTGACAGAATGTAAATTGTGGGTTGTTGTAAGGACCTAATGAGTTAACAGATGTGTTGTAAGAAGCACTCTATTATGTAAAATATGAGCAGAAACTCTTAAATGGGAATCAACTTCAGTAGCCAACATTAGGAGAATTGCCTAAAAATTATATGGCTCTGACATGATGTCACTTTACAAAACCATTAAAATGCTACTCTGAGACTCAAAAGCAGAAAAACAAGTTTATAGTCAAAATTCAGAGAAATAAAGCACTGAGGATTCTGTGGTCACCATGATCATATGGAGACAAAATTCACTGGAAGAGCAAACAGCAAAATCGTCTTGTTGGACTGGGGTAGTTTCCAGAGCATCTGCTTTCATTTTGTTACCTTTTAAAATTAAAACAAAAAAGGAAAATGCAGACAAAACTGCTTTTTAAATCATGCCTTTGGGTACTCTTCTGTGTGTAGTCAGGTGACTCCAGAGAAAGGATGGTTGGGAGGAAGACTTGGGGTGCTGCTTCATTCAAGGAGGTGCTGGTGCCTCACTCACCTGTGCAGGAAGGTGGGCTTCTTTCAGTGGCTCTGTGTTCCCAACCTGGTGCTACAGCAGCATGTGATCCCTTCCAGCCCCATTACCCCCTACACAGTCATTATTTTATTTTGGTTTTTTTTTTTCAATTACTGGTTATAATGTCTTCTTCTAAATATAACTCACTGCAGTACAATTCATATACAAAAAGCTGCCACTATTTAATGCATTCAGATGAGTTAGACATTTGTCTGTACATAGACCCATGAGCCGCCACCACCACACTTAAGGTGATGAATATTCTCACCACTTTCCAAGGTTTTCTCCTCTTTGTGTTTTGTTTCTGCTTGTGTATCTGCTTCATTATGGTCAGATCCGGAAAAAAGAAATAGGGAGTTGTTCCACAGATCTACAGCTTCAATTATGAGATGTGCTGTACTAGAGGCTGCATGTAATTAGTATACAGCAGCACACGCTTACATATTCAACAAGCAAATAAGTTCTTTGTTTTTCACTTAACCAGCACCCCAGGAACTGCCAGTACTAGAGATTTAGAGCAAAAAAATATAAGACTTTCCTGAAGAAGAGTCAGATCATAAGATAGCCGCCTTGTTGGAAATGTGCCAAGTTTTGCACCAAAAAACTGTGTGTGCAGAAGAGCAAAGTTGGAGATGGGATAACTCAGTCTCAGTTTATAAAAATAATTAATATGGGAATCATCTGGAATCATTGTCACCACGCTGGTCCTTTAGATAGTAATGGTCTAGTGCTGGTTGGTTATTTAGTTGTGTGCCTCAGCCAGTTACTTCCTTATCTGTGAAACTGAGATAGTAAAGGTGCCTTCCTTTATGAGTTTTGGAAGACCAAACACTGTAACAGAAATACTGTCAGGACTTGGTGTATAGCATGTAATAAATTTCCTGCTTCTGCTGCATGTGTCTGCAGTGAGGTGAAGGATGCTGGAACAGGGCAGAAAGCAGGAAATTGTGCAGGAGCTGAGCTGTTCAGATTGAGGGGCACAGGGGCGATATTGTTCATGTCAAGATTCTTGCTGGATCAAACCGCCTCACTCTTATCTGCAGTCGGACCTCCTGACAAAAGCAGCTATTTCCTTCCTGGATCCTCTTTGTCCTCAGAAAAAGGATGCTTTCTGCTTTTGCTAATGAACACAATAAGCAAGGTTGCTAGGAAAGGAGGACTTTGCTATTGGCTTTTCTGTCACAAGCAGCTCCGTGTGTCTTACAGTGACACAGAAAATTGATCCTATAAAATATCACATTGTGTCTTTTGCAGTCACTAAATCCCTTTCATGGAAGTCATAATACTCAGAAAGCAGGAGTCATCTTTGCCCAAATTTGGGCTCCTTTCATTAAGCTTCTATAGCACTCATGATAGCGGTAAATTCTTTAAAGATGTTTGATTACCAATTAAAAAAACAACCTATTAGTATTAAGAGGTGGTTCTTAATTTTTGAGTCCCTGGGTCATGGACTGAATAGGAAATCTGAATGCTGTTGAAAACAGATGAGGAAAAGAAAACATATAATAAAGAACTAAGTATCATAGAATCTTTCCATGCTACTTAGTCTCCACAAAGGTCAAATAATGACCAGGCTTCAGGATAAGCCATTGCTCTTGTCACCTTGGAGATATGCCAGTCTTCTGGGCCTTTTGACTGTAGTCATCTTCAAGGAGGCTGAGAAAATAAAAATATAAAAATTAGCACTAAGCAGGTTCCTATATTAGAGTCTCCTTCCTGGAAAACAAAGGACATTGGATGAATGACAAGGGTTCCAACTTAGTTATTAGTTAGGGTAATTAAATCAAATGGCTTTAATCTTAATATTTTAAAACAATATAGTTTGTGTAAAGTCCAATGTGTTCATTCTCCGTGCTCACCTGCTGGAAAACACAGATGGCCTCTCTATCTCTTGGCATGAAGAAGGTAAAGGAAAAATGGGGAAAGCAGCATAGAATATTTTAGAGAACTGGCTTGGAAGTCTCTGCTAATTCTGCTAGTTATGAACACCACCTAGATAAAAAGAGCTCAGGAAGCATCGACCTGTGTACTCAGGAGAAGGAAGGAAAGGTGAAGATAGAGTGGTGTTCTACTACATGTTGGAGAGCTGGATCCTGGGACATGAAGTTGTGCAGGTGTTGATAATTCTAGGCACAGAAATGACAGGACATGATCCAATGCAGACAGCAAATTGTCGTGTGTTCAGGAAGTTAAAAAAAAAAGTTGATGGCTTAGAAATAATGCAGAATGTCAAAAGTCACAACTTGAGAGGCAGGGTGGGGCCAGATCATTGGCAGCCTTCCATACCATGCTAAGGTGTTTGGGTCTTGCCCTATAGTGAGCAAGGAAAGCCACTCATGACTTGAAGTAAAGGATCCTTAAACTTAGAGTGGCAGTTTAGAAAGTCATTCTAGAATGGAGGCCAGGAGTTAAAGCCAGGACACAAGTCAGGATACTTCTACTGTTCTTTATACCAGGAATTCTCAAACTGGATTCACATGGAAGCCATAGTCCAAAGCTTGACTCTGTATTTACTTATTTACATGTAGGTATTTATGTATCACTCTTGTACACATATAATCAGTTAAAAATATTTAAATTGTGGGTCAACCAATGGTTTTAAGGTCATTATCTCTGTTTGCATTTCGTATTTCCATTGCAATCTAATATTTTTAAGAAAATGGTGACTGCTACACATAAAATTCAATTCTCCACCCTATACCAGATCACAAACTACACTTTGAACATCACTGCTCTATCCTCTTGAAAGACAACATGCTATAGATGGTGTTCAGACCCAAATCTGGTTATGACATGAAGCAGTCACCCTTTCCACCCTCACACTACATTAGTCCAACTAGTTTTATCTTTGCTTAAACATTCATCATTTGATTTCCACTGCTACCATTGTTTAAATGAGCAAATAGTTTGGATCATGTAGAGATTCCTGAAGTTCTTGGTATGGTTTAGCTCCTGTGACTGTATCTGACTATGTGATTAAAAACCTTTTGTTTGTAAGAGGAGCTTGGACAGGCATGAAGATGCCATCTGGAGAAGCCCTGAAATGCTGTAAGCTGAGCTCAATGGGAGGTTCTGACTGGAGCTGAAAAGACTAGAATGCTGACCAAAAGGAAACAGTGAGCACCACGTGGGCTGCAGCATGACCACTGCTTGCAGCTTTTAGTGAGAGCTTCTATAGAAAATAAGAACAAAAACCCATTTATAATATTTTCAGTTTTGCCAGAAACAAAGCATTTGCAAAACCAGATCAGAGGAGAGTTTGGTTGCTGAAAAGATAGCATTCAAAAGAAGTGAAGCACTTTGGCTAAGGACAGTAGTAAAAATGGCTTTGAGGTCATGTCAGGAGTTAGCAAGAAACTTTTGTTTGTAGACACGAGTGTGCAAAGCTCTTTGGCTTTGCTCTGTGAAGAGAACTGCAGGGCACCATGCTCAAGAAGAGATGTCTATGAACTGCTTTCCCAGGATTGATTCATAGTGCTCACCCATCCAAGCACTCCGAATCCTCTGCAGGTACCATTCAAGGGGACTTGGCTCTTGCTTTAGCTGGAACACCTATCATCTGTGTGATGCAAAATACAAGTTGTGGGGTCAGGACTCTTCAGCCCAGATTTTAAAAGAAGAAATGATAGCCCAAACAAGTTACCTCTGAAAGAGTAATGCATTAAACTGGTAGTGAAGCTTGAAGTACAGTGGTGACCTCAGAAATTTGGAGAAACCAGGAGTGTAGAAAATCTTAGAAAAACTATAAGGAGAAAGAAAAGCTCCTTACTGGTGTAAGAAAGAAATCACAAGGGCTGAAACCACTGGCAATGCCATAGGAGTGGGGTTACATGACCCCTTTGGAGTTTATACATTACCACAACTTGTTCTGGGTGCCATACATATAGCTACAGGATTTGGTGTTTGCCCTTCCAGGGTTTAGTCTTGCTTTAGTCCCATTTCTTTCCATCCACTTATGCCTCTTTTATTTGAATAGGAGCATTTACCTTGTGCTATTGTACATCAGCTTTGTTTAGCTTCCTCTTGGTATTCACAGGGACTCACAACTAAGAGTTTGCTTTAAGTCTCAGAGGGGACCTTAGGCTTGGACTCTTCAGCAATGCTGAAACTGTGGCAACTCTTGGAGACAGAATAAATGTGTTTTGCATAAAAGGATATACACGAGGCTTTTGGTGACTAAGAGCACAATATTATGGCTTAGATATGAAATAACTCCCCAAAACTCATGTATTTGGAAGCTAGTTGGATGATGGGGCCATTACAACTGACTTGCTGTGAAGGGCGCAATCTGATTCAAAGAGATAGGCCAGTGTGGATATGAACGGGAAGAATTCTGTCCCTTTTCAGCAACTCCATTCTGTTTCTATCTCTGTCTCTCCTCTCCCTTTGTTTCTAAGCTACTATGCCATGAGAAGCTCTCCTCTGCCAGGCCACTGTACCGTGGCATCCTCCCTTAGAGCCAGCTAACTATAGACTAAAAATGAGACCAAAGAAAACTCTCCTCCTTTAAAGTGTGGTGTTGACTATTGCCTGTGTTACTGAGACAAAATACCCAACATCCTAAGTGAAGGAAGGAAAGGCTGATTTAGTTCACAGTTTGTAGAAGGTTTAGTTCATAATCAACTGGCTCCAAGGCAGGGTAATGGGGCAGAGAGACAACCATTGATGATTGCAGAATACAATAGAAACAATAAGAGCAAAAAGGGGAGGAGAAAACCTCTTTTCCTCCCTTATATTGTACACTGGCTACTGACTCTAGGGCAGGTGTAGCATTTACTGTCTCAATCCCAGTGCTATATAGTGAACCAATCACAAACTCTAGATTCACCTGCCTTTGAAAAGCCCACAGCCCATGAGCACATGAGGCTTTGGAGAACAGCCAGACACAAACCATAACAAGTATTTTTCCCCAGTGACAAGAGAAGTGGCTAAGACAATTTGTGGAATTTTCCAGGGCAAAACATTTTAAAACTTTCAGAATAGTGGTAAAATATTATTTTCCTTTTCTACTTTTATTTTCTCATGGTGTGCAGTGGAAATTTTCAGAGGATATGCAATGAGTGATAAAACAAATGCTTATCCTTGACTTTTATAAGTTTTAATGTCTGATATGTTAAATATTGATATGCGTAACTCTTCTAATCAAATCTCAAGAATTTTTAAGTGTTCAGCAGAGCTGGGTGCAGTTGGCTGTAATCCCAACAACTAGGGAGGTTGATGCCAGAGTATCTTGAATTTGGGTCCAGCATGGAAAAATTGAGAGTCTGTCTCAAAATGAAAATAAAAAGTGCTGGGGATACAGTTCACTGGTAAAGCACCCTGAAGGAATCTTGAGACCAAAGAGTTGGAAAGGGCCAGGGAGGTAGCTCAGCAGTTTAAGTGCCTGCCTGGTAAGCACAGGTCCCCAGTTCAATTCCCAGGGCCACACACACACCACAAAAAAAAAAAGATAGAAAAAAGATTTTGATAGTCCTCTATTTTTAACATCCATCATTCTGTTGTTTCATTGCTACTTTTTTTTTTTTTGGTGGAACCAGGGATTGAACTTAGACCCTCACACTTGACAGGGAAGTGCATATTCCACTGAGCCATCTCCCTGGACCCACTACTATTATTATTAAAACATGACTTTTTGTAATCTTTGGAACTTCATAACAAAATCCTTAGCTGCCATATGGTCCTCTGAATCAGCAGTAGGATTTCCCTTCCTGATTATGTGAAGGGATGTTCCCCCTGGAATTCAGAGGGCACCATTACCAGCCCTGTTCCAATCTTATCTTCTTGTTCTAACTTCAGGACACCAAGATTCCATTATTAAGGCTGCAACGTTGAAGTGTGTCAGTGCTCAGACATGGAGTCCATTTCTACTCCCTCAGAACACATCTATTAGTCACCGCTCCCAATTCTGCTGTTTTAAACACTATCTGCAGTCTGAAAATTCAAGACACTTTGCTCCCAATCTGACCTTGCTTCTCAACTCCAGGCTTCAATGTTGGATCAAGTGGCAGGCTGAATCTTGATGAGGATACCAAGCATATCACTCACTGTTTCCAAAACTAAACTTCTAATTCCTTCTCCTGAGCTCCATCACCCCAAGACACAGCAGTCTTTGGTGTTTTCAAACCAAAGTCTTGGGCTTCTACCTAGACCCACCACTTTCCTAATATACTCAATTCATCATCACATTCTTCTAGTTGTATCATCTGAAGAATGGCATTTCTCACCCATTTTCATTACCTTTTCTAGTGTCACTCTGGACTTACCCATCATCAGCTTTTGTCTGGACATTGTAGTAGCCTGTGAGTGGACATCCTAGCTTTGACACCTGGTCCTTGACACTCAAACATCTGTACAGCTGGCAAAGATCCTTAAAGAATCTTCTGAAAGAGTCCTAGCCCAGGTCTGGTGAGTGTGTGGGAGAGCTTCCCCATACCCTGTACCAGCGGGACCTACTACTGGTCCCAGTCCAGGCACAGTGTGGGTGAGACACTCTTCCACCCCACTGGGATGCCCCCAAACAATCCGCAGCAATTCCCCCACCCAACCCACCAAGTACAAATTTCTGCTGCATTCCAGGAACCCCCAGACCCAGGCTAAGCCCGGTGAGTGTGTGGGAGAGCTTCCAGCTACCCTGCACCTGCGGGACCTACTACTGGTCCCAGGCCAGGCACAGCGTGGGTGGGACCTTCTTCCACTCCCTTGGGACACCCCCCACCACTCCGCAGCACCTCCCCCACCCCGACTGCCAAGGAGGAATATCTGCCACATTCTGGGAAACCCCAGACCCAGTCCTAGCGCAGACACAGTGAGTGTGTGGGAGAACTACCTCTCCCTGCTACTTCACCATGTCCCCTCCAGGATCAGCTCAGGCTTGGCATTAAGGCCGGGAGTGAAACCCTGCAGCTGCAATCCCTGCAGAGAGTGTAGAGGATAGAACCACC
>NW_004524708.1:5065638-5072645 GCF_000260255.1 Octodon degus
TAAAGCCATGGTGTTATGTGGAGCTGTAGGGCACTCAGGTGAACAATTTCTGACATTGCCAGTCACGTGGAAGACCCAATACTATTATGGGCTACTAGACTCTTTTAGAATATTTTGCTGAGTTTACACACCTATAATATTCAAATAACGGAACTTAACAAAAAAAAAGGGTATACAGATGAATATCCATTTTGTATCTGTGTATTCAAAGTGGTTAGGGTAGATATATGGTTACATTCTCTTAGTGAATATAGGGATTTGTTCTAATGGTGTTTATAAATAGGATATCATGTCTTCATCTTGTATAGCAAATAACCACTAGGAAGAATGTATGCAATGTGTTGATTATTCAAACTGTCCTACCAATTGGATTTGAAACTGTCTCATTGCTCTTTGTTTATCAATGAAATTATTAGAAATAAAACGAATCTTCTCCTTACTTTCATTTTTCTTTGGTTCTGAAAAGATATCTCCTTCCACTCTCTTTAGAGGCACCTAGGCCTCCAGATGGTATGGGAGAAAGTCACCCTAAACCCTCATGTATAGTATGCTTGGTCCTTGCTACTTGTCCAGGAGGCTGGTTTTTCATTCACAATAAATTTTTTCTTACTAAGTCAATTCTGGTGTTGTTCAGATTTGTTGAACTGACAAAGTCCACAACCAAAACTTAGAACTTATGCTGTGCAAAATAGTGTAGATTTTCAGCTTCAAGGTAACCTTGGCCCAACTGAGGACCAACAAACAAAGTCAGATAATTGTAGCAGAAATCTCTGCTCTACCCTAGCTCATGCATATGCTCCACCACCTGAAAATTTGTCCTTTATCTGATGTAGAGCCAAGAGCACTCTCTAGTCTTACTATTTTCTGAGGTCTAGATAGAACAAGTGGTTCCCAATGTCTGGGGAATTGTCCAATTAGGTCAAGAGGCAGACAGAAAATCACATGTGCAGCGAGTGAATCTAAATTCATCTGATGCCACAAAAGCAAGACTCACCTAAAAATGGAGGGAAACAAAGGCACAAGGCATGTTTGTAATTGCATATGGGGAGATGGCTTGACTGGGGAGACGGCTTGGCAGAACAAGCACTTCCTCGGCAAGTGCAAGGGCCTGAGTTCAATCCCCGGTTCCACCAAAATCAACCAATAAATAAATGCAATTCCATAGGATGTGAGTGACCAAGCAGAAAACTGATCTGTGATCTCAGACACAGGGAGGTAAAAAGGTAAGCCACAACCCAGATGTATCAGGAAGAAGTAAGAGACAAGACTCAACGCCATCACCCAGGTGTAGATTTGGCATGGTGTCACCATCTGTCAAGACTTGACAGTGTCACTCTAAGGCCCTTTAAGATTCTATCCAATTAAGTTTTTAGGGTACAACAAACTGGGACTAGGACCTGTGGCTGCCAACTTTCCTGTTTTGTACGGCAGTCTTTCAGGCAGCTTAGAGGACTAGAGTCAGAAAAGAAATGCCTCTCATTCTCTAGCTTTGTGTCAGTTCTAATGTTCAGTGCAGCACAAGTGTTTCCTCATTGATTCTTTAATAGCCTGCTATGGAGGAATTATTGTCCTTATTTTAAAGGAGAAATTGCAACTTGGTGACATAAATCAAATGGCTCAGAACACACAACCAGTGAGCAAGAGTCAGGATTTACTTCTGGTTTCCGGATGCTGCAGCCCATATTCTTAACTGTAGATCTATACTCTTCACCAGAAGATCACCTGTGTCTAAGTAACCAGACAGCCTATTGCTTGAGGGCAGGACCCAATTGCTTTCATCTGTGTCGACAGCATTTGGCACGAAAACCAGATGGTTGGTGAAAATGCACCAGAGTAAAATAGGCTAATCTCATGTTATCTTGAAAATAATTGAACACACATGACAATAATTTGAGCTTCTGATATGTTGAGAATGCATAATACAGGTAACGGCTTCCATGTTTAACAGTTAATTTTAACTCTATTGTACTTCTACTTCCACAGCTTTATGCATTTCAATTCACCAGCCCCTAGGCCACAGGACTCAAATAGAAAGGCTCTTTTCTGTTCTTGGAAAATCACCAGGTTTGTTTTTACTACAGTATTTCCCTGGGCATCAAAGCCCATTGCCATGGTGACCAGACCACATACATATGCCTCTTCTGCTAGCTTGCTTACTTTTTCACTCAGAGGAGTTTGAGGACACTTTAGTCTCTTTCCTGAATGACTATACATCATTTTCTACTAACCTACAAGGTCTCTTTTCTCCAAAGAGCAATGCTTTTTTCTTCAAAAGCCAAACCCCTATGCTATGATTCTCCAACTCTGACCCTTGATGGATAGTACCAGCATCATGTGTGAACTGGATAGAAGTCTAAACTTGCCCACCACACAACACTATTGAATCAGAAACTTTGAGAATAGAGCCCAATGCCCAATTTTACCAAGCTTTCAGTTAAATCTAGTATATAGTAAGGTTTGCAATGCACTATTTTAAGCCTAAGAGAAGCTCATTTTGCTGTATTGAGAACTCCACAATAAAGGGGCAGTCCAGCATTGAATTTTTGCATGGAAATCTCTTCTGCAATGGTAGCCAACCAGCAGAGTCAAAGCTTGTGCTGAAATGGCCGTTAGCTCTTGAGGGCCTCCAAACTGAGACTTTTGCTTTTGATGTTCAGTCCAATTTGTGTTTCTTTAGGAAATATATGCTTCTCATTGTAGGTGGACTCTGATGCCTCTTTCCTGTACTGAAAGCTCTTCTGCAGAGTGCAAAAATAAAGAACCAGTCTATGATGCAAGATGTGTGAGCTTAATCTAGATGGTAGTAGGAAAAGCAGTAGCTGGAGAGAAGGGAGGAGACAGTGTGACTTAGATGAGGTTGGGATAAGCTCCCTGGGGACAGTAGAGTGAATAGATACTGTCAATCAGTGCAAAGCTAGCTCTCAGGCAGGCAGCTGCATTTACCTAGATATCAAGGAAGCACTGCTGGCCCTTGAGTGTGTATCTTAGAGAAGAGTGATCCTTGGCAGAGGAGCATGGTGGAGACCATCTCTGGCAATGGAGGGCAGTGAGGAGCTTCCTGTCTCAGGAAGATGGGACAGGAGTTACAGAGGAGAAAATGGGGAAGACTCTCCTAATGTGCCTAGGAGCAGGTAGTACAGGCTGCGCTCGGCTTAACCCCCTTTGGCTCTATGCCTGGGGATCTCCAAGTCTCTAGCTCTTATTAGCTCTGCAGAAGGCAGAGATACCATGAACAGAGCCAGAAGATGGGATCTCCTGGGAGGAGCAAGGGATATGCCAGGAATCTGGCAGAGAAAGATTCATGTTTCAGAAGACACAATGAATAAGTAAGCACTGCAGTGGGGCAAATAAATTATTCATTCAATGAGCAGGGACACCATTCTGAACATGTGCCAGGAACAGTGACTCTTCAGAACTTATGTACCAAAAGCTACATGTCTAATTATTCTCTGTAGTTGTAAAAGACCTTTCTCTTTTCCCTAGTCTGTTCTATATTTTTGGTCAAGTCTTGTTAGTGCCTGTAGATTGCTGTAGCCTGAGATGCCTTGTGTCAAGCTGAGGTTTCCGTAGAAACAAATAGAGACCTTGCTTTCTGAGTTTTGTGGGATTACTTTTGGCAATTTATCAGAAGCAACAGTGTGTTCTTCTGGGCAAGGTATTTGCACTCCTTGGAGAAAAATCATAATAAACAAAACATTAACCTAGAACAGAGCTGTTATGTTTTACTTTTTCTGTTGTTTCCTTCTCCATCATGTCTGGCTTGAAAAATATAACTTTGAGTTCTTCCTGGGGATCTGGGACTGAAATTCATTGAATCAAATGCTGGTACATCATCCTTCAGGTATCTGGAGTGGGTCCAAGGACAGACAGGAGTGGAGGTAGGAGGCAAAGAGCATCACTGAGAAAGTTTATTTCAACAAATTAAAAGTAGTGATGAATAGTGTGCTCAAATAAGATCCGCAGAATGTGCTGTTAGAATTTTGGTAGT
Source organism: Octodon degus (assembly GCF_000260255.1). Taxonomy (NCBI): domain Eukaryota; kingdom Metazoa; phylum Chordata; class Mammalia; order Rodentia; family Octodontidae; genus Octodon; species Octodon degus. The sequence continues at coordinate 5,069,627 of NW_004524708.1, forward strand.
TTTATGTCAAAGGTTTAATACTATGTCTATTGCAAAATCTTGAAGATACTTAATATTTGTCCGAAATATCTAGGTAAGGGTTCTGACCATGGCCTGAGATAACTGGATTTTAGGGTAGAGGCAAGATCAAAAAATAACTGAAATGTCCTAATGACCATGCTAGAAGGTCTTATGGAAAGATGCTAAATTAGAATTGGGATGGGATCAGTAATCGCATTATGAGCATATGTTAATAGGAATAGCTCTGAAGTCAGCAAATATTCTGAGCTGCATTAGCCTTTGTACTCAGACTTTTTCCCTGTGGACAGCCTGTGACCAGTCCCCACTCTGTTATCTATCTATGGGGTCACCTGATAATAAATCCACAGCCTCTTTTATTTTCGAACACGTTTATAGTGCCTACTTGTCATAAAGGAACAATTAGTGTTGGGATTCTTTCCCATGTCAATTTAATATATGGGGCTTATGTAAATTTTCCACTCATTGAAATCCTCTGAACTGTGGCTGCTAGATGTGCTGAAGGGCATAGGGGGAGCAAGCAGTATCTTTGCCAGGAGTGCCAGATGCTTCAGGAACTCGTCCATAGATATTTTCTAAAACTTATGGGTGACTTGCATAGATTACAAAAGAACCCCAGCTTTCATTATTGCTCATGATCATTTCACACAACCCCTAGGCATCAGAATGTCTCTGTCAGTGGTAAGGTTTGCTGTATTAAGGGTCTGTTTCATCCACTGAACCTGATGAAGACCCTGCTCCATACTGTGGGAGCAATAGGAACTAAGGTAGAAAAACGTTTAAAATATGGTGGAATGTGCCAAAGTGGCTTCCCTGGAGGGAATATTTATGAAAATGCAGTTTCACCTCCAGGTTTCAGATTTCTCGTTCTACACATGGCTGTACAGTAGGTACCACATGATCAATTAAACTCCCTGAAAACATGAAGACCAAATAGTTCTTGGTCATCCTTATGTTATCATAAAGAGTTCTGGAGCCATAAATGTGACAGAGGCTTTATAGTATCAGTGATATAGCACAAATATAACTTTGAAGGAGGGAGAGCTCACTTGATTGATTTGCACACTGTTTCCAAAAGAGTGTTGGTTTTTGAAACATCGCACATGTTCTGTGACCATGTTCTAGACATGAGGGTAATTTCCATTTCTCTTGTTTCTGGGTGAGTTTGTGATGACCTCAACCAAGACAATATGGAGAAGGGATGCAGTGTTACTTCTCAGGCTGGGTCATGTAGACTATGCTGTTTATGTCTTATTTTGGAACACTTTTAGAGCCCAAAGTCACCAGGTCATAAATATAACCACCCTTAGCTGCTGTTGTAGCATGGTCCCAGGTAGGGACTCTGTTTGAGTCAAACTTCTAGATCTGTGAGTGAAGAAGTTTCCAAATGAGACCATCCTCACTATTTGAATCTATCTCTCCTACTTTAGTGTTTCCAGCTAGGACCTCAGGTTTTGTGGCAAAGAGACAAGCCATGCCTGATACAAGTTTCTGACCCATGAAGTCTGAAAGAAAAGTAAAGTAGTTGTAGCTTCATGCCACTAAGTTTTAGGGTAGGCTGTTGTGCAGCAGCAAGTAATCAGGACAGTGAGTAGTGCTAGAATTTGCACAAGAACAATAGCCACATACTATACAATTCTTGCTCTATGCTTGAAAGTTAGATCAACACAAGGTTTATCCAATGACTTGGGATGAGGATGGAGTAAATAATGCTCTATCAAGGGAAATTGTTCCTTCACTTGAAAATTACCATGCATGACTTATGGGTAGTATCCTCAAAAATTAAGCAGGTGGGGGCTGGGGAGATAGCTCAGTAGAATAAGTGCTTACCTAGCAAGCACAAGGGCCTGAGTTCAATCCCTGGTTCTTCCAAGAAAAAAAATGAAAAAGAAAAAAATTAAGCAGGTGGAGGACTTGTCATCCAGGCAAGCATTGTCAGGACAGAAAATGGCCACTGCTTCTAGGAGGACCACATACCATCAACACTAATAACCTCACTGAAGTCATCCAGTTGTCAAATTTCTGCTACCTTTCCCCAGGCAGATATAGTTGGTATGTTAAGTAGTGTCCATTAGAGAAAATAGAAATCCATGTTTTACAGAGGGGTGAAAAATAATTATTTGTTACTCTGATAGTATTGTGTAAAATGCTTCTCATTCCTCTGATGTTTGTTGAGTTAATAAAAATACCCCAGGTATATCACACAAGTCTGGTAACATGGGTATAAAAGAGAAAGGAGGACACCAGAAAGGCAGTGGTGGCCTGGAGGAGGGGCCCCTGTAGGACTCTCCTTGCCTTGCTGTTCCATATGGTGGGCACCCTGTGTCAATGCTCCAAGCACAGAGTGTTGGGCAGGGTAGCTACCAATGCCACCACTGATAGCATTGGAGCTGGAAATGTCTACGTGCCCGGAAGTTGGAGATATCTGCTCCAGTTGTCAGAGTGGGAGGCAGGAAAGAGCTCTTCTTCACTCACTTACCTTTGTCTCTTTGGCCAAAACAAACAGGAAGATGGCTGGCAAGGGATTCTGGGAAATGTGGCTTGTGCACTCTTAGCTCTAGAATCACAGAGCATGTGCAGGGTAGTCTTGGAACTGAAAAACAGTAGCCAAATAACTAACACAGTTGGAATTTTAACCCTTGGAATCCTCAAGAAAATCCTTCAAAACATTGTCCACAAATCCCAATAAATTCAGACTGTTTTTGGATGGAAGAGAAGAACCTAGTACACATTAACTTAAGCAAAATATAGTTATTTTGGAACTGTGAATAAAGGGCTCCCAAATAGCCAGGTATAGAATTAAATGATGAAATCAGAACAGTCTATCTCTGTTTCTCTTTCTCCTCCCCACCCGCATTTCCCATTCTTAGTCAGGGTCTCTTTATATGGTGGCAAGATTTACTATAATAGTGTTCTGCAAAGAGGAAAGAGATTGAATATGTAGAGTGTGCCTAAGGAGAGTCACATGGTGAGAAAACATTCTCTCAGGCTTTCACAGAGA
>NW_004524708.1:5073810-5075123 GCF_000260255.1 Octodon degus
TCTATTTAATTCTCCTTTGTCCTTTTGGTAACTGAAACATGATGCCTTCATCAGCAGTGACGTTGTTTAACGGGCCCAACTGGCCCCTTGAGATCCTCCTTCCGGAAACAGGAAAAAGGGATTCATCAAGTAACATCCTGTGTCTGCTGCAGAAATCAAGTGGGAACTGGCCAAGCGTCAGATGGATGGTGGCAGAGCTGACCTAGTATATAGCCACACAGAGAGACACTGGTGGATTTAAGGAACTTATTTCCTCTTAGGAGAACCCTGCAGCTAAAGATGGGACCCAGCACTTCAATAAGAAGAGATCAGAAGAAAGAGGCAAGAAAACACTATGGTAAAATATTAATAACAATAGAGTTGCCTGAACTCTAACTCTACTAATCTCACTTACAAACTTTCCATTACCTTCTCCTTGCTATTGCCCCCATTATTGCTAATCACAAGATTTTACCAGAACAAAATATCATAAACAAGGATGAGGGATATCCTACACATCGTTATCTGAGAAATTCCCTGAATCACTTAGGAAGACTTTGTATAGTTGTTAAAAGATAAAAAATATAAAAAAAAAATAAGATAGCAAGCTTCCAAAAAAAAAATAGTGTTATGGCCACAAAAATAACAAAAATAAGGTTCTTTTCCTCTGTTTCCAATTATTGTGCCCTACATCCCTGAGTCAATCTTGATTGGTCCTGATATGTCATGTGACAGATAGTGTGACATCACCCACTGAGTAGAGCGTGGCTCCAAGGACTGGCAATATCAACTTGAGCTTAGTTCAAGTGCGTTTCACTACGTATTCCCTCCAACTCACCAAGTAAGCAGTGAAAACACCATCATATGAACAAGGAGAGATGAGGCTTCCTATTGCCTTTCTTGTTTGACATGAAAGCAAGCCCAATGTTTAGCTTCCTATATAAGAAAATCTTCACTGAGCCAGAGGACACAGTGTCTCTTCCACCTCCAGAAAAACAAACAAACAAACAAACAAGAAAAACCCATGAAAACCAAACAAACAAAAATACAAAAACCTAATGGGTACTGTGAAAGGGAAAGAATCTGTTCAAAGGGAATGAATAACTAGGATGAGGGAAAGGACAGAAAAAGAAGGAAGAAAAAATATATACATGTATACACACAAGATAGCTTGCATAATCATACAGTTAATTTCTATTGTTCTATTGAAAGGAACAGTTAAAGCTTAAATTTAATTTTTTTTTCTTCTTTTTAACTTTTTGACCAATTTTAATGTTTATATCTGGTAATTTGAAGAAAGCAATATTCAATATAATAACCACTGTTGAATTACT
>NW_004524708.1:5075513-5080978 GCF_000260255.1 Octodon degus
CTTGCCAGGCAAGCGCTTATTCTACTGAGCTATCTCCTGGGCACTGAGCTATTTGGCCTGCCCTTGAAAAAAGCTTTTTCTACTGTTGCTGAACCAGCCAACTTCTCTTTCCTGCACTAATGGAAGAATCTTAAAGTTTCTATTTTTACGCACTCACAGCCTTTCCACTGACAGGCCTGTCCATGATCTATCATGCTCCGCTGTACCAATTTTGTTCAGAGAACTTCGACATCCTGACTGCATGAATTGGTGTTCCATGCCCACCCTTGGACCTGACCTGATATCAGCCCAGCCAATACAATGAAAGGAAAGACAGAAAGAGTGGGTTCACATACAAAAAAAATATTGGTGCTATCATCAGAAGACTAGAGACTGAGCTTTAGGGAGGCAAACCTAGTATCTGTCTATTTATGCTTTCTTGGAATTTGGGGAGCAAGACCCCCAAGCCTGTTCCCTACCTATCCTCAACAACTTGAGATCTAGGAAGAGACAAGGCTTCAGAACTCTCTTTTAATTATGGCCATTGGTTTCCGATGTGCAGGATGGCCACTACTTTCTCCTTTGCTATACACTCATTGGAGTCAGCACACTTCTGGAGGCTGCAGTACATTGCTAGCTATTGTTTCTCCATGCTTGGCAACTTTCCACACTTCTCTAGCATCTGCTACCTCAGCACTGCTATGCTCACTATACTGAGCCCTTGCAGCTTGATTTCCTCTCTACTAGGATTCTGAGTTCCTTCCAACTTCTATGTTTTCCAAGATGCAATGCATTCTGTTTCTCTATGGTTGGGGAATTCCCTCCAGCCAAGGATGACTTTTTGCTAAATCATCCCTTTGAACAACCACTGTAACAAAGTGACAGATGGGTGTCTGATCTTCAGGAGCTATAATGAAGATTTATTTTCTAAGCTGTTAGGATAAGCCAAGGTTATCATACAAAAAAATGAACATATTACAAATCACAGTAATGCAACCCAAAATGTCACTTTCCTTGGCTATGATTTTCCTTCCAAATCATGTTGTTAAGATAAATATACCTGCATACCCAGAGCTTATGTCATCATGCTGTTTGACTTGATGAGAAACATTATTTTTGAGAAGACCAGAACTTTCATTAATTCCATAAATCTTACCATATTTAAACAACACGTTTAAAATTTAATTTAGTGGGTAATTGTTCTGGTTGTTTGATTGTCCTGTGTCTTTCAAAGAGGAGTAATCTGAGTACTTAGTTTGGGAAATTTAAGGCACAATTTCCATACTTCTAAAATCATGAAATTGAGTTAATCCTTGACTATACTACACAGTGGCTTCTGGGATTAGAATAATACTATTGCTCATCTACAGATCAGCAGATAAACCTTCCATGAGAAGTTCCAACTTCTAGCAGCAGAAGCAACTTATTACCCTTACTAGTAGCTGGTCGCTAACCACGCTACTTAATTTGCTGAAGTGTTCCCTTGTTTTATTCACATGACAGTCTCATCCATGTTCCTCTACTAAAACACTGTTGCTTAGGAGTTTTCTCATGAGTTAAATCCAGCTGTATTCCTACAGATTGTTTTTATATTTAAAAAACAGTAACAGGAAAATATAGCAAATTAATATGAAATAATTGGCCTCTCTCTCTGAAATCTACACAGAAGCTGAAATGCCACAGCTCAGTACCCAGCAATTCATGCTGAATGCTCTGGTGGATGGATTGGCTCTGTACCCAAAGCGAACACTGCAAGCAAACCATAAAAAATAAAATGTACTCAATCACCAACTGACATTATGGAAATAAGAAACTGGCTGGCCAAAAACCACAGTGTATCAATTAGCACGATCTTAGTAGTTGGCAAGGAGAGCTCTTGGTTCTGGAAAGAGAATGTTACATGTTTTATGCAATAACATAATATTTTCCTTGTATTCAAAGAAATTATACAACACCTGCAGTATGTATTGAGAAAGCTTGGAATACACTGTTTAAAAGTTTGCATCTACTCAGTTGGAACTGTTGTTAGTTAAGGGTTGGTCCACACAATGACTTCTTTAATTATCTAATGGATCAATTCACTTGTCTTTCTACTGCTCTCCATACAAATTTCAAGGGTACACCTCACTACTACCCCTTGCATCTTTTGGAAGCTACAATATTAAGCAATCTTGATTGCCTCAGTCTTTCCAAGGAAGACCTTGCAGCACAACTTGGTTTGGTCATGGTAGGAGATGCAAAAAACTACTTTTGAAAATGTCATTGGTTCCTGTCTCAAAACATTCCAGGGAGGAAATTCAAAGCATGGTGATTCACAGGGGTCTCACCATGTGGAATTCTGAAATAATGTGTGGTTGGGTCAGACTGGCAAGGATCAAAACTTTGACTTTGCTCTATATTTCTTCCTTGACTTGGGGAAAGTTTAGTTTCCTTATTTGAAAAATAGAGCAATACCTTCTTAATGTGATTATTATGAGGATGAAGAACAGGTGAAACATGAATACCTATTGGACATGTAGTAGATTCCACTGAATAGTGTTGTTCACTTTGTAGTAATGAATGGATGGGACACTGTTTGTTTAAACAAGTACAAGTGGCATGCCCAAAACATATTTTGTGATGTACAGTAAGGATTAAGATTTCTGGATGCTTGTTAGGGAGAATTTGTTTGATTTCTTTTAAATTGGATCACTTTTTATCTTAGGTCAATTTGAATCAGGTAGATCTCATTCTCTCTGTGCCCTTTGGCAAATGCCTGCATCCCAGGAAGCCTCAGATCTTTTGCAGTAGAATGGACATGATAATCCTGGATTTCTGGTATTGTTATGGACATGAAGAATGATGACATACACATGGCATCTTGCATCACACCTGGATTTTTGCAGAACAAATATGTTAATTAATATGTGCATACTGGCTCCTCTCCCTTAAGCTTCAAGAATTCACTTTACTGATATTTGCTCCACATTCCAAGGACATTTGGGAAGGTCCTATGAGGTTGTAGGCACTGACCAGAACATGGCTCTGTCCTTGTGGAAACCTGTTCTCTGCCCTTTTCTGTATGCCTCAGGGAAGAGTATAACCAAAGGTAAGGCAGAAACATTTTACCCCTCTGCTACTATTATTAGCTGATGCTAACTTCCTCACCTTGGCTTTGATAAGAATCTCAAAATTTTATTTTAATATTTATTTCAATCAATAAAGACCTTCTGCGTCCTTCAAGGTCACACATGGAGGAAATAGGGAAAGAGAAATGCAGTCTTCAACATTAACTCTGATGTTTCATTTGTCGGCATTCTAGTCAGAGTTTGTACAAATTTGCAAACCACCTTAGCTTGTCCTCTTGTGTTAGGTTTTTATTATCATGGTGACAGATTGTCATGGTTTTAACTGCTTATGTAACACAAGTTTAGTACACAACTCTGCAAGTTGGAATTCAGACATAGGTGTTGTTGGGTCAAAGCAAAGGTGTCCACAGGGCTGTGCTCTTTTCTGGAGGTGGTAGGAAAGGATCCATTTCTTTGTTTATCCAGATGTAGGCAGAATCTGTTCTTTACTGTTTGAAGACCTGGCTCCTCTTTATTTTGCTGGCTCTAAACTATGGGTAGCCCTAAGCTTCTGAATGCTGTGGTCCACTTGCTCCAGATCTGAAAATCTAAAGTGTGTCCTCCATTGTAGCTTTTAGACATTTCCTCTTTCTTTGTCTTCCACTTGAAGGACTACTGAGATTAGATATGACCATGCAGGCTAATCTTCCCATCTCAAGGCCCTCACTAATCACCAGTACAAAGCCCCTGGCTCATGTAGAGGGGCAGACTCACAGGCTTCAAGATTAGAATGTAGGTGTCTTTTGGGAGAAGGGGTACAATTCTTTTGCCTGCACTTCTAGACAGAATTAGATAAACAGGGAGAGAAAACTGGTATTTAAGATTTACTGATCTCACTACACATGACTTAAATATCCCTTGGAAAGGCCTACCAAACTGTAGAATGTGACAAATTAAGATACCTAAAAGCCAGGAGAAGAAAAAAAAAGACTTTCTAGTACCTAGTCACAGTTCTGGCTAACTACAGTTTAAATTATTCTTTAAGGAATTTCTGACAGATTGGTAAATTACAACCTACACAGCCTTAATTAATTTTGTCATATCTCCAATTCACTCAAATTACCTAAGTTGCTTTCCTTTTCAGGTTTTTAGTGGTTCTGAATTTAGTTGTTCTCCCAAGATAAGTAAGGCAAAATCAGGAGAATACCCCCACTCCCCATTCAGGCTGTAGTTTTCAGCTGAATTCATGAGATCACAGAGAAATGAAATGAATTGTGTACACCTGGAATTCTTAATAACATGGAGCAGTAATGTGGGCTGATATGGAGTAATAATGAGAGAAAATAATATAGGATTGTAGGTCAAGCAGCTCTTAGGATTTAAACTCCATAAATTTACTCTTAAGGGCATTTTATTCCATGGAAGTTATCTAAGACCTGCTGGTAGGGTGAGGGTTACAGGAACAAATAGATGACTGAGAGAGGGAAAGCTAGAACGTTTATCCACATTCATCACTAGGGCCTCCTCTAGAGAGCTTTATAAAATAATGATACCTGGGTCTCAACTTCAAAGATTCTAGCTTAATTGGTCTTTAATTGGCCTGGAGAATTTTTTCAAATAGTTCTGTGAATGATTCTAATACTCATGATTGAGAACCACTGTATCAGATTAACCTCTATGATACAGGTGACAGTTACAAGCATCCCTGTGACCAGACATCAAATCAGAGCATTCTTCAGGACAGGGATCTGGCAGCAGAGTGCCTGAAGCTGGCGTCTGAGGCATGGCCATCTCTCATTTAACCTTTCCATGTTTCTGCACTCCTACTGTCTTATGTGTCCAGTGAAATAGAGATTGGGTTTTGCAATTTTGGCCTCAAGATCAAAATTTATTTCTATTGCCAGGGTATGAGGGATGTAGAGCTCTTCTCATCTAATTCTAGATAAAAGACACCTCATCTCACAGCCATCAGTTTCCCATGTTCATGCCTTTATGGGAAGCAAAGACCAGTTAATTCTTAATGTTGTGCTAAGGTAGCACCCAACTTCCTTCTTCCTTCCCTCCAAGGGCTTCAGCTTGCCTTCCCTAGTGCAAGAAGTCGTCCTATTCTGGAACAACATTGCTTTTCCAAATTCTGTGGCTCCTTTTCCTTGCTGCTGCCCATGTGCTTTCTCTGTTGGGGGGTGGGGATCCCATCCAGTTTCCTGATGTCCCAAAGAATTCAACAGGCCACCTAAGAGCTATAGCAGGATCAATGAATTATTTGAAAGAGAAAAGACAAGATACATTCCAAAGGGTGGGAGCAGGACAGTGAGAAGAGCTCTTGGCAACAAGGGGGCTTGGCGTTGAGGTTTTAAACTTTAGAGTTTGGGGCAAGACTGAGGATTTGGCCTGATGTTTGACTCCTACAGATGAGTGGCTTGGCCCAACCCTTCTGCC
>NW_004524708.1:5081881-5097034 GCF_000260255.1 Octodon degus
ATATCTATCCTAACCATTTTGAATGCACAGATACAAAATGGATATTCATCTGTATCCCCTTTTTTGTTTAGCTCTATCATTTGAATATTATAGGTGTGTTAACTCAGCAGAATATTCTAAAAGAGTCCAGTAGTCCATAATAGTATTGGGTCTTCCACTTGACTGGCAGTGTTAGAAATAGCCTTTGTTTCTATCCCATGCCTGGACTAAGTGAGAGCGGAATGTTTCTGTGCTCATACTTTTTCCCACTTTATTTTACATGCTAAGAGCAACCTTTTAGGTGTCATCAGGGTAATTACACTTAGTCTGTCCAGTAACACCCTCAGGCTCCAACAGGTCAGAGACACTTTCTACTATGTGTGGGGGTAAGGTGGCACACGCTGGAGATGTATTTCATGCAGGGAAGTGTGGATATCATGGGTCAGGAGTGTTATTCTTAGGAGCAGAGTCTGAGAGAAATTGGTGATAGTGAACCCTGGGAATTTTAACATTTCCATGTTATCCATTGACTTCAAGTGACATTAATGGTAGCAGGCTCTGGCGAACACAGAAGGCATTCTGGCTGGTCAAATGGATTGCAGTTGGGCAGTGAGTGGATCCTTGAATCCTTTGCTTCAACCTAGGACTGGAATGATACTGAGCTGCTCACATCAATCTTTTCATCTGGTATTTCTCTTTTTGTACTTAATGGACTCCCAGGCCTCTACAATCAAGTAATCAAGGCTGCAATCTCAGCAATTGCTGTTGGAGATGACTTTGCTACTAACCTTTGGAGTCTCGCCCTTATTTCCAGCATTCATTTATTGGTACTAAACTTCCCAGAGCACAGCAGCAACATTGTTTTCTTTCACTATAATTTCACTTCAATATTTTCTTGGACTTTGCATGTTTTACTCTATGTTAAAAGTACCCATCTGGATGAAGGAATATTGGATTAGTGTTCAGCCTATTTTACAGAGCACCATTTTCTGTGACAAGGGTTGGATTGTTTCCCAGTTTTCTGATTGCATTCAGATCCCTGAACCAAGCAACAAATGGTGGAGAAAGCATTCATTTTTCCCCTCCTACATTTTTTAAGGTGGTCTTTGTTTTATAATATTAAAGTACAGTTTCTCTTTGATGGAAACCTTAGTAAGATTTTCTCAAGTCAGCTTCACCTGCATCAAAATTACGATCCCTTATTTTCAGAGTCTATCAGGTCTGTGTGACTTGTTTTGCATGCAGTATTTTCTTGTTTCCCTCTGTTTCATCTGTATTTTAGTGAAAGGTTGAGAGGGACTGTGCTGGGAGCTGCTGCCAACCATAATTATACCCCAGAACTCTTAAAATCTGTTTATCATCTCTCCTTATTTCAACAACCTGACTCTGATGCTTCTTGCTTATATTCTTTATTCTTCTGACTTTTTCATGTTCAAGTATCATAGTTATTGTAGCTTATTTGAATGATGATTATTGATGATTAAGATGCTTCTCTGCTTAGGAAGATAGTAAAAGTGGAATGAGTTGCTCTTAAAATAAGGCCAGAAGTCTTCCTAGGTTGTCCTTTAGTAGTAAGGGTTGGTGCCTTATCGAGGGAGGTTCTAAGGACTGTCATGACATTGACTGATGGCTGGCATCTTCATTTTCCTCTCAAATGTCCCTGGGGTCCCCTGGAGAAATGAACCCTGAGAGGGCAGGCAGAATTTAGGCTTTTTCTTCTGTGCTCAGACGCTATACATAATTCCCTTAAAAGCAGAGATGTTACTTTTCAGTTTGCATAGTCTCCCTGGTAGGAGTGGTGGAAGTTATCTCCTGATCTCAGACATTTAGGCAAAGCACATTTAGTCTGGGTTCAATAGGAGTGATGAGTACCTGTGTCAACTAAGACAAAAGTAACATCACTCCAGGTGAGTTGAAGCAGTGGAATTAGAATGGATGTGATTCTTCCATGAATATTAGAGGTCTGAAGGAAAAGCAGGCAGCAGGAAGCGGAAGAGTGAAAAGATGTGTGAGGCACCTTAAAGACAGCAAGAGGACAAGATTCAGGAAGGGTATTTAGGCAGGGATGGTGAAGGGAAGATGCAATAAGAACTGTGAGGATGGGAAGATGGGGTGGAAGACAAGGGAGAAGGAGGATGAGGGGCAATGGGGTAGAAGGGCTAGCTTTAGTGAGGAGGAGATTACAGGGAGGAAATGGATATAGGACTGCAAAGAGTCTCAGTATAGAAAGGAGGATGGTGTGTGATGGGAGGGGAAGCCCAGGGAGAAAGCAGCAGCTCCTGAATAGGGTTGCTCCTAGGAGAGGCCTCATAACCATCAGGAATAGTGAACATGCAAGTGACAAGGACAAAAATATCAATAATTTTAAAAAAATCAGAGGAAATTTTAATTACACATTATTGAAAAATGTGATGAAAATCAATTCTCCTTGCCTCTTGGCACAGTTCCTGCTTGGAAATTGTGAGTATGACTGAAGTTGCTGAATGAGGAAATGGATCATTGTTGCTACAGGTTGTTCTCCCACAGGTGAGCAGTGATCTGGCTAGAATGTCCATCTTAGAGCATGTTTGTTTTTCTGGGAGCCCTGGGTAGCAGATATGTTATCATATAAACTCTCAGGACATTCAGAGTTTCAGTCTTTGTCATCATCTGGACCAGAGGGGAATCCTTTTGGATATCTCCCAATGAGCTGATAATCCCCTCTCTCACTCCAACCTGATAGCCACAAAAGATCAGACCTAACCCGTGCTTACAGACCACCTCTTTCACTAGCTGGAAAATCACCTGCATGCACCCTGAATTGAATTCTCTGCTCCTTCCCAAAGACCGCATGCACTGTCTGTATGAATGGCCTCACTCTTCAGAATTGAGGAGACTTACCTTATGCAAGGAGACAAATCACACAGACTCCAAATGCTGTCCCCACACAGGCAGTCCTTTCATTATACCACCATCCACGCTTTCCCCCAACCCTACCCATCTGTAACATTTAATACTCTGCAGGCCATGGAAGAATTGGCATGGGATCCAGCTCTGTCTGTGCTTTCTATAACATAATAAGGTCTGGAGAAAGAACTCACAGTTGTATTTCACAAAAATCTCTTAGTAAATTAATTATAGGCAGCTATAATTCATCATGCTTTCAATTAACAATTAATTATGTACAAGAGAGACAAATATTTTATTGAGACCAAAGAAACAACATGTATCATGTGGCATTTCCCCCTCACCCAGGAGGGAAGGGATTTATGGGCTACAGATTCTGTGAACCAGGCTGCTCTGGAAAGTACAAATCCATCTGGACCATCTATGAGAATAACGATCTGGATCTGGGAGATTCGAGTCTGGTTCTTGGATAAGTTAGTACTTAGGCACCATGTTTTCTACGCCAGAAGGAAGGACCCATGTAGGCACGTGTGTAGTACCAGATAAGTGCAGTCTCTCTGCCAGCACAAGGTTGGGGGACAGTTCTGGTGTTGGGAGAAGCCAGCTAAGAGGAGGTTCCTTCCTGCTCTGCTGATGACTGGTCTTCACTGAGAAAAGTCAACACATGAGAGATGGAAGCTTGGAGGAGCATGGCCACTTCTCTTATCCCAAATTTGATCACTAAAGCTGTCTTGTCTTGCATGGTCTTTGGAGAAGAATGGGGTGGTGTGGTACCAAAGGGCACAGCAGCATGACAGTGATGACTGAGTACCTTCTCTTCCTAGGTGGTGTCCATCACTTTCAAATTCAAACCCATTCCTCTGTGCTGCTTCCTACAAAGCTCCCTGTATTCCCAACGTTGTATCACTGACCGAACCTGGCTCCAGTTGTGTGCTCTCACACTAAGAGTCCATCAGTATATACTTTCTTCATGTACACTGTAACATGATCAGGGAACAGGATTAGAGTCAGGCTTCCCCAGGGAAAGCTGGAGTAGAAGTTTTCTCATCTGGGCTGTGCATGGGTAGTACAGTGTATTACTCTTATTTTCCACCACTGCTATGGTTAAGAAGAATAGAAAGAGCAACAGCAGTGGTAGAGCTCTTATTTTTCAGTGGACATTGGTCTTTTCATACATTTCTTAATTTAACACAACTTTGCAGGCCAGAGGCCAATATTGTTCCCATTCTACAGAAGAAATTAAAGCCAGAACCATTGACTGTGTTCAAGGTCACACAGCTATTAAGTGGCTGAGTCAAGACTGCAATCTAGAAATAGCTGCTCTGTAACATGTTTCTTGGAACTGCTAAACATACAGAACAAAGTCTGAAGTACAGTACTGAAAGGGCATGAGGAAAAGTTGAAGAAGAAACAGATATATTCGAAGCAGAAGTAGCTTCTTGAAAGTCTAGATCCAAGTTCTGTTTGCTGTTTTAAATAGTGATTCAGTGAATTTTCGTCTATTGCTTAAGCTCCATTTTGAGTTGTAGTTTCTCTTCATTCCAAATGAATAACAAAAGGAAAATGCATAATTTGTACCAGGAATTAGGAGCAGAGCCTGAGGGATATAGAGCTCTTAGAATTGGTCCTTGGAGAAGGGCAGTGAGAGGAAGCTGTCTTCTTTGGGAAGACAGATCATCACCATATTTTCATTCAGTAATGCACCAACTAACCTGTATCAGTCGGTGCATTGTTAGAGAAACAGATACTACACAAATGTATAAGAAATTACAAGACTGACTTACAGTGGTCAGTCATAGAATTGGATTAGGAAGCGTGCAGAAGGTATCTGTCTGCACAGTAGACTCCAAAGGATTAAGTTCAAGGTCTGGAGCTCACTGCAGTGTTTCATGCAAGTCTGTGTCAATCTGTGTGCAATGGAAGGGGGAAGGATCACAGGAGGAAGCCAAGAGTCTGCTCTAGAAGCCAAGAGATAACAAACAAACTGAAGGTGAAAACTGGAGCTCCTTTGAGGAACAGAATCAAGTCCATCCTTCCTTATTTCCCCTTTATACTGTCCAGAAGAGGAGCCACCATAAAGCCAGTCCTCTACACCCTGGAGCGTGGAATTGCTGAGCTGATTTAGTTGAGCTTCTAAATTTCTCTAGTGGACACAATCAATCAACCAATACATGGTTCAAGTGTCTTCTGTTGCTATTTAAAATTTAGACCACTCATTCTTCAAGGAGATAGTGTTAGGAATCTTGGAAAAATTAAGATTTGCCCACTTCTCCCAACTTTCAATAAGACTCTTCCAGTTGACTAATGACATAAAACAAAACACTTCAACACTCACTTCCTAGAATCATATATTTATGAATCTTCATGGTCCTGCAAGTTGTGATCATTTTTATAGCCTATGGGGACTGTTCTGTTGCTGTCTAGTTGGGCTGGTGAGTCAGCTCTCCACTGGGCCTCACACTCATGCTAGCTGTATTCTGGAGCTCTGTGAGCCTAGTGCCAGAGTTGCTACCATGGTAGGTCCCATGGTGACTCCGAGGCACAGTGGCTGGGCCTGAAGGAGGAATGTCTCAGGCAATTCCAAAAGGCTCAAGTGGAAGTCAAGAACCATCTTAAACCTCAGCTTCAGAATTCATAGTGTCACTGATTGATTCAACAGATTGAGACAGAATTGGATAGAAAGTCCAGATTCTAGAGGAGCAGACTGCATGCAAGCAAGGATACAGAAAGGTAGGAGTAATGGAGAGGGGAACATAGAGACCAGCTCCACACCAACCTGTAGGGGAATTAAAGTGTACAGTCTAGATTTGGGACAGGCAAAACAGAGAGGCCTCAGAGAGGCCTCAGACCAAGGGAGACTCTTTCCCATGAAGTTGGTAGTAGAAGTCAGGGATAGGGAATAAAATATCCTGTAGCCTTGCAAGTTTGGAAAAGCAGATCCTGTGCTTCAGACAGGTAGGCGGTGGTGCTGGAAAGATGAGGTGGGGTGTCAGTGTAAACTGAATGCCTCATTCACATCCTGCATAGATTCTGCTACTAGACGAGGAGTTTTCTAATTTTTTTTTTTTTTTTCAGAACCAGGAATTGAATTCAGGCTCTTGCGCTTGCCAGGGAAGCACTTATTCCACTGAGCCATCTCCCCAGCCCTGAGGAGTTTTCCTTTGTGGTGAGTCACACATTCCTGAGGCAGGTGTAAGATTAGACCTGAATACTCTGCAGGAAGGGGGCAGTAAGAGCCATCAAGCAAAGGCAAATTTGCCCAGGCCCATCTCAGCAGCAAGATGGCACTTGTCAGGATCTCTGGCTGAGACTGTTACGGTAGCCTTGCCAAAACAGAACCGCATTCCACATCTCCCTAGAGCCTGTAAAAGAGCTCTCCCAAAACACAACACAGTTCAACTAAACTGGACCTATGACTCCTCAGTCCTAGATATTGGAGAGACACTGTTGTTTTAACTCTCATTTCCTTTATCCCTTGTGAGATCCAACATGTTAACACATTAACTGACTGCTTGGATTTCCCCTTCTACGAGTTTCCTTACCTTTTTTATTTGTGCTTCAATTGAGTAGTTGTTTTTCTGTGATAACTTTACAAAAGGCTTGGATAAATATTACTCCTTTATTGTATATCTATGTTGCAAATATTTTCTCAAAATATATTCTTTATCTATTGACTTTACTAATTATGTGATTGTAGTCAAGGCTTACAGGGGAAAAGATAAATCCAAGATGTATAATTTATAGGATTATTTTATCATGTTCCCTCAAAGATTCAAATGCAAAATAGTGCAAGAGAGCTGTCCTCATACTAAAGACCAGAAGAATCTAGCTGAGGGCCTGGGTCCCATGGCAATATCCTGTATGAGTCCAGCAAAAGACCTAGAGCCATGACTGTGTCCTCCATGAATCCAATTGTCATGGCCTAGAGCTCATAACAATGTCTCATGCAAGTCTTTATCAAAGATTTGCACTGGGAAGGCCCAGAGGTCAATGCAGGAAGTCTGCACAGGTGAGGTGAAGGATCTATGCTAGCAAGCTGAGGGATCTGCACTGGAGCTGAGAAGTGACACTAAAGGAACAGAGCTCTTCCAAAAAGAACTGCAGCCATCCTCAGCAGCATAGAGGGCCCAAACTCCTCTGACCATAAGAACAGCTGAGTTCATATTAGGAAAGCCAGCATGACCTGCTTCTCCAGGAGAATCACCTAGCATCTTCCCCTCCAGTTCTTTGATACTGTTGGCAGAAACCCTCCAGTGGGCCTTCCATGCCCAGTGCCATGCTGACTCAGCTCAGCTGGGCGCCACATGCTGACCATTAGTTAATCCACCATGGTAATTTTCCATTAAAATATTCAGGCATTGAATTTATCTAAGTTTTTCAAACCATGAGGTTCTTTTGTCTTTACTTTGAAGGGATCGCTAACACTTCCAGGCTACTGTGCCCATGGCCAGTCGAGAACCTCCTAAAGGGCTTTTTCGAAATTCAACTTGGAGTCTTCAGAGTCCAACTCCACCACAGATCCCAGGAGCTGCTCAGAAAATGTTAGGGTACAAAAGCAAAGGAAAAGGGTGAAAAGAATTCTGGCTTGAGCCACATCTGTGTCTGTGGAAGAACTGGGAAATAATTACTTTCTGCCTATGCCTGGGCTTTTGTGGCTTCTAGGATCAAAGGGAAATTTACAGATAACAGTTGTGATGCCAGGCAGAGAGAGGCATCTTTGTGTGTCATCTTGCCAGTGTGGACAATCTGGAAAAGAAGAAGCCAGTACTCCGGGCTTATGAGAAGGGCCCTGGCTGAGGGGATCCCTACATCATGCTACTTCTTTATCCTTCCTCATAGCCTTACTTCATTCTTCTCTTTCCTTTCCTCTTCCCCCTTATCTCATTATTTGTTGTTCTCATTTCTTCTTCTTCCTGCCTAAAGTTCTTATTTCCTCTTTTTATTTCCTTCTGTCTTGGTCCCTAGATTCAGGGCCTTAGATTCAGGGATGCCCTGAGGACCAGCTTTGAGACTGCTATAGAGCAGAGCTCAGCACTTTTACCTTTTCTACCCTAGTCCCTGATTTCTTCTTGTCCAGGCTACTATCTGTTAGCAGGCTTGGAAGCAGTGAGCTAATACTTAGTACTCACATCTCATTCCTCTGAGGCAAACACTTCTTCTGTGAAGAGTCACATATTCCCCTAGCAAACAAGAATCTGATAGCACTTCTCCTTAACTCCAGAGACAAGCAAAGATACACAAACACACATAGATAAATACAGAAAATGACAGCACAACCTTGACTTCAGGCACCTAGAAGATATGTTTAGGGCAAAAATCTGGAGGTGAAATGAACTGTATCTCATAATAACGAAGTATATTTCCCTAAGGAACATAAAGTTAATCATCACCTAGTATGAGATAATTAAGAAAGACATGCATTGGTTTTTGTTCTCAGTTACTAACATAAAGCTTCTCAATTCCTTATGAACAAAGGAACTTAGAAATCTTTCTAATATTTGGTTTCCAGTGCCGGTTTCTGACCTAGAGCTTCCAAGAGCTGTGTCATTTCCTTAATATTATGACCATTTGGCACAGGCCTCTAAGTCCCTTGGATTTGCTCAGATGACAGGGATGGCTTCTTCTCTTGTAAAGCCACAGGGAAAGGCTAAAGGTAGGGCTGGTTGCCAAGGGAACAAACCATGTGATTAAAAGATTGGGACGTTCAACCTCATCCCCTCACCTCCAGGGAGGGGAAAGGGCTAAAGGTTGAGTTGATGACCAATTATCAGTGATGCAGTCAGGTGAACATGTAATGAATTCTGCAAACAATTGCAAAGAAAAAGGCTTGGAGACCTTCCAGATGGCGGCACAAGTGGAGTTGCTGGAGGTGATACACACATGTGGCGAGGGCACCTGCATGTTTGTCTCTGCACACACCCTGCTCTCTGTGGCTTATCCATTGGGCTGCTCGTCTTCAGCCTTTGTGGGATCTTTTGTAACAAGTGGGTGAGCAGACACAGGCTTTTCTTGAGTGCCAAGAGTGCTCTACAAAACTAGTCACACTGAGGTGTGGAGTGTGGACACCCCCAATTTCAAGCAGCTGATTAAAAGTGCTGGAGGTCCAAATTTGTGACTGCCATGTCCAGGGGGAGCAGTCTTGTGGGACTGAATCCCTAACATGATGGATCTTAGCTCATCTCCAGGTAGCATTGCAATTGCATTGAATAAAAGATAATTTCAGTGTGTGTGTGTGTGTGTGTGTGTGTGTGTGTGTGTGTGTGTGTGTGTGTGTATAACCCTGTATACATTCTGAGGACCAGGAAGAAAGTATCCTGAGATGAATATGGCACGGTTTGTGAGAACACAAAAGCATTTTTCCCCTGTCTTTTACATTGTGACCATATAAGAAAATCATTTGCCAGATCATCAATTGGCTTACCTTATTAATTGCTAAGCTCTTATTTTGATTGCTGAAGAGCATAGGACAGGACTTAAGGCCACAAGAAGATGTGTCTAGAAAGCAAACTATCTCAAGACAGAATAATAACACACAAATATAAACAGTGAGAATTATAGAAAACTGAAGCAAAGAGTGATTGAAAACAAGGAAATGGTACTATAGATAATAGTAAAGGTAGAATTACTAGGAGTCAATATTTGTTGAATGATTATCACATACCTCTATGCTAAGCATGTTAAATGCATTCTCTCAAATTTTATGAGTAATATGACTTAAGTGCTTTTGTTTTCCATTTCATCAGGTGAACAAAAGTCACCAAGAGGTAAAGCCAGCTGCTCTGTACAAACAGGAAGGATACAGCCAAGCGGAGGTCCAAACCTAAATGCAGCTTATATCAGATCGTGGGCTGTGGAATCTTTCCACAGAAGATGGTGATGTGGGAACAGCTTGTTGGAGAACAGAGAGTGAAGCAGAGGTTCACCATCATGGGGAAAGGAGACAGGAGGAAGCACCCTGGTCATGGTAAATGCAGGGGATGTTGTGCTATTGCCCTGCTAGAAACCCTAATGATACTAGAGCCACAAGAACTGAGCAGTCAATACTGCCCAGGAAAAGGAAGATGAATCAATGGAGTGGAAGACAGAGCAGAGACTCCTAGGTACACAGTTACTAAGGAGGAAAAGGAGGGCATGGAAAATCAGTGGCTAGAGGGTGAGGGAAGGAGGAGAGGGAGGGAGTGAATGAGGAATGAAAATGCACTGTGTACACAGCCGACTCCACATGGGAGTGTAAACATTGCACATTGCAAACTTCAGAAATAGCAAGCGAATACTAAAAAAAAAAAAAAAGTCAGGGGCTAAATTATTCTCTATTCCATGATACATGCATGACCTTAGATAATTTTGAAAAGTCAAAATAAGGTTATAGCTTAACTTCATGGATTATTACATTAGATATAGTAAAAAAAGCACAACAGGCAAATCTGTGAGGGATAACAAATACTGAAAGTAGTTTCTAACAGTTGGGTGGTAGGCGAGGTTTCCTTTAGCATATGTGTGGCTGATAGAAGCACAAGGCTGAGTATTCTTAATCTAAACACAGAATCTGACAGCTATAAGGCAGAACATTTAGAGATTTGACAATAGGACATTTGAGTCCCTAAACAGCAAAAATTACCAGAAACATAGTCAAATATTTTATAGACAGTATTGCCACCCAAATGCTAAACATAAGGTTAATGTCCCTGATATGCTATGTGTTCTTGTCCAAAGTAGAGATAAACAGTAGACATAAACAGTATTAAAGCTAAAGGATGAACAAGTATGTAAACAAAAGAAATGTAAGTGACTGTTACATACTTGTTCCAAAACAACAACAACAGAATACTTAGAAATACTAGGAAAGTTTTAACAGTGATTGGGGAAATGAAGTTCAGACATCACACGGGACCATGAATTTCCTATCACTAGTCACTCTTACAGACAAAACTGAAATGAGTTGATGGTTCCAGCGACAGTGGGAGCATGGAGACAGGAGCAGGAGGGATGAGAGGCACTTGGCTGCAATTCTCTATCCTCTCAGCACCTACTTCTTGGGAAGCTACCATCCTCTGCACTCAGGTCCCTGGAGTCATGTGTCCACAGGTTCTTGCCAGTCCTAGAAAGCAGAGACAACCAAAGGGGCAGACTCTTTCTTTAAACTGTTTCTTTAAAAAATGTATTTTGTGGTAATAGCAGACATACAAGTGGTTTCAATAAGCAACACAGAGCACCCTGTAAACTTCACTAAGCTTCCTCAAGACACAGAGCATTTACCTCACCAACAGATCCTTCTTGCCCTTTCATAGTTGTCCATGTTTCCCTGCTCCACAGCCACCACCAGCTTGTTTGCCATTTCTATCACTGTTTTCCTTCTGTTGCTAAGAGTAACTACAGCATTTAGCACCATGTCTTGAAAAGCCCTTTTGGGTTCCCAAGACTTTTCCAAGTCAAGGGGACCTTGTAAAAGGTCAGGACCAGGCTAGGTCAGGACCAGACTATTGGAATGAGTAGAAACTGGGTGAATTGGTGTTACCTATAGAACTTGTCTTTCCACCTGTAGGATAAGCCAGCTGGTCTTTGGTTGCTGGTCCTATGCTAAGAACACATAGCATATTGGGACATTAACCTTATGTTTAGCATTTGGGTGACAATGGTTGCTGGTCACAAGTGGAACAGTACCACTGATAATACCACTGCCATGGAGTTCGATCAATAAACTCCTCCCTTTGGGAACTGTTTGCAGAGTAAAGCATGGTGGGAGAAGTGCTACCATCCGGTCCCAGTTGACTACCCCTAGATATTGTGGTGGAACAAAGCAATGAGGAATGGTAAGGTCCACCTATCACCACTGCACCTGCAGAGAGCTATTGCTACACAAAGATTCACCTCCTGTTGAGCAATTTTTAATTTGATTAGTACATGTCAGTAGCTCATGTATTCTGTAGTCATCTCGGGGTGTGGTTACAAGTAACTTCTATTTCACGGCTTGCTTCATGTCTCTCTTTAATCCCTTTCCCCTTTCCTCTGCATTTCTCCCTCTGCTTTCAATTCTCCCATTTTATTTTTCATTTTTGTTGATATTATTGATCTTAGCTCATGCTATGGCATATAATACTTAATTGATTGACTTTATTAGGTTCCTGTTCTTGGCACATCTTTATTCTAATGATTTCCCCTCCCCTCATCCTTTCTCCTCCCACTTTTTCCCTTGGACCACTTCTCTAATGCAAGTGTTCCATATCCTTGTACTTTTATATTCATCCTTTATTATTCTCTTTGTATTTTGCCTCACTTCAATGAGAGCTACCATATGGTGCTTGTGTGCCTGGTTTGTTTCACACAACATTATATTTTCCAGGTGTATCCATTTTCCTATGAATCTCAAATCTATCCTTCTTATCAGAGTAGTATTATATAGATACTCTATTGTACTGTTCATGTCCCTCTTGGATTTGCTGAGTGGCATTGTAACCAAGTACCTCACTTCTTGTGGACATTCTCAGTGGTGCTGTTGGACTCCTTGGTGCTTCTGAGAAACATTTCCCTTCCCTGGTTGTAGCTGTAAGTTTTAGTAAGCCTTATTTTTTACCAGCCATTTCTCAGTATTTTCTTCAGTTTCTCAGCAATCTGTGGGCAGGAAAGTCTTGTTTTGAGAAAATCAAATAAGTAGTGTCGTACTTAAGATTCGCTTTCTTCACCCAATATGACTCTCTGGAGAGTCATACAGGTTCAGGGTGTACCAATGGCCACTTTGTTTTATTGCAGAGCTGTCATCTGTGGTATGGACGTACCACAATGAACAATTCACCCTTTGAAGAAGGGGGTTGTTTATTTTTTGAGGCTGTGAGTAAAGCGTCCATAAGCGTTTGTGCAATCTTTGTGTGAATAGAAATGTCTCTTTCATTGCAGTAAGAGCACAGAGTGTGACAGCTGAGTTCTTCAGAAGGAAGATCCTCAATTTTCTTAAAATATTAGTATGATAAACAATATTGAAGCTATTATGAGTAAGTGGCCCAAGTTCTCGCGTCTTTAGCAGTAGAGTCATAAATATTCTTTGTTTTAGACATTTTGGTATTGGGAAAAGACATCTTGTTGGGGTATCAGTTTGTATATCTCTAATGATTAGGGATGTTGGACATATTTTGATGGGCTGTTTTGTGGTATTACATTAATATTTTTAACATCTGTGTGTGTGTGTGTGTGTGTGTGCATGTGCGTGTGTGTGTGTGTATGTGTGTGTGGTCAGCTTAGCCCATCCTGGGGATGGGGCTGGTGCAGCATACGGTGCTGGAGATTTAACAGTGGTCCCTGCCCTGCCCTTGCCTAAGCTTGCCTAAGCGGGCATTTTAGACAACTGAGCTCTCTCTCTAGCCCCAACGACCATTTTTTTTTTATAACATTTCACATAGCACTTCTAATGGTTACTGTAGATATTTTCTTGTATTTGCAGAATCATTATCTATTTGTTTCATCTTGTTACAGATCAGGTGAAATCTTGAAGTCTTTCACTTCCCCTTACTTTGTGTCTTTTTATTTTCCTCTGTATACAAATGTCTTAAATATTTCATTTACTTACATTAGAGAGTGCAATCAATTTTGCTCCAACTTACTAACATAATTGAGAAATTCAAGGGAAATAAAAGCTTTATTGTGTTTAATCTACATTTTTGCTATGAACTGTCTTTCTTCTTGATCTTCCAATATTATTTATTTAAAAAATTATTAATCTTTTTTACAATACATAATGTTTCTGTTCTTTGTGTGGAGATAACAGATACTTCTTTTATCATTTCTTTTCTGCTTAAAGAACTTCCCTTAGCCATTCTTTTGCATAAATCTTCTGTTGGCAAACTCTTAGTTTTGCTTTATCTGGGAGTGCGCATTCCCCCCTTCATTGCAGATGGATGTCTTTAAAGGATACAGGATAAGGAGGCTGAGCTGTCTTTTCTTACTACATTTGAAAAATGTGCTTCTTCCTTCTGGCCTGTGTGATTCCTGATGATGAATTCATTGTATTCAAATTATTTTCCCCCTGTACATAGGGTGTCACCCCCCTCCTGCTGTCCGGATGTTTTCCCTTAGTATTTAGTTTTAGGAAATTCATCTATGATTTGACTCAGTGTGGATTTTTTAAAACTTTATCCTATTTGAGGTTTGTTCAGCTTTTTGATTCCATAGTTTCATGACTCTTCTCATATTTAAAGAGTGGTTTAGCCATTATTTTTTAAGTTCTTTTCATCCCTGCTTTCTTTCTCCTTCCTTCTAGCACCATAATGACACATGCGTTGGACCTTTTTGTTATGATCTCACAGATCCCTGAGGCTCTGTCCATTTTTTTCAATTTATCTTCTCCCTGAAGTTCAGATTTGGTAATTTCTACTGTTGTATCCTGTTCACTATTTATTTCCTCTGTCTCTTTGGCTCTGCTGTTGAGCTTATCCATAGAGCTATTTTTTTCAGTCAGTAAATATTTTTTTCTGTTTTACATTTTGCACTTAATGATTCTTTTTATCTTCTTTCTTTGTTAAATTTTTGTTTTTTCTTTGCATTTCTTTTTTCAGGATTATTCATAATTTCTTGCTGAAACATTTTTATGGCAGCTGCTTTACAGTCTTTTCCAAGGAACTCTACAATCTCTATCATGGTTGTGCTGAGACTGATTTATTGCATGATTTCAAAGCAGTTGGTATTTTTATTCCTCTTAGTGTGTGTCTTTGTTGCTTTCTTGTTCGTAGGACAAAATATCCAACACTCACCAATTGAAGCAGGGAAGGTTTATTTTAGCTCACGGTTTTTTAGAAGTCTCAGACCATAGCTGACTTCAAGGCAGGAAGGCCTGGCAAATAGGAATCACACAGGAGAAGCAGTCTGTGACACGGTAAGCAGAAAGCATCATGACTTCCTTCTTTCACTTTTTTTCTTTTTTCCCTTCTTTCACTTTTTATCCTATCCAGACTTCAAGCCTATTGGTTGATGCTAACCACATCCAGGATGGGTCTTCTTAAGTAGGTCCATGGGCTACACCAAAAATTTTGCTAACCTAGTCAGTTAACTAATCCAGTATCACACACATATGATCTTGTCTGTGAGGGCATGAAGATTTGGGAAAATAGCTAGTTAAACAGTAATACTATAATAACTGATTTTCATTCAAAACTAGATATTTTGGATATTATGTTATAAGATTCTGGATTTTGACCCAGGCATGGTGGTGCATAGCTGTAAGGTTGAAATTTGGGAGGCTGAGACAGAATAACTCCTGGATTGGACATAGATTAAATTACACAGTAAATTCAAAACCAGCCT
>NW_004524708.1:5097827-5105675 GCF_000260255.1 Octodon degus
TGAAGAACTCATCATTTTTACTCTTCACATCCTGAGATCCCCAACTCACCTATCTGCTTCTTGGTCTTCAGCTTTCAGAATCTTTTTGTACTATATGTGTGTGCAGTAGGCCTTGTTGTACTTGGCAGGGATTAGGAAAAATGATGGCAAAATCACCCCGTTTTCAGCACATTGACTTCATAATGGATTTTAACATCTGCTTCACAGGGGTTGTCTCATTAGTCTTCTTTATTCGTTTCTTGAATACTGTCAGGCATTTCATACTTTCTGAAAAACCATTTTATCTTGTTTCAAGGAACAATCACAAAATTAGAACTTTAATTGGGATTGACCTAAATATATTTATACATTTGATATTAACTTTGGCATAAATCTTATTTATGACCGTATTATACCTGAAAATACGCAATGTTTTATTTGTTCCTCTTTGGTGTCCTTTTAGATACCATCATTTTCTTATGTTGAGTACTGTATTTTGTTGTTTATTCCTACAGAGGCTTTGTTCATTTGATTTTTGCCATGAATGGGTTACAGCCATGCGTCGCTTCATGGTGGGGCTGGCTTGTGTCACGTGGGGCTTTGTCATCCTAATAGCACAGTCAGTGTATACACACAGGACGTGTGGCTGCTCTGACATAACATGGCATGCTACTTACTGTACACTTTATCTGTAGAAGGAATATATATTTTTGAAGCTACATAAATGCAGGCGTGGTGTAATTTGACTTCCCTCTTTTTTAGCATATGTTTTTGATACATAGTAGCGGCAATTCATTTCAGAGGATTAGCCTTTTTACATGCTGCCTCTTGGTTATTTTAATTCCCCTCTCCTCCTCCTCCCCTGCTTTTTCCTTCCCTTCCTCCACTCCCTTTGACCTCCACAGAGTACCACAAGCTTATCTATTGTTTCTCCTTCACTTTGAGCTTTCAATTATTTACATTTTGGATTTCACGTATAAGAGAAACCAAATGATATTTATTTTATCATATGATAAAGTATGTTTTTTATCTTGTTTTAAGGAACAATCAGAAAATTAGAATTTTAATTGGGATTAATTTAAATATATTTGTACATTTGCTATTAACTTTGGCATAAGTCTTATTTTATGACAATGAGTACTATATCTGAAAATATGCAATGTTTATTTGTTCCTCTTTTGTATTCTTTTATTGGATACAATAATTTAACAGAGTTGTTTACTATTATCATCATCTAGTATCATGTGCTTTACATAACTTTATGTGCTATACTTTCACATAACTGGTAACACAGTGGGTTTGTTTGTATCAGCATTGCCATAAACACACAAATAATAAGTTGCATCCTGTGATATAACAGTTACAGCCTCACTGCTAATAGTAATGTCTCAGCTCCATTGTAATTTTATGGGATCATCATTATGTACACAATGCGCCACTGGCCCAAACACTGATTTGTGACACATGACTACTTTTCCCCACCTCTGTATATGTAGCACACATGCTATGGATTTTATTTGCCTCTTTCATAAGTACTTAATTCCTTATCAAATAGCCTTACTAATCTGTTAAGGTTTTTACTAGAGTTGGGATTCCTAAGGCAAACAATCATATTATCAATAAAACTAATTTTTAATTATTAGTTCCCAGTATTCATAGCTTGGTGAACAAAGAACAATTGTAAAATAAACTGCCCATGACTGTGGAAATGGTTGAATAGATATCAATTTGCCCATAGCTTTGTGGGTAAATAGGTTAACTTAGGTAGATTT
Organism: Octodon degus; assembly: GCF_000260255.1. Taxonomy (NCBI): domain Eukaryota; kingdom Metazoa; phylum Chordata; class Mammalia; order Rodentia; family Octodontidae; genus Octodon; species Octodon degus. Next base: position 5,099,579 of record NW_004524708.1, read on the forward strand.
CACCTATAAATGTGAAGTGAGAAAGAAAATCTTCAATGAGATGATTCTGTTTTTCTGAAACAACATTATTATATCTTATGTACTTGTATTCCTAGGTAGCAAGCACGTTTACAATTATATAGAGAAAGCTATGCAAAGATAGCAGTCAATTTATATTGGCAATGGTGAATGAGAGGAAAAGAAGGGAAACAAACAGGAAGACCACACTGCAGCAAGATGTGACTCGCCATAGAAACAGCACATACGATACAAGGTCATTCGTGTTGAACAACAGAGTTGTGTAGGGACACACAGGGAGGGATGGCCGGAGAAATACAGCAGAGATCACAGATTCATGTGGGAATTCAGGAGATCTTATTTTTACTTTTTATGAATTATTCAACATGCTTACTATGAAAATATATTGTAGGATCATAAAATACAGGAAGTATAGAAATTTTATGTTAGAAATTTTAAAAAAGAAAAGCAAAAGACCATTAGAATTCTAGGTTCAGTACCAGCCCAGCCCTTTTGCAAACTGCTGCTGTAATGCTAAAGTTTCTTTGATTGAAAGAAAAAAAAACCAGAAACTGAAAGATTAAATAAATTTCACAGAATTAATTAAAATAACCCCAATTCAAAAGGGTATTTTGCATTCTCTTCTGGAAGGAGAGGGATCTAAGCAGACCCCAAGCATAGATTATGAATGTTACTGAGTAATTTCTCATACTTTAAGATGAATCTTTCCTGACAATTTCTCCCCTTAGGGAATACTGTGGGCAAGTCACACAGTGATTTGGGGCAAGTCCTCTGAATCCTCTCCTCAAACTTGTGACAAGTACTCAAAACTTGTCCAGAGATGGCTGCAATTGTTTAGTTTTGTCTTGCTGGATTACATGCAATGGGAAAGGAATTACTCTGCTAAAAGTGATTTGGCCCGCACAAGCCTCTGAAAATATGAAGGTAAAATGCAGATACGCATGAAGGGGCCCTTGGATGTGGAGGGGCTTCAGAAGTCTGATGGGGTACTCACTGCTCAGTCTGTGGTCAGAAGGATCTCTCTTCCACCCTGAGGTGCTAGAGATTCTGCCTCTTCCTAATCCACTATGTACATTCCTAGGACTCTCTTTCCTTCAGGCTTAGACTGCCAATTTTCCCTCCACATTTGTCTTACCTGTTTGTAGTTCTGGTTCACTTCCTCGAATGGACATAATGAGACAGTAATAAATCAACACAAAATACAAAGATGAAGATGCATTATAAATTGTCTCAGTAGAAAGGATAAAGGGTCTGAAGAAGGTCAGGTGAAAACAAGTAGGTGCTATGAAGACTTAAATTTTTATTGGGCCATCAAAGTAAATCTAGGAAGCCAGAAGCAAATAGATGGATGAAACTATTGCTAACTTGTCTATCCTGCAAGTATCTACTGAGATGAGTGCTACTCATTCCAAAAGTCATGGAGGCCTTAAGAGAGAAAAATTCCTTCTTCTCTCCCGCTCTTTTATCCCTCCTACCCCCTTGCCTCACTTGTATCCTCCCTCCTTCCTCCCTTTCTCCTTTTCTTCTTTTCTCCTTTCTTTCTTTCCTTAGGCATCACTGGAATTGGAACCAGAGCCTTCACACTTAGCTACATTTCCTCCTTTTAAACAATGAATAGTATTCCTTTTTTAAACATATATCTCACTTCTGCATTTGTCTACTGATAAACACTGTTATGATTTGGATCTAAATGGCCCCAAGAGCCTCACTGTTTGGAAGGTGATTAGATTATTGGAATGGGATGGCTGACTTTTGGCTATGACGTGGGTCCTGGGTAGGACAGGAGAGCCGTTCAGTGTGGCCTGGAATAGTGCCTCTCCCTTTTTAGCCCTCTCTTTTCTCTGCTTCCTGAATGCCATGAGGCAAGCGCTTTTCCTTAACTATACCTGCTGCTGTGGCATTTCTCTGTTAGAGCAAAACTGTGAGCCCCCAAAGCCCTCTTCCTTCAAGTTAGGGTTGTTGAGTATTGTGTCTCATTGATGGAAAAAGCCACTAGGGCTCTTTTTTCTTTATTTTTTACCTTGAGAGAGGGTCTTGCTAAGTCATTAAGTTGCCAAGGCTGGGTTTCTGATCCTCATGTCTCAGTCTCCCAGAATGCAGAGATTCCAGGTGTGCACTACTACATGGGTACCACGTGGGACCTTGTCTAGCACCAGCACCAAGTATGAGGAGCATTTCTCTGTGTGGTTCTACCAGTGTGTAGTGGTTTACTGATTCTTTCCCACAAGTGTGTGTCTACTGAGGAACTCTATGTTTTGCCCTAGATGTGTACACTGGTCAGGGCATCTTCACTGAGTTCTGAAACTAAGCAGATGGGCAGCAGCCACTGCAGGGAACCTTTCACATGAAAATCATGTGCTGATCCTGACATCAGAGGACTGGAAGCTCCTGTTCCCAAGGAGGCTGTGGTTGGGGCCAGGGAATGAATTTTCTTGGCAACATCTTAACCATCCTGTGTCTCCACAAAACTTTTCCTGAGACCTGCATGAGATAATGAGAGGGTATAGAACTGGGTAGTTATACTCTGGAATGTTTTATTTTGTTGGCTAACAAATGACTGGGAAAAATGAAAAAAGAGAAGAGGAAAAGAGAAGAAAGGGAACTAGAGCTATGGGTTAAGTCTTAACTATTACTGTTTTGGAGTGACAATGTAGTGCACCAGTAGGCATTTTCTGTGTCATTGTCTGCAATTCTCATGTTTTCTATGACACACAGATAATATTTTATAATCAGAAATAACGCACAGAAGAAAGGATTGAAGGAAGGTAGGAAGGAGGGAGAGGAGGGAAAGGTGAGAGACAGGAAGTGAAGGAAGGAAGGAAGAAAGGAAGGGGAGAGGGAAGGAGGAAGGAAAAAAGGAAGAAACAAGGAAGGGAGGAAGAAAGGAAGGAAAGAAGGTGGGAGATAAAAAAGAGAAAGCTCCATAATGCCTTTTCAGTGGCATTTGTGGAAAGGATGGGAGAACACTGGGATTTTATCTCTGTAGAGCATAAGGGCAAATTTAATGCTCCAAAATGCCTGGTTTTTTTCGATGCTAGTTAAATTCTCCACTCAGGGTAGAGGCTAAAGATCACATTTTTATAAGGCATTGATTTTTTCGAAGGGCAAGAGATAGAAAACCTTTTAAGGAATTAATGTCCATTCTCAAATCTGTTAAGAGGTTGATGATTTATTGGGTCAAAGATGCTGACTTCCTCTTTCTACTCCTCTTCTCTGTTTCCTCATCTGCAAAATGAAAAGGCTGAGTGTAATGATTTCTCAGGTGCCCTGACACTACCTTTCGGTAATTCTAATATTGTTCCTGCAGCTTGGTTATCTCCAGGTCTACTATTTGAGAATGGATGCTCCAAAGAGAGAGGTTTAAGTTTTTATCCCCTGTTTCTTATGGTGATGTTTATAGTTGTTAATACAGATATATGTATAAGACTTTGTTTTATTATCATTTTCTAGTTTTATAAATATTAATGCATATTATATAAATTTAAGAGAAAAAAGAAAAATCACCTCTAAGACACTACTAATTTGCCTTTCACAGTATGTTTCCAGTATATTTTCAGTGCATGTATATTATAATTATGGGTCTCATTTTACTGTATATATTGTGAGATTTTCCTGCACAATTAAATTATCTTCTAAGCAATTATATTTAATGGATAAATGAGATTTAATCATTTTAAAAATCATCCTTTATAAACTCCACTGTTAATAAGCTATTTTGACCCTTCTGCTATTTCGGCATTTGGCAGGGATGAAGTTCTGGGACCCTGAGATCACACATCCCTACTGTGAAAGCGTGGTCCATGCAGAGATTGTGTGACTCTGGGCAAGGGTGTTGGATTTCAATAAGGTTTATTTTCCTGGCTATAAAATTAAAGCACAGTATATACTTTCTGTATAAGGTGGATATGTCTATACACCTCACACTATCCGTACCCATGCTGTATCCTCAAGGCCCATATTCTAAGTGCTTTGTCCCTACCTGCTGATTAGGAGGTTGTAGAACCTTTGGAGGGGGCCCAGTAGAAGGTCTGCAGGTCATCAGGAGTGTGCTCCAAAGGAGACTGCAGGATCCTGGCCTCTTCTCTCTTTTCTTTTCTCCCCAGACATGAAGTGAACTGCGTTCCTGCACCACAAACACTTTCCATGATGCACTCTCTTATTTCAGGTCCAAAAGTAACAAGATCAATTGGTCACAAAACACCTTCTATCTTTATAAGTTGATTATCAGAGATTTGTTACGATGATAGGCAGCTGACATGATAGGGCTTCTTGTAAAGACTGAGCCACTGGCTGTGCAGCAGGGCTGTATCTGCTCATACAATGCACTGCCCTCTCTCTGTCCTCACTGCATTTCTTCCTTATCAGTCCATAGAGGCCCTTCTTATTTCTGGCTTATTGATACCTGTGTTCTCTGCAGCCAGAAAACAAAGCCTGCAAGTATTTCAATTAAATTTTGGTGTCCCTGATTGACGTCAACAAAAGAGAAAGAGAGTAATAACCCTTGTCTCCAAATTAGGGACATAGAACTAAACCTGAAAAGGAATGAGAAGGGAGGGACTTCTTGGCCAACCTGAGTCTGCAGAATTAGGTACCCATGTGAAGCTGAGTCAGGATCACATGACCTCTGCTTTTCTTCACCTGGCAAATGAGGGAGGCACCCCAAGGCCACCTTTCAAGCAGGGTCCCTTTGTGTGTCAAGCTGCTCCAGTGCCAGCTGGCCCACCCAATAGCACCAACAACTTGCTGGATAGCAGAAACTGCTGGAAGATAGCCTGGTCTATGAAGATTCTAGGTTCTTCCTGTCCCATCCAAAGAATCGGCCAGGACAACTGAAAAACAGTTCAGTACAACTTTTATTCAAAGTATTGAATAAAAGGGAATGATGAAGTAAAGTAAGAAAAGGAAAGAATGAAGAAAAAAGATTAAGGAGGAGATACCATCTATAAACACGACAGGCTGCTGCAGAAACAGGAGTAAGGAACAGCGAGATGGCAGCTGTGGCAGCAAAGACCATGACCACTGGCTCTTACATCCTTCCACATGCAGCCTGTTGGAGGTTATCGTGCCTAACAGGTTCTATCTGTCCTGCATTGGGTTACACAGATACATCCTATTCTTAGGATCATCATATTTGACAAGTTATACCCCACCTTCCAGACAGACTGCCTTTGCCCTAATCTCTTATATCAGAACCGTATCTGATCTCTCGGCTCCAGTTGCCTAGGAGCCACTGTTGGCATAAGGGGCAGACTCTGTCCTCTCTAACCTCTAAAGAGTGAAGACTCTGCAGAAGCAGTCTGGACCTCCTTCGGAACAGTTTCCAGCTTGGCTGCGTATAACAAATGCCTAGCATACTTGTGCTACTTACAGTCACGTAATGCTCTACAAGACAAATGATGTCCACACTTGTAGGTGCTTATTTTCTGGCGATTTTACTTTTATGTGTTAATTTTTAGTATAAACAAGCTAAGGTATAAAATGTGATGCTTTGATACATGTATATGTTGCAGAATGAGTACGCTAAGCTCCTGCATATATACATTGTCTCATGTCTTTTTTTCTGGTAGTGAGATGACTTAAAATCCATTATCTTGGTAATTTTCAAGTCCTGTTACTTCCTTAGGATAATTTCGTATGAATGCAATTATCGCCTTAAGTATGGACATTTTTAAGACTTTTAATAAATATAGACCATCTTGCCCTCGGAGTGATTTAAAAAATTAAACTCTAATGAGAAGATCTGTTTTTCTAAATTTCCCCTCAAATTAGTACAAAATACATAGTTAAGTGCTACTTTTATAATTCTAAAATTAATATGGAAATGATTATTTAAAAATCAATTTTTAAAACAAGAACATTTTTGACAAAATTAGCTTTGTATTATTTTCAGTACAAACAAGATAATATTCCATGGTGTGAAGGTAATTTTTGTAGCCAGTCCTTTATTAATAAAGCATTTGCTTTGGATATCCAATTTCTGTATTTGCTAAGTTTTACAATAAATATTAAACATTAATCCTTGGTGAATGTTTTTACATTATCCCCTTAATATAATTTTTAGAAGCGAGTTAAAGGTTAG
>NW_004524708.1:5105776-5111120 GCF_000260255.1 Octodon degus
TATATATTTTTAAACACACACACTTCTTACCAAGTCATTTCTTGAAAAAGGTATGCTAAATTTCACTCCCCCCTCCAGTGTTGGAATGTTACAAGCACCCCTGACAAGAATGATTATTATTTTTAATCTTTGTTAATTTTTAGTAAAATAATACCCTTTTATAAATTATATTTTAAATTTATTAATGAATTTAGAGGTTTTGTGTGTTTACATTTATCTTCTGGAGAATTCCTATATCTTTTCTGGATTTTCCATAGAATTTTTTGCTACATGTAATATGAATATTTCATTAGAAATTTTAATTATTCTGTATTGTAAAGAAATAATTGAACATTATATTAGTAAGTGTTATACATTAGGGAGTCTATTTTTACATATATTTATAATATTACCCTAGATTTGTGTTTGCATCTTAGCTGCCTCTTTTGATGTCAAGTTCACAATGATCTTATCCCAGGATTACAAACAGATATTTCTAAGTTTGTGTCAAGTTACTTTCCGTCCTTATTTTCTTTATTTGAATCTTGATGTCTTCTGGAATAACTGGTAACTGGTAAGCTGTAAAATCATAACTTTTTTGTCCAAATCCAACCGGTTGCCCCAGTATCACTTGCTATGTAATTCATTATTCACGATTGCATTACTGTTATCTTATGCTAGGCTTCATTTCATTAGTCTGTTTCAGAAATGGAAACTGTTGTTTGCTGTGCCGTTATTGCTATGTACAGTGTTAAAGTGTGGGCTAAATGACTACACTTTCAACGTACATTGGAGCCTGTGCTCCTTCATCTTCCCTCTGAACATTTCTTCTTTATCTTCCTGTGTGATTCCAGCACAAATCAATTTTTTTTTATAAAAAAGTAAAAAATAACCTTATTTTATTTTTGGTAAGAGTTATAGGAAATTTATACATTAATTAAATCTTTGCAATAGCATACACTTACAGCTGACATTGCTCCAAAATTTAGTCAAGTTTTACAGTTTTTTCAGGCATTACTAACATCATGTATTTTTTAAGTCACAGTGTTTGTTGTATATTATCAATGTAACGTTTACTTAGTCATCCCAATTTATTAGTAAAACAGCTCTTACTTTTATAACTGTTACTAATCTTTGACCTTATTACTGAGCATCCATAATCATTCTAATGTTCCTATCTGATATTTTTAGCTTCTACTAGGAAAGAAATCATATTTACAAAATATGATAATTTTGACCTTTCTATTTTATTATTATAATTTTCTCTTTGTGACATTAACTAGAAGTAGAATCTAGAACATAAAAACTAATTAGAGTGTGTAAACCTTTATTTCTTTCTAAATTTAGTGGGAATGCTCCAAGACATGAACATTGTTTTCTTTTCTTTTTCTTTTTAGAGGAAAAGGGTGCCAGGGATTGAACCGAGGGCCTCATGTCTGCTAAGTATGTACTCTACCACTGAGTTACATCTTCAGTCCCATACAGTATTTCTTACAGATTACAGATAAATATTCCTTATCTTTTCAAATTTTTTTTTCAGTTTTCATTAGGGAAGAGTCTACCGGATGTCCAGTGTCTCACTACTAGATTGGACTCGTAGTGATCCACCTGTTTACAGCCTCCCAAGAGCTGGGATTACAGGTGCGCACTACCACGTCCAGTCTCAATCGCCCTCTCAGCGCACCCCGGGGGCGGGCCGGCACAGCATGCCAGGGGATCAAACCTCGACCCCTGAGCCTGCTGGCAGGCACTTTAATCTACTGAGCTATTCAGCCGGCCCATTCCTTATCATATAAAATGATTACTTTTCAGTTACGAATTTCCCTAGAATAACTTTGTTTGTCCTAGTTAGGAATAAATGTCAATATTTATCAAGTGCCTTTCAAGCATCTACTGGGTTGTTCATGCGTGTTTTTCCTCTTTAACACACAATATAATGATTCATTAATTCTGTGAACTGTTTTCTTCATCTCGTTTGAATTAATTTCTGCTCTAATCTTTATGATTTCTTCTCTTCTTTGGGTTTTGGGTTTGGTTTTTTACTTTCTTTTCTAGATGTTGGAGGTGCAACATTAGAGTGTTTATTTGGTCCCGTTCTGTTTTCCTAATGTGTGAGTTCACAGCTATAAATTTCCCTCCAAGAACACATAATATAATGAATTAAATAGATATAAATATACTTCTAGTGCTAAAGTTTCCATTTACTTCTTTGAATAAATGTTACATGTGTATTAGTGTTCGTGTCACTGACATGCAGTATCTAACACAACTTAAAAAAGAGGAGGGATTTATTTAGATCCCAGGCTCAGTCCATGGGCAGCTTTCTCAAGGCAGGGCCACCATGGCCAAGGAGACTATACAGGGAGAAGGATCAGCTTATGGTGAGTGGAAAGCAGAGCAGGGGACACAGCACTTCAGATGAAAGAGAGAGCGACCAGACGCAGACCCCGAGGTCGTAGCTCCACGCACCACCCAAAGATGCCCAGGAAGATGCTTTCCTCATCCTCTGGATCGCTTCCAAGCCAATTAAGTTGGCAAAGCAGTATAATGACCACAAAATGAGATAATGAGTCTCTTTTCATAATATGCTCTAGGACAGTTTCCTAAAATTTCCTTTTTTAATGTTACTAAAGTTTCACCATTCTACTTCTCCTCATACATCAGCAAAGATTATGCCACCATAAGTGGAATTCATACAGTGTTTTGAATTCATTTACATCATTTTAAATTCTCATGATTATTCTTAATGGAAGTATTATTACAACATGTTAGAAAAATATTTAGAAGAGTTACATGTCCAGGTAACAAAGTATTTCTTCACAATGGGGCAAGAATTTGTGTATATTTCTACTTAACCCCAAAGCCTTTAATTGTAATGATTTTGTGTGTCCTTTGTATTGAGTGGAAAGATTAGTTTGGTGATTATTTCTCAGTGCTATATCTGTCAAATTTTATTATGAGGATTGTGATAATCTAGTAAAACAATTGAAATGTCTTGCATCATTTAAACATTATTACTTTTTAATAGCATAGAACTAAAAATTTTGTCATATATATTTTATTTTTTCAGAAAAGTAATAACATTTCCTTGATTTTACATATTTTATTATGTCTTTATATATCAATTATGTTTTCCTCACTTTAGCTTAAGAATATTTTTAGTTTCTGGATTAAGGATTTATTTCATTTCTTCTCTAAGATAATGACAAGACTATAACGCTTGTACTTATCCCTCTCGTATTTCCTATGTACTGCTGAAATAGCCATACTGAATTTGTCAGTTGTTCTTCACTCTAATAAAAATGCTGTCACATACTACAAATAAAAGAGTTTTGTTCAGTTCATAGTTCTGAAAAGCTGAAGTCCAAATGGCCTTATGTAAGCTCTGGGCTGGGACGCAATAGTGGGACAAGATTACATCTTGAATGAGAAAGCAGAGAGAGAAAGTGATTTGGACTTACTTTTTCACAGCCTTCTTAGGGTAAGAACTACCAAGGTTTGCATAAGAACTACCTTAAGCCCTAGTGACCTAGTGCTGTCCTGTAAGACCCACCTCTTTTTTGTTGTTGTTCCAGAAGTAGAACTCTTGTCCTTGGCTTGCTAGGCAGTTGCTTAGGCCACTGAGCTATCTCCCAGGCCCGAAGACCCTCCTCTTAAAGGTGTCACCTCCTATCAATGGCACAACTCAGAGGACCAGACCTTTAACTCACAGACTTGTGGGGACACACAAACCACATCTAAACCATAATATCTATCAGTGTAACATGAACAGATCCTACCCAGTAAAAGAACATAAAATAGTGACATATCACACACTGAAAATAGGTAAGAAATTCAGCCATCCTTTGAGAGGAATGGGGGGATGGACGGTGTCTTAGTTACTGTTTACTCCTTTCTGGGACAAATAACTGACACTCAAAATGAAGGAAGGAAAGGTTTATGTAGCTCACAGTTTGTGGAGGTTTCAGTTCATACTCTGCTGGCTACAAGGCAAATGGCAGCAGTTCATGGCAGCAGAAAACAGTGAAGAACAGAAGAGGAGCAGCAGCTGTGGGGTCCATCAAGCCTCTCTCTTCCTTCTACACTGACAGTGAAGACTAACTTCTCCAAGGAAGTGGGGCAGGGCCACCAGAGAGCCTTCCTTAACCTTTATATACACCTTTCATGCTGAGTCACTCTGGGGTGGCCCATTCCCCCAGTGTGGAACCAATCGCACCCCAGATTGGGCCTTGCTGGCCTGCAGGGTGGGGTAGGCTCCCATACCCGAAATGCCATAAGTTGATTCAGTCAAGTTGACACAATTCATCAACTACCACAGGTGGTGAGTAGGACAGAAAGCCCAGTAAAAGGAAGAAGACTTCTGTCCTATTCCCCTCACCTGCATTAATACAAGTCACAGAGTTAATTAATTAAATCAGGACATAAATGTGCTCTGATCAGGCTATTATAACTATTAGTAGATCTTCTACTATAAGGCAATAAATAATGCAAACAATTAGAAAATTTAACTCCAAAATAGAAATTTTTAACAATCATATCAGTAAACTTTAAAGGTAAGAATATGATTTTAAAAATTTAGGATAAAAAATAATCTCATGAATTTTAAAAGATATTGTTAAAGTAATTGAAAATTTCAGCAGAGGTAGTAGATATTGAGCAACAAAACAAAACAGGAAAGCACACTTGAACACACACACAACAATAAAAATGTGGACCCCTTTAGACAATTTCTCCAAGGAGATAACACTTTTCTCTTTGTCATCAAGTTTAAAGATCCAATTTGTTGAGCCACCGAGACAGTAACACATTTGACCTGTGTCCCATGTGAGCCAGAGATGGCCGAGCCTGCAGTGGCCCATGGCCTCCTCTTCTCTCCAGATGGCCAGGCCCTGCACAGAGCTGCTCCTTCCCTTCAGGCCTCAGCCTGACTCTAATGTTCACACAGTGAGAGACAGATCATTCTTTCCTTTCACAAGCACCAGCACTGTGGGCTTGCTTGTGATGGCAACAGGGTGGTCTATGCTGACCGACTGTATAAGCTTGAGTAGTGATCTGTGGATTCTGAGCAAAGCAGATGCAAAAATTTAAACACAAAGGATGAAAAAAATATGTAAGGTGGACTCAGTGAATCCAAACAGAGACAAATATGTTCAAAAGTATATTTTGATTGAACTAGATATACACAAAGGGAGGAGGGTTAATCATAGTAGCAAAGCTTTCTTTATGATGTTCAGTGTTTTCCTTTCTGGATTGTTACCATCTTCTGTCTCCTAACTTGTCCTTGAGCACAAGGAGATTTCTTCTTAAAATTCCTTTAGAAATTGTCTTATTTTACTTAATTGAAAAAATACTATTTATTATTATT
>NW_004524708.1:5112570-5117374 GCF_000260255.1 Octodon degus
AGAAAAGAATATCTTCTAAAGAGGCAAAATATCACACTGTATCATTCTACTCGTGATGGTAGAAACATGCAAAATGGCTTAAATTTGTTAAGCAGTACATTTATAAGAAGAGGCTCTGATTTGTAATATCAGAAATTATTTGACTCACAAAGCTATCTTTGCTTTAAATGATTCAAGAAAATATATATTTGCAAGATTGGTGAAGGACTGGAAATTAAGGCATGTCTACAGAATTGAAGAGTATTAGTAATTACAAATACTTTTATATTTCAAATGTCTTCATGAATTGAATACTTTGTGTATAATAGTGCTTGAACTTGGACTTTCCTTAATATGATATTGACAAAAGGAACACTGATTGAAAAGAAAACTTGGAGAAGTTTGTCATAAGTGACTTTTATCAGATTGATATAAAGACCATCTGTTCCAGTTTTTTGTAGTTTTTTTTTTATCATGAATAAGTGCTGGATTTTATCAAAAGCTTTTTCTACCTCTATTGAGATGATCATGTGATTATTGTCTTTGGCCCTGTTGATATGGTATATTACATTTATTGATTTACATAGGTTGAACTATCTTATCATTCCTGGGACAAATCCTACTTGGTCATGTTGCATAATCTTTATGATTTGTTGAATTCTGCTTGCTAGTATTTTATTGATGATTTTTGTATTCATGCTCATTAGAGAGATGAGCCTGTAGTTCTCTTTTTGGTTATATCTTTCTCTGGTTTTGTTATCAGAATAATGCTTTCATCCAGGAATGAGTTAGGTAGTATTGCTTCCTTTTCAATTTCACTAAAGAGTTCGAAGAGTATGGGCATTACATCTTTAAATTTCTTGAGTAATTCAGCAATTAATCTATCAGGATTTGGGTTTTACTTTGCTGGGAAATTTTTAATTACATTTTTAATATCATGACGGATATTGGGTTATTGAGAATTTTCCTGTCTTCTTGGTCCAGCTTTGTAATTCATACATATGTTTGAATCTATCCAACTTTTCTGTATGTTCCATCTTATGAGAGTAAACATGTTCAAAGTAGATATTGATAATCTGAATTTCCACAAGATCTGTAGTGACTTCACCCTTATCATTCCTAAATGCAATAATTTGAGTCTTTTTTTCCCCCATTTTTGAGAAGTTTGGCTAGGTGTTTGTCAAATTTATTTATTCTTTCCAATAACCATTTCTTCAATTCATTAGTTATTTGGATTTTTTTATTGGTTCTATTGTGTTGATTTCTGCTCTGACATTTATAATTTCCTCCTTTCAGTGGGTTTTGGGTTTGTCTTACTTTTGTTTTTCAAGAAGATTAAGGCATAACATCAGGTTGCTTATTTGTGCTCCTTACATTTTCCTGATGTGAGAATGCACATTTCCCTCTTCAGACTGCTTTTATTGCATCCCATAAGCTCTTGTATATTGTACCTGCATTCTCATTTAGTTGTAGATATTGTTTAATTTCTTCCTTTATTTCACCTGTGACACATTAGTTGTTTAGGGGAATATTATTTAATTTCCATGTGTTTGTGGAGTTTGTGGTTTCCTTTGCCATTAATTTCTTTCTTTTTTTATTTATGTATTTGATACAGGGTCTCACTATGCAGCTTGAACTCATAGTGATCCTCTTGTTTTCCGCCTCCCCAGTGCTGGTATTACAGACTTGTGCCACCATGCCCAGACTCAGTTGCTGGCTCAGTGCACCCCAAGGGCAGGGCTGGTGGGGCATGCAGGACCAGGGATCTAACCCTGGTCCCTGTGTTTGCCAAAGCAGCTGCTTAGTCCACTGAGCTATATTGCTGGACCTGACATTAATTTCTAATTTCATTGTACCATGGTTAGATAAGATGCATGGGTTAATTTCAGTTTCTTTCCATTTACTTATGTTCTGTGGGCTCATATATGATCTATTTTAGAGAACTTTCCATGTGCAGCTAAGGCGAATGTGTATTCTGATGATGTTGAGTGGAACAGTCTGAAAACTTCTACTAAGTATATTTGTTCACAGGTTTGGTTCAGGTCTGTTATTTATTTGCTGAATTTTTATCTAGTTAATCTGTCTTTGAGATACTGAGGTCTCCTGTTACAATTGTTACTGCTTATTTGATTTTTCATGTCTATTAATAACTGTGTTATGTATTTGGTGTTCCCATATTTGGTGCATATACATTTATGATCATTATTTCTTCCCCTTGAAGTTTTCCCTAACAAGAATTTAGTGACTTTCTTTATCCCTTTTTATCATTCTTGGTTTGAGGTTGATATTGTCTGCAAATAGAATAACTAACCCAGCTTTTTTCTAGTTTCCTATTCTAGGGAACACTTTTTTCCACCCTTTGATTTTCAGTCTATGAACTTTTTTTGCATTAAATGTATTTCTTGTAAAAAGCCTATTGCTGGATCTTGTTTCTTGATCCACTCTGCTACTCTGTTTCTTTTGATTAGTGAATTGAGGTCACTTATGTTGATAGTTATAATTGATATGCATTGGTTTAATGTGATCATTGTATTTTCCTGCTGTTGTTTCTCTACTTTTCTCCTGTGTTTAATTGCTTGCTCTGCCTGGTGGTTTCTTTCTGTTGTTATTGTAATTGCGGTCATTTTTATCTCTGTCTAGAATATCTTTCAATACTCTTTGTGGCATTGGTTTGGTGCTCAAAAATCTCTTCATTTGTTCTGTCATGGAAGTATCTTATTTATCCATTATTGATTTTGAAAGATAGCTTTTTGGCCAATGCAATCTGGATTGGAAAATGTTTCCTTTAGGACTTGAAATACTTTACTCAAATTTTCTTGACTTGAGGGTTTGTGTTGGGAATTTTGCCACAATTCTGATGGACTTTCCTTTACAGATGATTGGTTTATTTTCTGCAACTGCTTTTAATATTGTGTTCTTGTGCTGAACTTCTAAAATATGGATTATGATATGTCTTTGTGTAGTTTTATTTTAATCACAAATGTCAGGAGTTCCTTGTGCTTCATTTATTTGCATGTGACATTCTTTTTCCACACGGGATGTTTTCTGCCTTTATTTCTTTGAAGTTTTTTTTGTGTCATTTGTGTTGTCTCCAGCTTTATCACTTATCTTAATCCAGTCTTCTTTGCTTCATCTTGTAACTGTTGGATTTATTTTCATGGCATCTTTCTATTTTCAACATATCCTTCTTCTCATTATCACTAGATGCAATTCTGCTTCCAAGATCTGACATCCTACCTTGTCTTTTGTTCAACTTGTTGCACATATTTTCAATGGAGGTTTTAATCTCTTGGATTTCTGTTTGGATCTGTTTCGTGGATTCCATTTCTTTCCTATCCTGAACATTTTTCCCATCATTTTTCTAAGCTTATCTATTCTTTTATCTGAGTCTTCTTTAATATCTTTGATTTTAAGCATCATTTCTTTCTGTACTGGAGAGATTTTCTCCATACCCTTTTCCACTTTTTTTCTTTTCTGCTGCTAACATTTCAGAAATTTCCAGTGTTCGATTTCCAATGTCATCTATCTCCTTGATTTCTTTCCAATTTATAAAGAATGCAAGGTTTGGCTCAGCTCCTAATCCTTTGGTAGAGGGCTGTGGTGATAACTATAACCTCATTCAGTCAGTGTTATCATATAGGGGAAAAACTATAACAGGTATGACATCATGACTGAAGTAGTACAGTTAGTCATAGCAGTAATTTCAAGGAAAGCTTAACTACTGATAAACTATGGTAATCACTAACTTGTTACCTCTGACCACAGGAACAGTCTCTAAAATTATATAATAAAGTAAAGCATATTTCATATACTTTTATGCAGTGGTTTCTTCCTTAGTTGGGCAATTTTACTCTTCTTTGGGGGGTCAGAGTAATTAAGATGGGGAGGGGATAGGCTTAATTGATGAGTACTTCCTTTGCTTCTGACATACAACACATGACACAAAATAAAGAAGGAAAGATTTAATTTGGCTCACAGTTTCAGTCCATGATCAGGCAGTTCTAAATCAAAAAGGGTGAAAGGCCTTGGTCAAAGCAAGCTGCTTTTGTCATGGTATCCAGGAAACAAAGAGAAAAAGGAGGACCCAGGGGCCAGTTACAGTGTTCTTGGCAGTAACCCCAGGGACCCACCTTTAATCAGGACCCAACTGCTAAAGTCAGTTATACTGATCACCAAACAAGGATTTGGGGGCTATTTAGATCTAAACCATACTAAGGCTCCTTATTACTATGAGAACAAAATTAGGGAAACAAATTTAGGTGATGTCATTAGAATGAGTTCTAACCCAGTTAGACTGGTATTCTTAAAAGGAGGGAAAATTTGGATTCAGAGAACAGCAAATACAGAGGGAATATGATGTACAGACCCCTAAAGAACATCATCAATTAGCCAAACAATGCATAAAGTTCCAAAAGCTAATGATTCTTTTTGTATCTCTCAGAAGAAATCAAGCCTGCTTTCCTGTTTAAGCTACCAAATTTATGGTACTTTGAGCAACTCCAGGAAACTATTATATGATCATCAGTAAGAAAGTTTGTACCACAACTTTTTTTTCTGTTTTGGTTTTGAAATTCAAACACACCATAGGCAGCTATATTCTCAGGTCCTCTTAATTATTACCCTTAAAGTCTAAGGACAAGACTTCCCACTGGAATATGTTTTAATTGTGTTTCATTTTATGTGTTGGGTTTTCATTTAAGTTTTAAATGAATGAATTCTTAAGTAGTTAATTTTATGTTTAATTTGGCAATCTGCCTTGCTAACAAATTGGGCCAAGTTTCTCTCTCTCTCTCTCTCTCTCTCTCTCTCTCTCTCTCTCTCTCTC
>NW_004524708.1:5117894-5125661 GCF_000260255.1 Octodon degus
AAAAAGAAGAGCCATTTAAAGCAATGTTCTTTAGATAATCTAGAGCTCACAAAGACTAATTAGAGTTAGAAGGCTTTTCACATTCAATTTCTTCCCTTTTAATCCATCTGTGTTTCCAAAATCCAAAAACAAAATGCGTATTACCACTTCCAGTAGTGGAGTTGAATCTGCTGATCTGCTGAAGGTCATTTCTATTTCTGTGACCATGAAAAAAAAGAAGACAAACTGAAGATTTTGCCTCTTGAAGATGTTGAATACAGCCACTTCCAGCTGTGGAGCAGACAGGCACCTGCACGTGAATACTGCAAGCTTCCCCTGGAGGTGGCACATGTCCACTCACATCTGCCATTCCCACTCTTCTCTTTCTCTTAGCTGACTGAGCTCTCTGTGTGAGATTTGGACGCTGACCTCACAAGATCTTCTGAGCCTGAGGGACATGGTCTGGAAGGATGATGATCAGAGCAGATCCCTCCAAATACCATGCTGGATTCCAGTATGATCCTAGCACCACATATTTCTGTGGGTCAGACTTTCAATGAGACCAGAGAACAGGCCACCTCCAAGGGTTGAATTTCCCTTAAACTTACACAGAGAATTTCTCTCTCAATCAAGGCTGGTGCAGTGCCTGTGAGTGGAGTGGACATGTGCTGGTGACTGAATCAACATGCTTACAATTTTGATTTTTCTGACTTGAAAAATTATAAATCAGAAATGTGAAAAGTTATTGCCACTGGTTTTAGTCATACCCATTGCTTAGAAACACCAGTTATAGCGCTTTTAGAAGAATTTCTTGAGATTTAGAGCAGAGAGATATTCACATCATCTTGTTCATTTAATCATTTCTTAAAAGCAAGCTAACAACAATAGTGGTGCTTTTGATTTTTCAATTTACCAGTTACTGTTGTATGCATCTTTTCCTAAAACAAGTCTTTCAATTCTCATAAGAATGTCTTAAGGTACATGTTCTGCAACTACTTTTAGAGATGAGAAAACTGAGTGAGAGTTTGAGTGAATGATCAGTCAGTAAATCATAGGTGAAGTCCTTAATAAGTTAACAGGAAAGAAAAGAGTTTTATCATGGATTTCAAATGCTAGAAACTTATGTACCATCAATATGCTGAAAATGAATCACCCAGAGCAACAATATACATGTGTGACTGAGAGGATCGTCATCTGTGCTATAGTTTGGATCCAGGATTCCTCAAAGGCTTGTGTGTTAAAATTTGCTCCTACAGATGGTGTCATAGTGAGATGGAGAACACTTTAAGAGATGGAGACTATTGAGAGGTCTTTAGGTTATAGGGGTGTGGTCATCAAAGAGGTTAAATAGACAGAGTTTCCCTTTTGCTTCTTGGCTGCTATGGGCAGTTTTATTTAACTGAATTCTCCTTCAAACTATTTGCTTCATAGCAATAAGGCCAATTGATCATAGATCAAAACCTCTAAAATTTTCAGCCAAAATATAGCTTTGTTTTTCATGATTCAGTTGTCTTGGGTATTGTATTATGGTGATGAGTAGCTAACTAATACATTTCCTAAACCTTCCTTCATTGCTTAGAAAGTTGGCATGTGACTTTCCTACTTAGCACTGCAGTGTTTGTATGAGTACATGTTTTCAAAATTCTGTTAGACTTTGTATTGAAATTGTTCCCTTAGGACTGATAGATTGCTTTCCTAGGGCATATTGATGAAGAGCAACCATGTAACACATGCTGTGCTGGGCATGGAGGACATAAGGGAACTCAAGACATACAAGTTCTTTATCTTTTCTTCATGTACAATTTAGCTTGATTTTGATTCTGTCTGTTGCCCCACCGGGGAAAATACAGCATTAAAGAATCTAGAGAAAGAGCCCAAGAGAAAAATGAAGCTGAAAGACAAATCTACTCCTCTACGGCCAAGACCAAGGCCTCACAAAATCAGCGTGGGACAATGCTAAGTTCAGTGCTAGTCTGAGCTGTTTTTTTTTTTTTCCCTACAGTACCAGGGATTGAACTCAGGACCCTGCACTTGGCCAGGCAAGTGAGCTGAATTTCTTCCCCTTTTATCTTAAGCAGTACAAACAGATTCAAACAGCTCTCTATTAAGTGAAATAAAGTGATTCCATTAAAATATCATGCTGTGGGTATTACAGGCTTAGGGTCTGCTGTGCTGAAAAATTCCCTGATTTTTCTGGAGAGCTGGTACAGTGTACCGTTCCTGTGATACAGACTATATCTACAGCTGTAGTCATTTGCTTATATGGATACAGATGTGTGGTCTTCCTAGTTTTCTCTCCATTCTCCACTGAAATGCAGTTAAAAGGTCACCCAAGGATTCTGAACAAATTGTGTGGGGATTGCAGGGAGGGAAAGTAGAGGGAGGGCTTTGTCTGTGGATTAGCTTGTTCATGCCAGAGCTAAAACACATTTTTTTTCAAGCTGAGTTTTATGAATTTGTCAATAAAACTGGGCTTGGAAAAGGCAAAGTCAGTTGCTTGGCACAAAGTCCCCATATGTTTGAGGTTCCAGCCCAATGGAGAGGCTTGCAAATACTGGTCTCATCCCAATACTACCCCTGTTCTGGCCACCATCCAGAGAGAAGATGTTTGAACCTTTCCTTCAGCAGCCCCTGAACGAACATTGACTGCAGAAGCTCTCCTAGTACGTACCAGTGAGAGCATGAGGAAAGAGGGAGGGGAAGAAGGATGTCAGCATGGGACTCATTAATATAAAGGTTACTTCTGTGGGGCTCAGTCTGTCTGAGGACCTCTGGGAGACAGCACAGAACATACCTCAGAGTCATCTCATTGAAGAAACAAGAAAGCTGTGAGGTACGTATGTGTATTCTCACCAGCTTCAATTTGTCTTTCATAGACTCAGGCTCCCAGAGGCTTGGAATCCTCAGAACATTTTTTGCATACAGAGAAAGCCTGAAACAGAAAATGCAGTGCTGGCAGTAGGAAGTGGTATACAGAGAGGGTATATACTTGGCTACCATCCGTACTGCTATGAGCACTTGCCCAGATGGGAGAAGAAGAACAAGGGTCTGGTGAATTTCCCAGATGCCATACTGTATAGTTGTGGTGGAGTTGCAGGAGCCAGGACTTAGTGGGGACAGTGCTTCCTCCTCTGACGGAGACAGATGGAAAAGCAAAGGTAGCAACAATGTTCTGAGAAAGAATCTGGCTTCAGGACTGGGAGTCTGAATTCAGATAATTCTGTAGGGCAAGAAATGCATACCATCTACCTTAAAAATTGGAAGAGCAGCCTAAAGATCTCAGGCTCTAAAAGATGGATTTTGATTCACAATATGTGTGTGTGCATACATATATGTATAAATAAATTAACAGTCAATTTATATAAATATAGGTTGTCCTCATTAAAAATAGAGATTTCCATGCTCTACTTAAAACTCTGATAATGCTAGGATAGATGAGACCTGAAGGGGACCTTGATTTAATTTGGCCACAGTACCAGTCACTGCCTAAATTGTTCCCCTGTCACTGATGCTGGGAGTCGGTTGTATTTACCAGTCTCTGGGCTTTCACTTTTCTTACAACCTGCTTCAATCATTTATATTCCCTGCCTAGCTGCCGTGAACAGGAGAAGGTAGCATCTGAGCTCTTTAACCTGTGTGCTTCTGAGCCACCCTCTAAGGAGCATGAGTGATCAATCGATTGCCAGGAATTTTATTTCCCTCTGTGACCCAATCCCACATCCTCTTAAGTGTTCAAACTCCTGGATCCAGGATTAAAGTCATCCAAGGACCTCTTGCTCCAAATCCCTTAACCTTATGTCTCACCTCCTCTCTCTTGTAACATCTTTCTGCACAACCTGACCCAACTGTGACATGTACTGCATGTCAGCAGAGTCACATTTTCCTGTCCCAAGCCACATGCCTGATCTTCTCACCTATATTTCATCATCCCTCTTTATATGGGGCAAACAATGAAACTATAAGTTCATTCTCATTCCTCCTTGGTCACAGCACACACCCAACACACCAGCAAATTCTCTCAGAAGCACCTCCGAAGTGTCCTCATGGTCCTAGTTCTGAGACAGCCAAATCACTTCCTCAGGTGTTGCCGAGGCCATCTCCTTGTTGGACTGTGGTCTTCCAACAGATTCCTCTTCCACCACTTTCCCCTCACATTCTACGGTCAGTGTGATTCTTTTGAAACAGATGAGCTGGGATGAATCTTCGTCCACAGCCGCTGCAGTCCACCTCATCTGCCATCACCATCAAGCCACTCCAGCTCCACGCGCCTCTTGCTTTTCCCTGAATGTGCAGACGTGCTCATGCATGTGCCTGACCCTCTCACTACCAGTAATGCCACTTATTTATGTCTGCAGTACTTACGAGCTCATCTCCTTAAAGAGTCAGATAAATTGTTTTCCTCTGACTAAAGCCTTTGATGACCACTTACTTTAACATTGTAACTTGCTATAAATCCCTAGTTTTTTTCTCAATAATTTTATCACTGTAAGACACTATTTTGCTTCCTTATTCACTATTACTGTTGAGGATAATAAATTCACAGTAGTAGCTTTATATGCTTTCTTAAGGAATGAACAGAGGCTTGGGGTTATTGGTATCACCCTTTAAAGATTTTCCATTATTTCATTGGGGTGAACTGTCCTCTCCCATGAACTAAAACTAAGCCCACTAAGACTAGGACTATGACTAAAAAGAACTAATACTAAATGTGCCCAAGGGGAAGATCCTCATTAGTTTAAAATTATCACCACCCTCTTGGTCATTTGATAATCATCTTACAATTTTCCTCAATCAGTAAATACTGAGATTATGGCTGGCTAGTGGCCTTGTGTTCTCGTGAACAACTGGCCAACCTGGACCCTCACAGTACAACTATTTTGTTTCTCTGTTTCTCTCTCTCTCTCTCTCTCTCTCTCTCTCTCTCTCTCTCTCTCTCTCTCTCTCTCTCTCTCTCTCCCCTCCCTCCCCCCATGTGTCATAACACTTGGTAGGAGGAATGAGAATGAACTCACTCACCTGCAGATCATACCATCTCTCTGTCTCTCTCTCCCATGTGCCATAACACTTGGTGGAGATTGGGCTACACTGCAGGGGTCTCTGATATATTATGTGACTCTTTATAGGAAATTTGCTTGTTTGTTCCCTGATTTTGCCTACATTCCTTAGAATGGGATCTCACCCTGAGCACTTGTTCAATTTTATTGGTTGAATAAATCAGACAGTGTCTTTTTGTGCCTGATTCTATACCACATGGGCAGGAAAACTTTCTTTCAATATCTGATTAAATCTACTCTATTTTCACAACATAGGTGCCTTTCTATATTTCCTAAAAATGTCATTATTCTTGGCCAGCCTGACTACTGTATTTCCTGAAGTTAAAACAATAGGTGAAAAATGATTGGAAATGATTGCACACTTATCCACAAAACTGATTGTGTGGGGATTGTGTGGTTCTCATGACAATCTAGATGAGCCTGCAGAGGTAAAGTGAGTGAACAACAATAAAGAATTCTGGGTGATGAATGAGCTACAAAGCTTCTCCCTCTGCTGAGGTAACCTTTAAACTCTACTGGGCTGGAAATAAGGGACTTGAGGGTTTTTGGACAAATGGAGCCAAAGAAGTAGCAGAAAAGGACAGATAATAAAATAATTAAATATTTTGGTGCCTTGTTAATACATTGGCACATAACAGACCACCCCAGTACTTAGTGCTGTTTCCCCAAAACAGTAGGTGATTAATATTGATCACATATTTGTGAGTGACTGGTTGTATTGATCTGGGCTAGTTTGGGTGTTGTCCTCTGGGTTGGCCTCTGGTGTGTCTTTGTCAGCTTAGATGAGTTACTCCAGGATGACCTCACTTTTCTTTCTTGGATATCAGTCTGCACTTGAGTTGAGAGATGAGCCTTACAGGGCCACATGACTGTCACTCTCCAGAATGCTAGGCTGTTATGCTTGTCCCTCTGGGGCTGCTGACCTCCCCAGAGGGTCTGTGAGAACGTACAATGTCCTGAGTACTAGGAGAGTTTGCAAGTGGACAGTGTTACCAGATGCAATACCTTGAGAGTTTGCCTTTTGATATCTGAATTTTTACAAAACAGTTGGGAACAGAGGTTAATTGTAGAATAAGCATCACTGCATCTCTCCAGATATATTGGCAGAAATATTGAAAAGTTGTTTGAACAAAATGAAAGACACAGTAGCTTGTTTTGCTTAGGAAGAGGTTGGAATGCATTTAGATTCTTGTAGCACTTTTCAGGGTTAAGCATGGCTCTTCAAGCTTTCGGAGAGAAGCCACTAGCATCAGAACCCTCCCACTTCCTTCAGGAGTCAGAACCCAGTGAACTCTACAGGTTCTCTAGACACCAACCTGAGGTATGAAAAGGCCGCTAAGGCAATGAGGCAAATGGAAGAGACTGGAGTGGAGATGAGAGGGAAAAAGAACCATGGATGGACAAAAAAAGGCCACGGAATAAAATAATTCAGTGCAGGCTAGTGGGATGAGAACAGTAGGGTTGGAGGCAGGGTGTGTCGGGGGTTCTTTGGTTTTAAGGACTCATAGTCATATTTCATACAGTTATCAATGAAACAGAGTGATGCTGTATACAATCTGCACCCAGATTATCAAATGGGACCCGATCCTAGATGGCAAAGCAGGGTTCTTCAAGACAAATTCAGGAAGATAGTTCCCTTGCTTTCCCACCCTTCATATTTTACCAAATTGCTTGATGTTAGCCATGCTGCAATTTAATTTCATTCAAAGTCAGCATGCTTCACTCTTTTCTTTACTCACTATTTTGGAGACAGCCTGGTTAAAACCCTCCCACTCATTAAATTGCTAGTCAAAATATTTTAGGAACCTCAAACATTCATTGTTTGCCTTATTAAAAATTAACTCAGGCAGATGGAGAAAGAATACAATGTGTGTTCCCATCTCCATCCCACTCATCATCTGTCTATACCTTCCTTGGGTAGACCAGGGGTCCCATGACCTCACTTTGCAAGAGCATGAAGCCAAGTGCAAGATCCCGTCAGCTGCACTTCACAGGAATGAAGCTGAGGTCAAAATACTCTGCTCCAAGTCCCATAGGCTGAGGACCATTGCAGAACTGGTGCTGAAGTTAATTGAGTAAGGTCAATATTTCCCTGAATGTACCATGGCAGGGTTAGAACAGGGCTTCTGTAGAGAACACTATGCTAAATTTTAATCAGTTCTTTCAATGGATGTCAAAAATCATACTTTGCCTTTCCAATTGCCATATGCTTCTTCACACAGGAGTCCCTTACCTATAGAGTCCCTCCGACCCGCTATCACACGTGTATTCCTATAAGAGCTCATCCAGCCTCTACTATGTACCAGACTCTCTCTCTCTCAGATGGTGTAACAGGGCAGCAACACACTTCTGGCCCTCTTGGGGACCACAGTTGTGCAGAAACATGAATCCTCAGAGTATACCATCCCAATCAATGCAAATCCTATGATGCTGGAACATGAAGGGTCACCTGGCACAGCCTAAGTTATTAAGGCATCCATATTTGGGACCAGTTTCTGTTTCTTATTTCTAGAATTTTTTTAAGGTTTTATCTAGGACTTCTTACTTGACTCCTCTTGAGCCACAGTCCTGTTGTTTATTTGGAAAGAATTTGAAGTGTTACACAAATCTGGGAGGGAACAAAAATATATGGTTTCAATAAAATAATGCTCCAAGAGGGATGGGCAAGCTTCTTAGAGCCAGGGATGGGTGGAGGCATTCAGTGAAAGGGAAACTCCTGCTGAGAATCACAGGA
>NW_004524708.1:5125793-5141552 GCF_000260255.1 Octodon degus
TTAGGATAGATATATAGTTGCATTCTCTTAATGAATAGAATGATTTGTTCTAATGGTGTTTGTAAATAGGATATCAAGTCCACATCTTGTACAGCAATTAACCACTAAGAAGAATATATGCAGTGTGTTATTTGTTGAAACTGTACTTCCGATTTGATTTGAAACTGTCTCATTGCTATCTGTTTATCAATTATTTCTAGAATTTTTATTTCAAATGTAGGTAGGGGCTCTTGGAAAGGAGTTTGACTTCCTATAGTGAGGACTGGGAAAGCTGCTGAGCTGCTGTGTGCCAGGGTCTATCTTGAACATGCCACTCCTGAAAGTGGGTCACAGCCCAGATACTTGAAGTGAACCATTTTGCAGGGAAGTCAAACCTAGAAAGGGGCAAGTGACCAAGAGTGCCACTCTCTATTTTTTGTACTACAATATAGAAGGAGAGCACTGTTTAAGTGTCAGTGTTATGTCAGACACTCCATGCAACAACTCCACAGACTGGATATAAGTGGATCCTTCCAACAATGCTCTGAAGAGATTGTAATCACCTTATGCATATAGAAATTGAGACAGAGAGGAATTCGCTAACTTACTCAAGGCCACATTGTCAACATATGACTGCATTAAGGAGAGGAATTTATGTGTTTTAACAGAGCCAAGGAAGGGTAAATTCATAGTAAACTAAGACCCAGTAGAAAAGAGGCCAAAATACTTAGTTTATAAAACAGGAGCCTGTGGCTAAAATGGGTAGGTGGTGAGAAGGAATTCTGATCTTGTAATGATAGAGGAAGGGTATAGGAGAAATGCTATAACTCTCAACCTGCTAAATGACAGATATTCTGAGTTCTTGTCCCCTAAAATAAAACTGATGCATCCTAAGGAAAAATGGAGGTTAAGAGTAGGAAATATTTATTGAGAGGGCGAGATACAATTTATGAGATGCAGAAGAGTGTCCAGCATGTCTTGTTGGGAGTCCAATTTTCAGTGGAAGTTTTGTAGAGTGTAAGTGTATGGGTACAACATGATGTTATGATCAACCAATGAGATTGCAAGTACAGACACTTTAGGTAACACTGACCCAATGAGGAGGCAAGTCACAGAGCACGAGTTCAGGGAAGGAACCAAAAACTTTTCAGGAAGGGATGAGTCCAAGGGTCTTGGACACCCACTGAGGTGACTGATGTCTATCTAGCTTTTGTTAAACCATATTTTGTCACTTAGGCCTGGTCATTTCATCTTTACCTTGAGGCTTGTCCTCAAGCCATATGGGTACACACAGTTGTACCTCTGACCACAGTTGTACTGAGTTTTTACTTTTGGATTAATTTCTCGAGGGTCTAGCCCTGTCTAACTGCCTATAATATTTCTACCTAACTTAGCTGTCTATAATAGTAAGTATGAACAAAGTAGCAGGAGCCCTGCAGTATGGAGTAAAAGTGTTCCAAGCCTGGCCCAGTGTCTGTAAAGAAACAAAGAGGCCTCAAAATTTATCATAGCCAATTATCTCTGAAACCCAGTTTGAACTTCTCATCCTGGCATGGGAACAAGTTGAAGTAATGACAATAGCCAGTACCTGAACCTTGTAAGGTAGAGGCTCAGCATATCCTTCCAGATTATTGCCCTGGTTCATCAATTTCATGATCATCAGGGTGTCTTTCTGTAAAATGAATCCCACAGTCAGGACTCTGTGGAAGGGAGAGGAGAATCAAGTCTGTGCTTTGCCAGAATGACTTCCATTAGGGTCCCTTGGCTTTTCACTCACTGTGACCCAGAATAGGATTTCCTTATGCATCTGGACTTTTAAAATACCTGTCATCTTCTTCAACAATCCTGTCACAGATCTTTAATCGTGATGTCTAGCAGAAGCACCATTTTTCAGTGGTGGACCATTACCCATAAAAGATGAGAAACAGTGGGGCTGGGGGTCTTTACCTCATGCAGTAGCAGATAAGCACAAAAATCCAGGGGAAGAGAGTGATAATAGGCCCATTTCCATGACCCTGAAATAAGTGGACACATTCTTATCTCATATGCCACATGCTAGTTCTTTCTTTTTTTACATCAGTTATTTTTATTTTAAAGAAAAATAATAAAATCAATGGTACAAAATCTCAAAACAAGATTTTAGGAGAGTAACAATGGTTAGTACATTGTGTATTGTTACTGCCAAAGTAGTTTCTCATACTACAAGATATAGGCAAGAAATAATAAATAAACAACACAGGTACAAATCTCTTTTTTTTAAGTCAACAGAAAATGCAAATATACTTTTTAAAGTTTCTAATACATCATACATCTAAAATATCATACAATGTCTTTTAAATAAATTGTAAGTCAAAGATATAGTATAAATCTTAGAATAAAAATTAAGATTAAGCAATATTCAGAAAATTAAATGTTTCAAAACAATTGAACTAAGAAAAAGTTTTCATGATAGCAAAGAAGTACTAAGAGTAAAACATAAGATAAATACTGGAATGGCAAGTAAATGACCAGCACTTCTAACAGTTTGAGGATAGGATATCGCACAAAGTTCTAGTGTGTTGTGACATAATGACCGTAACAGTTACTGGTGGCTAGGTGTCACATGTGGAACTGAGCTACAGCTGTTTCCCTGAAATCCACCCTGTAGACTCAGGTGGAATCATGACCCATAGGGTGAAGAGAAGTCCATTTGTAGGGTGTGCTGTTGAAAATATTCTGCTGCTGAACACAAAAGAATAACTAAAAGACTACTATTGTATACCTCTTATTCTCTTCTGTTTAATTGTTTGCCCTATTTGACGGATTCTTTCCATTCTCATTCATGGAGCTGTGATCAATTTGCTCCCTCTGTAGAACCTCATTTAGTAGTCTGTGTAGGCTTGGCTTTGTCATCATGAAATTCTTTAGTTGTTCTTTGTCATGAAAATATTTCACTTCTCCATTATATTTGAAAGATAATATTGCAGGATAGATCAGATCCGGACCTGGTGCTAAGGTAATAACTCTATCTAAGCTCTACACCAAAGGTCAGAAGACAGTGGTATACAAAATGACAAAGAGAAGGAACAAAGTCCTTCCCAGTACAAATGCAGAAAACCTAACACTGAGGAATCTGGAAATCACACACCAGATATCTCTGAAATAATAGCGTTGACAGTAAAGAATCAACTGCAGAAAGGCATAGAAGAAATCAGATCAGAAATAATTTCGGAACTAAAAAATGTAACGGTAACTATAATCAAAGAAGTACTAAGTGCTTCTAAAGAATACACTGATAAAAAAAATAGAGGAGAATATAAAAATGATGGAACCCCTGAATAAACAATTTAGGAAAGAACTAGAATCTATGAAACAGGTTCAAAGTGATATACAGGAAATTAAAACCTCAATCACAAGCTGGCAAAACCGTTTGCATGAAAGTGAAAATAGACTTTCTGACCTGAAAGACACCATTTCAGCTAGTGAAAAAGTAAGAAACAATCTCTTTAAAAAAACTAGGATGCAGGAAAAAATAATTCAATACCTGCAAGACGATGCAAAGATGAACAATGTGAGACTAATAGGCATCAATGAGAAGGAAGGAGTCAATACAAATGATATAAAAAGAATATGGGCAGAAGTAATAGCAGAAAACTTCCCAAATATGGGACAACAATCTGACATTCCTGTAACTGAAGCATATAGAACTCCAAATAGCATCAATCCAATGAAAACCATACCCAGACACATAATAATCAAGATTCCAGAAATTCAGCATAGGAACAGTATACTAAAAGCCGCTAAAGAAAAGAAACAGGTCACATTTAAAGGAAAACCCATTAGAATAACAGCAGATTTCTCTTCACCACATGCTAGTTCTTTGCCTTTTCTATTCTTTGTCTATGTGGACACCAAGAACCTAAATCTCCTTTTTAGAAGCCTGCAGGGGCTTCCTACATGCAGAGAATATGATCTCAATCCAAGAATGCCCTTCAAGATTGTCTTGGAACAAGGCTTCTTTTCTGTCAGCTAATGTTTTAAATCTCAATCTATTTTCCCAGCTCCAGCTCCCTCCAGTTTCCTCGCTTTCCCTCTGCTGCAGTCACTTTCAGATTCTCACTTCCCACTGAATGCATCCCTCAGGCCTCCACCCACTTCTCATTGTTCCCATTATCTTGAGTTCTTGAAAGGTCCTACAAATTGCCATTTCTTGTATTTTTCTTCCTTTAGAGAAGAATTTTCATAATACAAGTTTCCTTTATGCCCCATAGGAACATAGAAACTTACTGTCCTTTATGCTCATAAATCTTGGCAATAAACTTTTAGTATACCCATGTCCCAGGGTTGGCTTTTACCTCTAGTAGTCATTCCACTTAAATGTGGAGTTTCTGGAGGGCAAGAACAACACCTGTTTTCTTTGTTTCTTGAACACTAGTCGTGATGTCAAACCTGCGCCCAAAGACTGAGTTCATGCCTTTGAGTTGCAAACCTACAGACTGGCCCTTCTCAAACAAGTGACTGGACTGAAGCCAGACAGTGGGGAGAGAGATAATGAGCTTTAGACTTATACGGACCTGGTGCAATCCCAGTGTAATCACTCACAGGTCTCATGCTACTTATCTCCAAGAACCTCATTTTCCTCATGTGTAAAGCAGGATTATAAATACTTGATGAGAGATAATGCCAAAATCTAGATGTCTGAATACTTGATCTGTACCCTGACACTTCCCATATGAAAGAAGGATCCTAAGACAGTTATATTTGCAGTAGAGAAACACTCAAGACACACAGCTTGATTTCCAACAAAGAAGCTAACTGCAAGGGCTCCCTTGGCTCCTGTATTGCAGACCTAGTTGACCTTCCTGTGAACTATTTAGCATAGTTCTCTCTGGCCAAAGACCTATACCTGAGGCAGGTTTCAAAAGCCTGGTGCACTGATACTCCTCCAAATTCCCTTCCTAAATCCTCCTTAGTCTTAACAACAAAAGGCAGACTGGCACATATTCTGTGTTACTTTTGGGGTGGGAAAAATAAGATCCATTCCAAAGAGGATTTTCTGAATTCTATCTGTATGCATTTTCAATGTGCCTCATAAAATTTCCTACAGTACTGGTCTGGCATGTTTGACTAACTTTAAGCTCTTGAATGCGTTATGTAATCTTCTCATTTCAAAACCCTTGATAGCAACGTAGTATGCCTTTATATGTTTGAGGTCAGGCCCCACTTTTTAAACCAACTATTTAAACAGTAACCTAACTTTATGACTAGAATTGGGCAGATGTACAGTGAGGAAAAAAGAATATACTGATATTGGTGTTAGATTTTGCCTTCTTCTAACTGTAACACCTTGAGAAGGCTTCTTAACACCTCCAACCTTCAACTGTAAAATAGAGATGATCATATCCACCACCTACAGCTATTTGACCATCAAATAAGATAGAGTGTGTGAAAATCCTATCATAGAAATTGGCACAAAATAGATGTTTTATATTCATTGCACCTTTCTTTCTTCCTTGAATGTTAACCCAACAATATTCTTTCCCCGTTTGACTCTAAGCAGTCAGTTTCTTAGGAGAGAAAGCGGAAAATAAGGACTAGAAGTCCATACTAATTTATTACCTCATAATTTTCTGTCATAAAAAGGTAGAGTGCTATCAAGGGCTAATTCCAAACTTCTGCAGAAGTGAAAATTGTATAACCCCCTGGTATTCTGGAACCTTGCAGTACTACTTACTACTTAGCTTTTTAATAACTCAAGTTTCCTCCATCAAACCTGAAGTTTTTTTCTCCAAGTCATTCAGATATCAGCAATTAATTTCTGTGCCATGGAAAACTAATGGACATTGTTGACTGGGAAACAATGAGCTTTGAGATTGTTTTTAAAAAGTTGATATCATTGTTAATGATTCTTATGGTCCATCCCACCTGCCACATGATGCAGTTCCCTGTTCCTTAAAATCATAGGATCCAGACCTCTCCCCACAATTGCTTCTGGAGCAGTGTATCTCCTTTTCTCTTGCTGAAGTTGAGCTCACAACAAAATTGAGGGAACCCTTCAGACCAAAAAGATCTTGGTCTCTTCTATAGAAAGTGTGCATTAGGTGCATATAGCTTTTCTCAAAAACTTCCCATTACTGGTAAGCAATAATGATGAGATGCAGCCAGAGATTTTTGCCAGCCACAGAGAACTATACTAAAGCTGTTCTCTCCCTACCTTCTAACATCAAACAGACCCCAAGAGATGATGGTTGGGCTCTTGGGTTTTTCCTCCTCTTACGGCAGTGAGTGCAGTACAGTGATCAGGAGCATAAGTTGAGTCAGTGCTCAACACCTGTGATTCTGAAGTCAGTACAATTGTGCTCCCAGAGCCTGGACCTGAGTGTCTCTGCTCTACTTGCTTTCAGTGTGTGGTAGTCATAGTATTACTCACTTCACGCTGTTATGAAGAATCAGTAAGAAGCATGTAAAATGCGAATGTGCTATTTGACACTTTTCAATAAATACTGTAAATTACTTACATGTTTAAGCATTTAGAAATTGCAAATGACAGGCATCCAAATCAATTCAGATAGGATTGACTTATTAAAGTAAAAGCATAATTTGTCTGCACAAATGTTAATTAGGAAAATCTTGGATGTTTCTCTCTTTATTAAAGCTACACGAATGCTGTATTAATTATAATCCTCAGAATTTTCTCTCCATGAGCTATTGGGCTAGTTATAGCCAGAAATCTGTCAAATGATTGAATTTGCCAACCTAATTCCCAGCCATGCATTTTCTCATTGATTCATTTCATTTGGCTGTCTCCCGGGTTTCCTCTGCTATGGTGGGCATGGACTATTCATGACAGGGGAGCTATTTTCATGTCCTTGGGTGGAGGCAACCCTTCCGGAAGCGGAACCACTTCAGTAAGCCCAACAAATGTAACTGTACTCTAATGGCTCTTCCATCCCCTCTGCTGCCCAGTACCTTACACTTCAGGCGCAAAGAGAACCATGACTCTTTATCAGTCCCATTGCTCTAGTCACGTGTGTGTGCAAGACTATATGCAAATTTGTATGAACACACAAAGCAACATACATGAGGACATTCATACAGGTTTACATCCCAAGTTAGAAGGATGTACAAACATATCTGATAAACAAAACACATATGTAGAGGCCACATTTGATAGCCATGAAAAACAATACTGACAAACACACCCTACCTGCACATGCACTCGCGCGCACGCACACACACACACACACACTTTGATTATATGGCTATTCTGTGATAATGTGGGAAAAATATATATTTATGGCATATAGGCAGTTCTTGTTCAAATTGCATTCTTTTTATGAGAAGCTTTCTCTAGATCCCTAGATCAGCAGGACAATTCCATATCCTATTACAGTCTGCCAAAAAGAAATAGATAAATCTATTAGCCTGCTCCTCGCTTGTTTCATCATTGTGACAGCCTCTTGTAAGTCTACATCCATCAGACTCCCACAGCACCTGACAGCCAAGTCTCCACCACCAAGCTGCAGGTTAATAGCTCTTTAATCTCTCTTTAATTGTTCATTAATAATTTCAATACTGCTTTCCCCTTTAATTGATTAAAAAATAGTTTCAGTGGAAATGAATGATAAAATTCATAGCAACCAACAGTGGAATGAGTTTTCTTGTCATCAAGATAATCAAGAAGAAAGGCAACAAAACATTCACTCCTCTACTTGCAGATTTTAAGACTGCTGGAACTGGCAGTACCCTCTAAATAAAACTACACCAGCATCTCCTGAATTGTTCCATGGAAAACAGTATTCTGTGATCAAAGAGTTCCGGCATATGTACCACACAGGGTTTTCTCATACACTGGAATTTTAGGTCAACATTTGCATATTACGAGCTCTGAAGTTCTGTACTTTGAGAAAACTGTTTACTGTACATTGTTTAGCCAGCCTTCACTGAAACTCTTTGAAAGTGAAATTACGTATCTTACTAAGAATGATGTTATAAATGTGTTGCTGTGTAACAGATTATCCCCCAATTTAGTGACTTACAGCACAACGTGGTTTTCTTTTTTATATTTCTATGAACTTTTTTGTGTCAAAAGGTAGAAGATGGTTTGACTCACTTCTCTCTCATGTGACTGCTTGTTCTGGAAAAGCTCTTGCTTACAAAATGGGCTTGAAATAAGATTTCAATAAAGAACAACAGGAACCATGAAGTTACTAAAAATTTCAAAATTAAACAATATCACTTCAGCCACATACAAAAAAAATCAAGTCACAAGGCCAGGATAGAGGAAAGGTACATATAAATCTACACTTCTTACTGAGAGGAAGCAGACAAAAACATATTTGTAAATGGTCACCTGGAATAGAAGAAAAGATTGTAATTTCACAACAGAATGCAATCTACCAGGAAATATCCACTAGACTGTAGAGCACGTTTCAGGAAATCCTGGTGTAGAGAATTTCTGAATTGTTAAATATAATATCAGGCTGGGGAGATAGCTCAGTGGTCTAAGCGCCTGCTTGGTAAGTGCAAGGCCCTTAGTGCAATTCCTGGTGTCACATGCCATGCTGGCCTGGAACCTCAGGTGCACTGTGCTTGCTGGCCTGGAAACTGGCATGGTTGTGCATGCCTACAATCCCAGCATTCAGAAGGCTGAGACAGGAAAATCAGTACAAGTCTGAACTGCATAGTGAGACCCTGTATCAAATAGCCAATCAATCAAAAAATAAATAAATATCACAGCATCTCTTCTAGTTTGGGATTCTGAGACTTAATGGTTGTTGAATGATCTGCTCAAGAGCACACAGCTGATAACAGCTACAGTTGAACTCATTCTCTGGGTCCCAGACTCCACATCTTTTCTCTTAGCGTCCTAGGGATATTCCAATGATTTTTGAAGGAACTGAATGACATCTAAGCACGCACTGCTTGGGTTCTGGGAGTCCTATTCTGATACTGTGCTTCCATGAGAGTATACCTACACTTGTTGCTATGAGGGATAATTGCGTGAAGTTGGGAATGAGTGGCCTGTGTCTTTGTTCCTTGAAGGATAAGCTCTGGGAACAGTCAAACTTTGAAATTTCAGATGATATGCTCTAGGTGAGCTCTTTCTCAGCTTGCTTGTGAGATAATACCCTGGGCTATTTTCTTAACATTTTGTTTCTTAAAATCATTTTGGCTATACTTCCTGGTTCTTGATTAAATCCTCATGTTGATGACCTATAGTCAGATCTCCACTTAATTCACAATGTCTCTTAAAGTGTGATCCAACCCAAATTTTTGATTTCTCGTAAATGAATTCACTTGATGCTCCTCTGACTTGGTAACTAATCCCAATAATGTGCCAGTCATGTTACTGAAATGACTAAAAGTGATCCCAGAAATGATAGCTTTTTTGTGAATTTTCTAGATCTGGTCAAGATTGGCATGAAAACACAACTCAATTTGTATGTCTGCAAATTCACCTCGAGTTCTCACTGCTTTCTTATCATTATGGTCTTTATTTTGCATGTGTCATGAGATTTTATTGAGTCCACTGAAAATATGTTTGCTGTTTGAATATATTGTACCAATTTCAGTCTTTTATTTATGGCATGTTTGAATTTTATTTTAATATTAGTACTATATCTCATGGGCTCTAACCTAAGAGATAGAAAGGTTCACATCTACAAAGGTTTTTGAAGATGCCTTAGGTCAAATCTGCTACTGCCATGCCTGAGGAATACTCGGTGTTAATGACTTGATTAGCACCTCTAGGACACTAGGCTCCCAGCAACATTGCTTAAACATTTTGTATTCAGTTGGCTTTAAATGTTTCAGCTTTCCTTTTTCAGAAAAGATAATGAAAAAGGAATATTCAAATGAGAGCTAATGACTACAGGCAAATTTGTATAGTTCACATTATAGACAATGCACAAGACAACAGTTCCATCATTCTCTTGTGACACATTATTATGAGCAACAAGTTCTTGTTGGACAGCATTTTCTGTGGACACATCACAGCATGTAAGGTCTGAGGATTACATCTACTTCCCACTCTTACCCCATTACAAGGCAAGAGGAATGCAAGGATGAAGGATTTTGTGGCTGTGATTTATACATGAAGAACTTGGGTCGGTATTAAGTCCTTACCTTGACATTTAAATCTAAGAGTACCTAGAAACTAAACAAGAGAAGGCAGAGGAAAAGAGAAAAAAAACAGACTACAATATAAACATAGCCAACATCAAATAAAACTGAAAAATTTCTTTGGAAATGCTGTTAAAATTCAGCTGCAAACCTTTATTTGTTTATTTGTTTGACTTTCATGGAGACTGAGGCTACCAGGAGCAGAAAAACAAATACCTGATGTTATGCCTGTATTTGAGAGCCACAGAGAAGCAGGTTCACTGGTGAAGCTGAAGTGTCAAGGAGAAAATCCCCTGAGCCACTTCAGATCTTGGGAGGTGCCAATCTTGTAGTGCCCTGATATTAAAGTCCTCTGAGTATAAAACCAGGTCCAGTTGGAAGAAAAGAGCAGCAAATGACATTTGGAGACTGGCCTAATCTGATGAACAATTAAATCATGCTCCCATGAAATTTGCTTTTCCAAATATTGTCCATGTTCAAGTCAAGTTGAAAAGTCAAATTGTGAAAATGTATTGGTTTAGAAATGAAAAGATCTCTAAAATGAATTGAAGCAATTTCTCTGTCCTTTGAGTCACCTTTCTTGAGTCAGAAATCTCCATGTGTCCCCAATAAACTCTTCTGTCCCTTTAAACCATCTGCCCTTCCATTCACCTGTTCCACTTCTTACCTGTCTGTCTATTTATTGATTCAGTAGAATTAGTCCCTCATTTTAGAGCTATTTCTGCTCTAAGGTTACCCAAGTTAATATGTAAGGATCTGGGGCTTGCTTGCAGTGCTTTGGAGTTAGATAAATCAAAGACAAATCCAGAGGTGGAGAGGTGAGGGGCCAAAAAGGAGATGACAAGGTTCTGACAGTCTCTTAACAAGCACAAGTTATTTTCACTGGGGATTAGGACTGCTTCCTGTGAAAATGTCAGGTTGCATGGAAGCAGGTTTATGAAGGAACAAGGATCAAAAAGCTCCTACTTGTTCTTTTTAAAGAAGTAGATCAGTAAGGAGAGAAACGTGTGCAGTTCTGGGCAGGGAAGTGTTATTCAAAGATGTGTGCAAGGAAGGGGGTTGAGGTGGGAAGATAATCAGAGATGAGACACCTCCTCAGAATCAGGAACATCAGAAGACAACTATGGAGATTTTGTGGGGATACTGGCTATAGTATACGTCATCAAGCAGATTATAAAAAATTAAAATGGAAGCAAAAGTGCCAGCGACAGGAAGGGACACAATAAAATGATAGGTCTTAATATACCAAATGGCATAATAACCCTACATAGTACATGAGCACCAAGCTGCTGGCTATGGGAAGCACAGATTGATAGGGTTGAAGGGAGAACTAGACAAATACACAATTGCAGTTGGAGACTTAATTGCACTCTTTCAACAACAAATAAGCTTATCAACAAGATACAGAACTCCCTAATATACCTAACAATAGGATGAAATTGATATTTATAGAATACTATACCTTACAACACAGTAACACATTCTTTTCAAGTATCTATAGCAGTCATACCAAGGTAGACCACATCCTAGGCCATAAGGCAAACTTCAATAAATAAGTACACCAATTGAAATAACAGAGAATGTGTTCTCCAATCATAATTATGTTAAACTGGAAATCAAAACTCATTAGGCAGAGCATTTTCACACACTGTGTAAACAAATGACACACTTCTACATTGTCTATGCATTGAAGTCTCAAGGAAAAATCAGAAGTATATCGAGCTACGAAATAAAAACACAACACAGTGAAATCTGTGGAATACAGCTAAAATTGCAGTAAGAGTGGAATTTATTGACCTAAATGTATGTTATAGAATTTTAAAATATGCTCTAGTCAATAATCAAATATTCCACCCAAGGAACCTAGAAAAATGGTTGAAACTGGAGATTATGATGTTAAATGAAACAACCAAGGTACAGAGATAAGGACTGAAAAATTGCACTCTTTTCCCATTGTGTGCAATAGGAAAAGCTGATTGCACAGAAACTAAGAGCAGATAGAGGTTACCAGAAACCAAGAGGAGGGGTGAGGAATGAGGTGTGGTTCTAAGTTCCAGCTAGAAGCTAGTTGGGGTTGTTATTGTGTGGTAAGATGACTGCAGATAAAATATATCATATTTTTCAAAAAGCTACCACAGAGTATTGTGAGAGATTTTACTGTAAAGACGTGATAAATATTTGAGTAAATAGATATAGGTTAACTGATTTAAATATTATAAATGTATACATTTACAGAAATATCATGTTACTAGATTAATACACACAATTATTATGTTTTATGTACTCATTAACATGAACTTAATTTAAAAAGAAACTAGAAAAATAGGATTAAAATATATCCAAATAAATCGGGAATAATATACAAGAAATAATGATAGAAGGAAAAAGCAGTGAAATTAAACATTATAGAGAAAAATCAAAGGAAAAAAGGCAGCTTTTTGAAAAACTAAGCAGAATTGACAACTTTAAGATTGATGAGAAGTTGTGTGAGAAAAGTATTACCAATGTCAGGAATGTAGCAAGTAGTGCTATGACTTGAACGGCGACTCCAAACGTACTAGGTCCCAAGTCCTACAACTTGTAAATGTTACTCAATTGGCAAAAATATTTGCAATTCAAAAAGGAGGTCATCTAGATTATCCAGATGGGTCCTAAATTTTATCACATGAATCTTCACAAGAGCATGGCAGAAGGAGATTAGCTACCCACAGAAGAAGAATATGCAATGTGATCATAGAAGCAGAGTGATGTGGTCCCAAGTCAACGGATACCACAAAAGTGGAAAGAGGTTATGTCTAGACTCTTTCTTATGCTCTGTCTTAGTTACTTTTCTCTCATTGCTGGGACAAAATACCCAACACCCTAAAGGAAAGTTTTATCTAGCTTACAGTTAGTGGAGGTTTCAGTCCATATTGGGCTGGTTCTAAGGCAGAGTGTCACATGGCAGAGGGCAGCAGCTCAAGCTAGCCTCTTTCTCCTCCTTACATTATAATGCAGATCACCCACCCCAGGACAAGTGTAACACTCACACTCATTGTCCCAGCAAGGTGTCAAGAATTAATCATAAAATCTATAAGCCTACCCAATGACTACGTGAGGCTTTGGAGGGGGAAACCTAGAAAAAAATCATAACATTCCACTGCTAGCCCCTCAAAGACTCATCATATCCCTTTATGCAAAGGTATACTAGTCCATCTCTAAGAGTTGTCAAAGTTGTAATAGTTTGAGCATGGCTGCGATTAGCTGCTCACAGAACAGGAATATGAAAAGTGATCATGCATCAGAGTTCTTTGGTACCAAGTCAAGGAATACCACAAAAATAAAAAGAGGTGAGGTCTAGACTCTTTATTATGCTTTTAGAGATTGCTGACAGCTGACAGCTTGATTATGTGCTCAATAAACTGATGCTAAATTGGTGGCATCCAACACTATGAAAGAAAGCTTTAATGCTGCTTTAACTCAACAAGTTTGTGGTAATTTTCTTAAATGGCTATAAACATTAATGTATAAGGGAGCATAATGGCTATCTCTACCAAACTGTGACAACTTAAATAATATGAATCACTTCCTCGAAAAGCACAAACTTCCACTCTTCATCCAATGTAAAATAGATAATTTGACTAACCCTATAACTATGAAGGGAACTGAATTTCTAATTATAAGTTTCCTGAAACAGAAATCTTTAGAGCCAGATGGTCTCACTGGATAATTCTACCAAATATTTAAAGGATAATTAATACCAATTGTACACAATCTTTTCCAAAAATAAAAATGAACAATTTCCAATTTTTTGATGTTAATATTCTGTAGCTACAGTATAAAAATAAGAAAATAAAGAATAACATATTTATGAATATAGATGAAAACATTTTAAGCAAATATTAGAAATAGAATTCAGCAATACATATGAAAATGATACATTAAGTGGGGTTTATTTGAGAGTGTAAGACTGGTTCCACATTCTCAAAAGTTGTATGAACTCATATATTTATACAGAAAAATCAATTAACAAAAAATAAACACTCATTCATTATAAAAATATTAACAAGTAAGATAACATGGTGGATTAACCAAAATATGAAAAAACTTATAGAAAGTATTATACTGAATGTTTTTATCTAACAGTTGGAATAATCCAAAGAGGCATTGCAGTGCTGAAGACTTTAAACTGCTCAACAAGGCAAAAAGTAAAAAGATAATCAAAGGTACATTAATAGACAAAGATAAAACAAAATTATGTCTATTTAGAAAATGACATGATTGTATAGGTAGGAACATGCTAAAAATTACAAAATTGAAGGAACTAACAACAGTCATTATGGTCATGAAGTAGATTTATAAAAATCAGTTATATTTTTATATATTAAAACCACACCCATGAATCTCAAAGTTAGAAATTAAATACCATTTATTAGACCAAGTAGTATAAATAGAGACTCTCAAAATAGACTCATGTAAATATATCCAATGTATTTCTGGCAGTAGTATAAATGAATTTTGATAGACAAGGGAAAATTTTTAAACACAATGTAGTTGGCCAGTGGAGTATTGGAAAACCACAGTGGGGAAAATCATAGCCATAAAGGAGGGGCAGAGAGGGAGAGAGAGAGAGAGAGAGAGAGAGAGAGAGAGGAGGAGAGTAGAGAGAAGAGAGGAAAGGAGAGAGATAGAAAGTAAGTCTTACACTGTACCATGATCAGGATTGCATTAAATCTGTGTAACAATTTTGGGAGGCTGGCCATTTTCACTGTGTCACTACTACCTATCCAGGAGCAAGGGATATCTTTCCATTTTCTGATTCTTATTTAATCTCCCTTTTCAGAGTATTGTAATTTTCAATATGTAAATCTTCTTCCTTTGGTAGATTAAATCCTAAGTATTTTATTGATTGATTGATGGATTGAGTTACTGATGCTATTGCAAAAGGTGTGATTTCCCTCATTTCTTTCAGTGCGTTTGTTGTTTGTTTACAGGATCATTATTGATTTTTGAGCATTGAGTTTTTATCCAGTTATGCAACTGGATTTGGTTATTAGTTCCAGGAGTCTTATTGTTAAGTTTGGAGGTCCCTTATGTAGAGCATCATGTCATCTGCAAATAATGGTAGTTTACTTCCTTTCCTTTACTTATTTCTTTCATTTCTCTTTCTTGTTTAATTGATCTAGCTAATGTTTCAAGGACTATGTTGAATAAGAGTGGTGATAGTGGACATCCTTGTCCATTTAGCTTGATAGTAGTTCCTGGTTTGTCATAGATCGCTGTTCTCTGAAGTAAAGACCCTCGAGTCTGATTTTCTGTAGAGCTTTTATCATGAATGAGTGTTGGACTTGATCTTTGTCAAAAGTTTTTCTGCATCTATTGAGAAAATCATGTGATATTTATCTTTGACTCTGTTGATATGATGTATCACATTTATTGATTTTTATATGTTGAGCCATCCCTGAATTCGTGGGATATATCCCACCTGGTCATGATGTATAATCTTTTTGATGATTTGTTGAATTATTTTTGTTAGTATCTTATTGAAGACTTTTACATCTATGTTCATTAGGGAGGTTGGCCTGTAGTTCTCTTTTTTGGTTGAGTCTCTCTGGTTTTGGTATCAGGGTAATACTTACCTCCAGTAGCTTACAGAACTAGAGGAAATATTCCTAAAATTCATCTTGAGGCAGAAAA
>NW_004524708.1:5142142-5143286 GCF_000260255.1 Octodon degus
GCATGGAAAATAGTTTAAAGAATCAAAAATTGGAATCTCATCTTATTAAAATAATTTTGCACATCAAAAGAAATGCTTACACACAAATTTATACATGTATATTTATATTATAATAACTCCAAACTGCAAACAATGTGTATTGCTTCCAATGGGTAAAGCAATTCATGAAAAATTGCATATCATGAAAAGCTTACAAAATAGTGAATATTTCTACATAAAACTTGGATCAATCAATAGGAAACTGAAATGAGTGAAGAAGAAGTCCTCAGAGGTTGTACACTGTCTGAACTAGTTTATGTAAGATTCTTGAGAGCAAAGAATTTTGAAATAAGCACAGATTAGTTGCCAAAGTTAAACAATGGGCTCATGG
This sequence comes from Octodon degus, assembly GCF_000260255.1. NCBI lineage: Eukaryota > Metazoa > Chordata > Mammalia > Rodentia > Octodontidae > Octodon > Octodon degus. Next base: position 5,142,513 of record NW_004524708.1, read on the forward strand.
TAGGAGGGAATTTGGTGTGGCCATAAAAGAACAAGAGCAGTCCTCCCTGTGTGTTGTTGCTGTCTTGAGTAAATAAGTCATTATCTTCCTTGTGTTTTTCAAGTTGTTGCCATTTCAGAGATTGGGTGAAGCTATGTAAAATTTGTCCATATTATTTCTTATAAGTGCATGTATACTTACAATTACTTCAAAAAATGTTAAAACATACCACAAGAAACATTTATATAGAAAAATATATATTTAGAAAATTAGAGAACAGCGAAAATTAAGAATGAATTTAAAACTATCAGAAATTTTACACAGTTGTAAATTGATATATAACTTATTTTCTCATATATGTATGCATGCAAATATATGTATCTTTTGAAACAGAACTATGGAATTACAGTATGTGCAATCTTCTATAATCTGATTTTAAGTTGAATATATGTTATAGATTTTATGTCTGAGTAGTCTATTTTTATTTACATGACTGCATAGTTTTCTAAGATGGATATAGCGACAGTTTTCTAAAAAATTCATATATATATATATTCACATATATTCCTATGACACATATATCTGCATTCACAAATTATTTTTTGGTATTTTCTGTGACAAGATATGTAGCTAATGTTGTGCAGTTTGGTATCCCTAGTGCCTCAGGGCTATGCAAGATTTAATGATATATTTAATAAATGAATACATAATATATTGCTAATTTGTTTTCCAAAGTAAGCATGTTAATTAAAAATCTTTATTTTCCATGAAAAGGTCCTTTAAAGACTTCTCCAT
>NW_004524708.1:5143386-5145104 GCF_000260255.1 Octodon degus
AACCCCTGGTTCTGAAAAAGAAGAAGAAGAAGAAGAAGAAGAAGAAGAAGAAGAAGAAGAAGAAGAAGAAGAAGAAGAAGAAGAAGAAGAAGAAGAAGGAGGAGGAGGAGGAGGAGGCTTCTCCAAATACAGCTTCTCTAACAGAAATGGAACACCTATCTCTGACAAAACAAAACAAAAAAGGGGGATATGAATAAAGTACCATTTTGTAGTGAAAATAAATATGTACATACAAGGTAAGATAGATATACAGCTACTTTCTCTTAGTTCAGTGAGAAGAAAGGCTTGTACTAATATTGTTTAGACAACGTATCATTTCTACATCTTGTCCTCTGAATAACTACTATGAAGACAACAATATGCAATTTATAATTATTGTAACTATCCTACTAACCTATTTTGAAACTGTTTCATTGCTATTTTATCTTTTGTTCCTCATTAAAATGAAAAAATAAAAAACTTAATCTTTATTTTCTTAAATTTAGGCATTATTATTTTAAAAATCCTAGTTTATTTTCACATTTTTTTCTTAAAATTAGTATTTTTTTATTTTTACTAATGAGATGAATCATTTTTCAAGGGTTGATTGCTCACTGATGTTTTCTGTTATATGAATATACTCTGGATTTTGCCACTCCTTTTATTGGGTAATTTATGTCTTATATTCAAGATCACTTTATGTAATAACATCATTATACCTTATTCATTCATTTTGTAAATATTTTCTAAATTATATTTTACTGTTCAATGTTTCAAAATGCACGTCTTGTATAAGTAACAATATTTATCTAGCAGCACTCATAAGAAGAAATACCTGAAGGCATCACCCAACCTTTGTTATTGTAAGTGGATATTCTTCTATATTTCTTAAACCTAAGAGTTGTTTGACCTATTTCCCATAATAATTAATATATATCCATTCTTGTAGAACAGACATAGGATGTTCAATGCAGAACTTTCTTTCTGCCTTGTAATCGTTTACCCAGGGTCTAGGATAATAGATGATAAATTGTTAATTGTGACTGGTTGCAGAAAGATCATGATATCTATGGAGATTTTGTTTAATTGTAGGGTGTTAATTTGCCAACCAAAATCTGAATCCTTGCAAAAAGCATGGACTGCTTTCAATTTATACCACTCAAGATGCAGAAAAGCTCATAGGCTTCTATTATCTTTAATTTTTAATTTTCATTGAAATTTATGGTCAAATAATCATAGAAGACATGGTTTTAAACATGATCTAAGAATGGAGAAAAGGAAGGCAAGAAAAACAGATTAAGATGCAATGCATAAATGTACCAACCCCATAAAGACAGGTACTAATAAAATATTTGTAAAGATTACTGATCTTAGTGAAAGAGAATATCATGTAATCAAACCTCTTTCTAGCCAAAACCTCATATTGCACAAAATGTAGTCCAGCTATTTTGCCCACTAGAACCTTCTAATATCCCCTTATTTAGGAGATCACCCAAAGCTTTAGAGTTTCTGAGGGTAGAGTAGGATTCTTCATTTGTAACAATCTCCCCAGATAATTCTTATGCAAACTTAGTCTGAGAAGCATTGCCATAATCAATATGGCCAAATGCTATCTAAGTATAACTTTGCTCTTTATCTGACTGTGCAGTTTTCATTCCTGAGTACATAATAATTAGCTTATCCTTTGGTCCTCATCTATATCTGGAAGACAAGAATAAGATAGAGAGTAAAATTGTCTG